>NC_141094.1:39578296-39885796 GCF_041138505.1 Cibotium barometz
AATTACTCAAGGAAGAGAATTCTCTCTCTCTCTCTCTCTCTCTCTCTCTCTCTCTCTCTCTCTCTCATGCCCCTGCCCTTCTCTCTCTCTCTCTCTCTCTCTCTCTCTCTCTCTCTCTCTCTCTCTCTCTCTCTCATGCCCCTGCCCTTCTCTCTCTCTCTCCCCCCACCCACACTCCTCTCTAATTTTTTGCCATTCCCTTGCTCTCTCTCTCTCTCTCTCTCTCTCTCTCTCTCTCTCTCTCTCTCTCTCTCTCTCTCTCTCTCTCTCTCTCTCTCTCTCTGTCCAACCACCCTCTCTCTTTTCTCTCTCTCTCTCTCTCTCTCTCTCTCCAACCACCCTCTCTCTTTTATATCTCTCTCTTATTGCGTTCATTGCTTAACATCAAATTGTAGAACATGCAATAAACACTAAATGTTGGCCTCTCTCTTTTATATCTCTCTCTTATTGCTTAACATCAAATTGTAGAACATGCAATTAACACTAAATGTTGGCCTCTCTTATTATCTCTCTCAATGGTTATTAATATCCTCTCTGTGATCGAAAAACTCGAGTTTTGTATTTCCAAATGACAATGAGAAAGAGGGATATATATATATATATATATATATATATATATATATATATATATATAGAGAGAGAGAGAGAGAGAGAGAGAGAGAGAGAGAGAGGATGAGTATAGAAGCACTCTAAGGAGAGTTTGGTGTTTGCATAGACAATCGGTAAGAGCAAGAGATAGAGAAGGGGGGTGGAGAGAGAGATAGAGGGGAAGGAGAGATAGAGAGAGAAGAAGACAAGGGTTGTGCAGGAGAGAGAGAGAGAAGTGTGGTGCCATTGAGCACAAGGAAGAAGTAGGGAGTGAGAATGAGTAGCTAAGCAAGAGAGAAGTCTAGCATGAAAGCCACATGAGCAAAGGGAATTATCTTACATTGATGTACAAGCCCTAAAAGGGGGCCATTCCAAGTAATGAACATATCACTTGCACTTATCTCAAGTTTCTCTATGTGTCCAAGTTAATCTATCTTGGAGTCTAATTAACTTGAGTGCAATTTATTTAGCACACCCTCATCATCATCATGAGTTCCCTTACTAGGTATCACCCACCTTAGATTAGTCATGTTAATTGTGTTATCATTAGAGTACGATTAGCATCTCATTAGAAAGTTGATTGTCATTAGGAGAGCTTGATCCATACTTTTTAACATGGTATCAAAGCCTAGGTCTAGCTCTCCTAGCTTAGCTTAGTTGCAGTTTTCGAGCAAGTGATTATCTTATGTGATGAGAGAGTGATTAATGTTGAATCAGATTTGAGAAACTCCTCACTCTTCTTTCCCTCTCTTCCACATCACTTCCATTGCTTGCTAGAGATAGAGAGGGTGAGGAGTTTGTCAAGGTAGCCATTTTAAGCATCTATTTTCAGTCCTTAGAAGCCACGCAACAATATTCGAAGAGAGAAACAGAAGCTACCCTTATACTATGGAAGTTGTGTGCTGTAGAACAATGTGCCTTCCTTTACTATTAGTAGAGGCAGCTCCATCATGAAGACCACAAGAAACAATGTAGTAGGTGACGCATGTATGCAGCGAGCGACAAGGAGTACCAGAAAGAAGAAGACTCTTTCCATCTCACAACTATAACTTGTCGAGTTGTGGCTATGATCAATGTCTTCTCAAGGCAACAATATCACCCAAGTGAGCTAATTAGCAGTGCCCAACAAGTGTTCAAGAAATACATTTTATTAGGCCAGATTGAAAACCTTCTCATTGTTATTTGAAGAGGAAATTGATCATTTTGAGAAGGTAAAAAAATGACATAGTAAGGGACATGTGAGCTAATCAGTGTTGCCCAACATCTCCACAGGGAGTCATTTAATAGCAAGGGACATTCAGTAGCTCGTGCACAACTTCTTGCAGTGGTCAAACTATAGTGGTGGCGCTCAATCCATTCGACCCAATATTAAGGTGTTACAGGTACATATTTTATTATATTTTTGATGAATTAATAATCATACAGCTTAATGGAATGTGCAAGTGAGCACAATATTAATATATGTGCAAATGTGCACATAGTTATTTTATGTAACAAGGCCCATTAGCAGTTACATTTGGGCAAAGGTTTTTATTTGTACAAACCTTAGGGATTTTGATATGATTAAAAATATGTAAAGCAATATCCCAAAAAGTGGGAAAAGCAAGCCCAATTTGTACACTCATCTATTCTTAGCTCCTTGGGCCATTTTTTATGAATAAAATTCTCTAAATGCTCATGTCGTGGAAGTGGAGCTACACGGCATGGGGGGGGAGATTGCACCTAATCTTGTCTTGATGGTGATGTTATTTTATTTCCCTTTCTTTGTGTTATGCTATGTTATTTCATTTCAATTTAATTCAAGTATTTGTTTTAATTTTTGATATATTTTATGAGTTTTTAATTATTTCTTCGAGAAGTACAAAAGAGTCTCGTGACATAAGGCATAGAGAAGCTGTAGATTTGACAGCTCCAACATCATAAAGGAGCAACATTTGATAGCTTCAACATCATAAATATGCAGATGCGATAGATCCAACAGTCAACTGTCAATCGCACCTTCTCTGCGAGCCCTCAATGACTATCAAGAAATGGCACATCGGCGAGGAGAGAAGCTAGAGAAGCCATGCACAAGCAACAACCAGCCTTAGCAGCAGCAGTAGTAGCGCCATGCACAAGCAACAACCAGCCTTAGCAGCAGTAGAGCAGCGCCTAGTGAAGAAAAGCAAGGAGAAGTAAGGAGGGATCAATAGTTGCTCAGAGAAACCACAAGCACCAAAATCTCTAGCATTGAGCAGTAGTCACCTCCTCATAAGTCTCATTGTTTTTGTTTTGGAAAAGTTTAAAACCATGTCGACCGTGAGTTAGTGGAGTGGTTAAGGTGGTTCTCAAGAGTCCCAAGGTCATAGGTTTGAGTCCCTCCTCTGCAAGTGGTGGCATGTAGGGTGTGTGTGTGTTGTTTTATCTAATTCCAGCTAAACCTTTAAAAAAAAGTAATAAACCTTAGCTATCCTCAAGGTCTATTTTTTCATTTAATTATCCATAAGAGAGTGTTCACATGCATTTGGACACTTCTTGCATTAAGCAGGGTGATTAGGGTATTGAACTTGCTTAAGCAAAAAATATTCCTTTGTATAAAGCATTAGACACTACTTAGGAGAGTCTCCTAAGTAAGACCTTGCTTTATGGCTCCATACCAAATAGAAAGGGTTTCCACACTGAAGGTAAAGTTCATGCTCATGAAAGAGAGTATTGTTAATGGAAGATATCCATGTCCTATTGGGGGAGATAAGCTTTGGAGTGAGAGCAATGAGAAAGCTCTTAGCATCATTGCATTGGGCTTAGAAGATAACATGATTCATCACATAGCACGCAAGAGAACTTCTAAAGAGGCATGGGAGGAGTCAGAGAAAATGTTTGGGGCTAAAGGAAAAAATTCCAAGATTTCATTAAAGATAAATTTCTTTGGTTTGGATATAACTCATCATGAAAATTTCTCTACTACTCATTTGAACTTCACAAAAATTTTAATGCTTCAACTCTCATCCATTGAAGAACCTATTGAATATGAGGATGCCATTGCTGTCCTCCTCAAAAGTGTTGATAAGGAGCCCTCCTCAACATTAGTATACATTGTCAAGAAGCTTTCAAGTCCCACTTTTGAAGGCATAGCAATTGCTCTACTTTGACGAGGAGAAGAAGATCAAGGAAAGGATAAATGGACCAGATCAAGATTTCTTCACCAACAAGAGCTTCAACAAAGGACCACTAAAAGTAAAGGGCAAGATAAAGTATACCTTTTGTGGTAGGGACGACCACATTGAGAAGGACTGCTAGCTCAAGAAGAAGGTACAATCCTAAGAAAGCTTTGCAAGTGATGATGAAGACAAAGATGATAAAGCATCTTGCTCAAAAGAGGCACACATGGTGCAAGATGATTGACTCAATGCTAGTGGTGAACCTTGTGGTATCCTTCTTGGCACACCACCCCATCTAGTTGTGGGTGGCCCACCTCTACCAACAGTTACCTAGCCTCGAGTGTAACCGTTTATGCCCAACCACCTTATACATCATCTTAAGCAACAATCACTCCCCCAATGTACATCCTACACCCTCACTCCCCCAATGTACCTCTCAACCCTTGGGAGGCACAGTTCCATTAGAAGGTTTCTCATTGTCCATGGTTGAAGGGTGGCCATTAATATTGTTAGGGTTGAAGGTGGAGATTCCCCTTTCTTATTTGCATTATCTTAACGCTTACCTAATAGTGGGGAATCCGTGGGAGCAAGCTCAACATGAATAGTGAACATCGCAGCAGCCCAAGGGTAACAGCCTCCATCGATGGAACCCGTTTCTAGAGTCATCATAGAGGGCGGGTTAGGATTCAACATCATGTCCGAGAGCTAACCAGGAAAGCATTGCATCTTCACATCACCAATCCCACCCCCTTTGCCATCAGAGTGGTCGGTCAAAGAGAATTCATGCCTCTAGATGAAGGCACAATGACCTTATTAGTAGACAAGGGTATTGATGAGGCCTCACGTGGACCCAACCCATACATGATACCATCCCCATAGGGAGGGTATGTTAACTGGCTACACCATCCCTCTCCTAATGCAATGGACAATGCATATCCAACCTCATATCTCTGAAGACGCCAAGCTATGCTTGTGATAGCTAGCTCCACTACTTTTCCTCCTTCTCAAGCTACCACCACATGAGGTTTCCTCTCTTCATACAAGGACACTCTCTACTCTCACACCCATGAACACAAGCATAAGAGGAACATGTACCGAGAATGTAGCTCTCTCTCCTCTCAACTCTCTCTCCCTCGCCGTAGACACAAGACAGCAAGGACTAGACTCGATTAACATAAAGAGGGCTTGTGTCTTGCTTTATGAAAATGTTGTTATTTATATAACTAATCCTTATTCACACTTGGGCACCCATACAACTAATCCTTATTCACACTTGGGCACCCAAAACTTAATGCATAATGAACTAAAATATTATAAGATCCATATTCACACTTGGGCACCCAAAACTTAATGCATAATGAACTAAAAGATTATAAGATACATAGTTTTGTGGCATTACTAGCCATTCTCATAATTGCTAGCCATTCTCATAATTGCTAGCCATTCTCATAATTACAATGTTTATGGTGCCATTTCATGACACTAGGCACCCAAAACTTAATGCATAATGAACTAAAAGATTACAAGATACATAGTTTTATGGCACATCATTGCTAGCCATTCTCATAATTATAATGTTTATAGTGCCGTTCCATGTGACACTTATTGTGCCATCTCTATTATGTAATTGTTAGAGGACCATGGTACATGGATATTAGAATCTTCCACGAATTAAATAATAGAGGAAATAAACCATAAACACCATAGCATAATTCAAGAGCATAAAAATCAAAGAACACAAGATTAGGTGCAATCTCCCCCGGGACGTGTGTGGCTCCACTCCCACACACGATAATATTTAAATCATATTATCATAATTTTAGCCCTTGGATCCATAAACAGCATAGATTTTTCAAAATTGGGCTTTTACAAAATTGAACCACAATCCAATGTTTTTAAAGTATCTCAGTAAAAATAAACCTTGCCCAACATATGTACAATGGGCCAAACCATACAAAATCAAATATTTAGCACACATGTTCTTGGCTAGATGAACTCGTCCAATGTTTATCTTGGTTGTTCCAAACTCATAATCTATACTCAACATAGTCCACAATGTTAGATCATAATTACTTTGGAATCACTCACAAAAGTAATTCTAACAAATGGAAATCATTTACTACCATGCTTCACACATAAACCATGCATCACACATAATTAATTTGATTCACTCCCATGATAAAATATTATAAAAAATCGCACTCCTGTGCTAGTCCTCCTGTGGTTGAGAAGACAACAGTCCTCGATTGTAACTATTAGCACACACAAGTGATTAAACACATTAATCGTTCTCACATTCCAATGTCCTCACACGCATCACATGTGTCTTAAAGTTGATCGAATTCACTCACAATAAAACTCACAGAACCTTTACTTGCATCACACATGTCTTAGAGTTGATCGGATTCCACAATCAAACTCCTACATTGGATTCACTCACGATGTTTTCATACGCGTCACATGTATTCACAGAATATACCATACGTTTCACACATGTCACAGCTGGTTGGATTCACTCACAACCAACTAAAGTCACCCTGTAAAGTCACTCTTAATTCTTATACCACACTAGGTCACCCTCATTAATAATTAATTCAAAAGAGCTGATCGGATTCACTCACAATCAAACTTACACATTTGTTACATGTGTCACACGTCATAGTTGGTTGGATTCACTCACAACCAAATAATTCTTTAATCGCACTTGGGTCACCCAAGATATTCTTTTCACTTATTGGTTCACCCAATAATAAATTAATTACCGTAACATCCCTCTTATTTGGGTTACAACTGACCTCAATTGTATATTTAATTAGCAACAAGTGAAGAGAGTAATGATATAATATCCGTCCACAGATAGAATCCCTCCCAACACTAGCAGACACCTTGTAGGTGGTTTTTTTTTTGTTATAGAAACGCCCAATATCCACATTACTAGTTCAGCCTTAATACGAAGAAGTCGAGAAGTGTGAAACGAGCGTAACATGGTCTCACCCTCGTCTGGTTCTTTTCCTCCGCTCTGCTGTGCCTGGCGAGCTTCACCTCTGATCTGCGGGGCGCAGGGCACCCACAATCACGAACCCCCTACCTCTCTTGCTTTTGGGGTGGTAGTGAGTCCAACTTCTCCTTGTTTTTACTCATCTTCCCACTCATTGCCTTGCCTTAGTTGCCTAAACCATACTAGAGTCCCCTTACACAATCCACATCCATCATTCTCTCATCAACATGATGAATTATTGCATCAATCAAACCCCCATGAGGTGAATCATAGGGATCAATCCCCCTGGACGTGAAACATAGGCATCCTCATCACCCCAAAGATGGTCTATGATGGTATGTACCCCCTTTAGTACACTAAACAATACTGTGGAGATTCTAGTCTCCTATCGTCTCCTTGCACCTAAAGTCAACCATGGGCTCAAAACATAGTACACATTATTAAAAATGTTATACTACATAGTACATGGGTCAAGCAATTTAGGCAAGCTCACAACATAAACTTCAAATACACATTATTTGTTGTCATTGAAAAGCCAAACTTTTCTAACTTTATACACCATGAAATGTATAGATTTTTGTGAGGCCTCATGCAACATTCTAAAATACTCTAAAAAATAAGAATGTAGAGAGAGACAATGTTACTAAAAACTTGTGACACCATTAAGAACTAATTAAAAAAGTACATGGACAATAATCAAGGACAAATTCAACTTATGCAAGATGAGAATCATGATTGTTTGAATGATGCATAAAGAACAAATTTAAACTCTTATAAAACAAATATATTTTTGGGGTTTTGTTTTAAAAAAATTTGGCAATGCAATGGTTACTCAAAATCACATGAAAATATTCAAACATTTTCAACTAAAATTAGATCTGGTCTATCCTAATACTATTGGCTACTATAACTAAATTCATTGGTGTTTCTCTCACTCCTCATTGATGTGTATTTACACTAAGCAATTATTTGTTTGCCCTTCTCTACTAAAACTATAATTTGCAATTGTAGCTTTTGCATAAATATAATTTACAAGAAGATTATTGAAATACTTTTTTTATAATTATACCTTTTATGTTATTGTAAATTGGATTATTCAAATATCTTATATAAAGATATTACTATAGATTTAAAAAGTCTCATGAAGCTACTAATAATTACTATTTGTCAAGCCTCCATGCAAGCAACCCTAGCTTTGTGAATCCTCCTTTATGAAAAAATGCAAGAGAGAAGAAGAATAACAAAAAGAAACCTAGCTTGGCATACGATGTTTAACCCACCAACCATTATATATACCAGTGACCCTGGGCATTTACTGTGTACATTGCTGACGACCACACACCATACTCACGTGCCCTCTGTGTCCCTGCACTGGTATCCCCATTCTACACATCACTGAGTCTTTGGCGTGCAATCGTCACACCACCACGAACATTGCTCGTTCACACTTATTAATATAAGTAGTGATGTGCGATAGTATGCCGCCATTGGTTTTTCCACACAATGCCCGCACGTGTTGCATGTGAGGGAAAAAGAGACCAAAGGACCAAATATATGAGAGATCAAGGCAAATCACACAACATGCAATGGTGATATATATATAAATTATAAAATCCAGTACAAGAGCTCTATGTGACTCCAAAACGAGCAGAGAAGGCTGCTATCCCAAAATCTCAGATAATAGTCCCGAAGTAAGCCTGATGTGAGCGTCGATATATGCCTGATGTAAGGCTGATGTGAGCTGAGATATATGCCTGATGTAAGCCTGATGTGAGCTGAGATATATGCCTGATGTAAGCCTGATGTGAGCGTCGATATATGCCTGATGTAAGGCTGATGTGAGCTGAGATATATGCCTGATGTAAGCCTGATGTGAGCGTCGATATATGCCTGTTGTAAGGCTGATGTGAGCTGAGATGTAAGCACAGATGTAAGCGCTGATGTCTTGATGACTGTCTGCTGAAGTGAAATGCTGAAGTATGCTAAAGTGAAACGCAGATGTATGTAGCCTAAACCAGCAGTAACTGAAGAGGAAAATGCTGATGATCAGCCTTGATGTAGGCGACCAATCCAGCAGCAGTAGAGAGTAGGTTCCACCTATCGTAGGTGGCCTATACCAACAGCAGCAACTGGAGAAGAAAAACGCTGATGATCTGCCCTAATGTAGGCTACCTATCCACTAGCAACAGGAAGTAGGTTCCACCTGTCGTAGGTGGCCTATACCAACAACAGCAAACCGAGGAAGGAAAAACGTTGAGAATCAGCCCTAAAGTAGGCAACTAGCAAAGAAGGTACTCATCCTTGTTCAAGTGAATGAAGATGTGGTTCCTATAAATAGGAAGGGAGGGTGCTGGGTCATTGGCCAGTAGAAAAAAGGTAAAGTAATAATAACAATAACCCTTTTTGGGTTGGGTAAAATACCCTTTTGGGTATATTCTCACACACCCCCTCTCAGACCAAAAAGGGATCATGAGAGAAGATGAGGGAAAAAAACTCTGGTTGTCGAAGATGAGGACCATGTGTTTTGAGACCAGAGTAGAGGCTTCTAAGTTTGGGAGGTACTGGAAAAATGCCACAATGCTAGAGGTTTTCACATGCATGAACGCCCATTTTTTGGGTTTTCATTCACACATGCACCCCAAACACAAAAATAGAATGCTATGCATAGGGAATGCAAAATGGAAAAAAAATGTAATGCAGTGGGTTTTCACATGAGCCGTGCCCTCATGGGGTTTTCACTGACTCATGTGCCTGATACAATGATGATAAAAATGTGAAAGGAGAAGAAGATCCCCTTCTCAATGTACGGAGGATGATGGTGGTGGACTGATGCCGATTCGATCGCGAAGACGCTCGAGGATGGGGCGGTTGACGGACTTTGTAAGAATGTCTGCATGCTTGTCTGCCATAGGATTATACTAGAGTTGGATGGTACCAAGCTTAACCTGTTCCCTGGTAAAATGAAAATGGACACCCACATGCTTGGTATGGTTAGAAAAAATAGGATTTCTAGTAAGGGCAATCGCACTCTGACTGTCGAACGAAGATGATAGAAGCGGTGTTAATGGGGATGCGCATCTCTGTAAGAAGCTGACAAAGAAACATAGCCTCAGCAGTGGCATCATAGAGGGCTCGGTATTTGGCTTCAATGGGAAAACCTACCAACAGTATCCTGCTTTTTGCTAGACCAAGAGAAAGGGGCAGATCCGAGGGAGAACAAATAACCACCATGAGAACGTCAGGAATCAAAATCACCATACAGGGTGATCCCCGACTATAGTGAAGTCCATACAAATAGGTACCTGCTAGATAGCGAACAACCCTCATTTTGCTGAACTCCAATGTGGCCCATTAGGAGCATTGAAATACTGACTTAAAATGGATGTGCAATAGGATATATTAGGACAAAAATTTATGAGCCAAATAAGTTTCCCAACCACTTGGCGGTAGGCTCGCTCTTCATGTGGGAGTGAGTCCACTTCCTTTAATAGTTTGATGGTGGGATCCAATGGAGTAGCCACTAGGATAGCACCATCAGGAAAGTAGGAAGTAATGAGTTGGAGACAGTACTTTTGTTGAGACACAAAAATACCATCAGGATGTTGTTGGACCACCTCCATGCCAAGAAAAAATACCATCAGGATGTTGGACCACCTCCATGCCAAGGAAATATGAGAGAAGATCGAGATCAGTCATCTCAAAAGTTCATCTGAGCTGTGCCATGATATCAACCATTTTGGCTTGATGGGACCTATAAATGATGATGTCATCGACATATAGCACTAGGTAGCAAACCATCTGATCAGTGTGAATATAGATATTAGCGTCACAGTGAGATGGTTGAAAACCTTGGCTGCAAAAAAATTTGTCTATGCGATGATACCACGCTCGGGGGGCTTGCTTAAGCCCATACAAAGCTTTATGCAAGCAAAAGACTTTGTCCTCAAACCTGAGGAGCAAGAAGCCCGGAGATTGGTCAACGTAGACCTCCTCTTCAAATGCCATTTAAAAGGGCACTCTTAACATCCATCTGATAGACTGGCCATTTGTGGTTGAGCAGCCAGATTGAGTAAAGACGAACTGTCGTCATTCAAGCAATGGGTGCAAAAGTCTCGTCGAAATCAATGCCTTCTTTCTGGTGAAAGCCTTGCACAACAAGTCGGGCTTTGTATTTGTCCAAGGTACCATCGGCTTTAAATTTGGTGCCGAAGATCCATTTGGTTCCAATGACCTTCTTATGACAAGGGTGATCGACAATGACCTTCTTATGACGAGGGTGATCGACAAGGGACCACGTGCCATTATGGTCAATGCTTTTGAGTTCGAGTTCAAGTTCCATAGGCTATTTCTAGGATGGAAGTTTGATAGCATCTTTCCATGATGTTGGCTCATCGTGCGCCACATAGTCTGCGAAAAAGATAGAGGCGAATGAGGCACGAGGAGCAAGTTTGGTGGACCGACGAGGACCATCCAAAGGGGTATCAGGGGGAAGCATGCCAGAATCACACATGGTTTGTTGATACCAGCAAGGTAAAGGGTCCCTAGGAAGCCTCCTCAAGAGGTGGAGTTGTAGGTTGCTGATGGGGTTCATGTGGCACAGTCTGAGATTCTTGTTCAGTTTTGGTATGGGCAGCGGGAGGCGAAGTAAATCTCGCTCATCGAAGACAATGTCTTGAAGAACGAAGACTTTGTTTGATCTTAGATCAAAAACTTTATAAGCTTTTGATTCAGAAGAGTAGCCCACAAAAATGAGTAACTCACTCCTTGGGGCTCAAGCTTGCCCCTTGGGCCTTGTGTCATTCGGAGTGTGAGTGTATGCACAACACCCAAAGACACATAAATGGGAAACGGTTGGCTTTTCGCCAAAAAATGCCTCAAACGGAGTCCTGTGGGGAACAACGACCGTGGGGCAACATTTGAGAAGTTACACCGTAGTGTTGACCAATTCTGACCAAAGGCATTCAGGCAGCTCAGTTTACAAAAAGTATGGAGCATGCCATATCCATCACAGTTCGGTTCTTGAGAAGGTACACCGCAGTGTTGACCAATTCTGACCAAAGGCATTCAGGCAGCTCAGCTACAAAAAGCATGGAGCATGCCATATCCATCATAGTTCGGTTCTTGCACTCAACCACTCCCTTTTGTGAGGGACCATGTTGTGTGCTCTCAAGGTCTTCAATCCTTTTGCTCACGATAGCTCTGATACCATGTGAGGGAAAAAGAGACCAAAGGACCAAATATATGAGAGATCAGAGCAAATCACATAGCATGCAATGGTGGTATATATATAAATGATAAAATCCACAGGAGCTCTATGTGAGACTCCGAACGAGCAGAGAAGGCTGCTATCCCAAAAAAGCAGATAACAGTCCCAAAGTAAGCCTGATCTAAGCACCGATATATGCCTGATGTAAGGCTGATGTGAACTGAGATGTAAGCACTGATGTAAGCACATATGTAGGTGTTGATGTCCTGATTGACTGCTGAAGTGAAACGCAGATGTATGCGGCATGAACCAGCACAGCAACAACCGGAGAGGAAAATGCTGATGATCAGCCCTGATGTAGGCGACCAATCTAGCAACAACAGAGAGTAGGTTCCACCTGTCATCGTAGGCGGCTTGTACCAACAACAGCAGCCGAAGAAAAAAAATGATGATGATCTGCCTTGATGTAGGTAACCAATCCAGCAGCACAACAGGGAGTAGGTTCCACCTATCGTAGGCAGCTCTGCTAGCAACAACTTGCTAGGCATGAAGGCTATAGATCTAGACGAAAGTCAGTCACACGAACTTCTATAGTGGACATAGGCTGGCCAAAGCACGTGGTGCAGCTCCACCAACAACAGTAGTAAGCAATTGGTAGAGCAATACAGCGAGCAGTTATCATCAACACATCACCCGTATATAGCAGGAAAAAATGCCAGTCATCATGGAGTCATGCAGCTTCATCCATTTAAAAAGAAGATAAGGTTAAAAATTTGGGTGTAAGGTTGATTCACACTACCTCCATAAGAGGGTGTTTGTATGGTGATTGTTCTCATTATCCTTATCAACCTTTTGGGAGCTACTCATATGGGTTTCCATAATTGGATCTTCATCTATGTCCACAAGTTATCATTGACAAAATCTTCACCAAAATCAACATTAACATTTGTAAAAACCTTCACAAAGCAGTAATCAAACCAATGTTCAAGAAGCGAGCCAAAGAAGCCAACAACAATGATCAAGAAGACGTCATCGATAAGAAGAAGAAGTGGATTCAATGTCAAAGCAACCAAGAGGCTACCACAACATCAACATCATCAACATGAGCAAATCATAAACAACAA
Organism: Cibotium barometz; assembly: GCF_041138505.1. Taxonomy (NCBI): domain Eukaryota; kingdom Viridiplantae; phylum Streptophyta; class Polypodiopsida; order Cyatheales; family Cibotiaceae; genus Cibotium; species Cibotium barometz. The sequence continues at coordinate 39,591,350 of NC_141094.1, forward strand.
GCATAAGCAATCAACAAATCACTACCCTAACCTAAATCAAATGAAGTAAGCCACCCAGAAGGCACAATCTCAAGCTAACTTTGCAAGTGTTGGTGAAGATAAAGGTGATAAAGCATCTTACTCAAAAGAGGCACACATGGTGCAAGATGATTGACTCAACGCTAGTGGAGAACCTTGTGGTATCCTTCTTGGCACACCACCCCATCCAATGGGTGGCCCACCTCTACCAGTAGTTACCTAGCCTCGAGTGCAGTCGTTTATGCCCAACCACCTTATACATCATCTTAAGCAACAATCACTTATGGTCATGCTCCACAACCAAGGGTATCCCAAGTAAGATACACCCCACCCCCTCTAGTGCAATACCAAGCTAGTGCAAGTGCAATACCAAGCTAGTGTAATCTCCACCTGTCAACCCTATCTTCCAATAGTACCAGCCCCTCAACCGGCCAAGTTTACTAGCCAAATCAAGTGGTCTACGCAGCCACTCCTCATGTTAGTCATGTTGATGGGCAAGGACACCTCACTAACAAATGTCCTCTAGCCAACCCTACTAGGCCTATCATCATTTACTTCAAATGTGTCAAGAGTGGATATTACTAGACCTTCATTACCAAAAGTCTCTCTGCCATACGTGCATTGTCCAAAGAGAAAAGATCACTATACTCGAAAATTGCCCCAAACCCATTCTTGCCACAATCAACATGGTTGAGGTAATCGCATACAGGTCCACAAGAGCCCCCCAATGTATGTACATCCTACACCTTTACTCCCCCAATGTACCTCTTGACCCTTGGTAGGCACAGTTCCATCAAAAGGTTTCTCATTGTCCATGGTAGAAGGGTGGCCATAAATATTGTTAGGGTTGAAGGTGGAGATTCCCCTTTCTTATTTGTGTTATCTTAGCTTAGAAGCCATCGAGAATGTTCAAAGCTTGGCTCCGAGGTGGATTTATCTAAGAAGTATATAGAGTAAAAGCTTTCCTAATAGTGAGGAATCAGTGGGAGCAAGCTCAACATTAGGAGTGACCATCGCAGCCCAAGGGTAACAGCCTCCATCGATGGAACCTATCTCTAGAGTCATCATAGATGGTGGGTTAGGAGTCAACATCATCTCAGAGCGAAAGCATTGGGGCTTCACATCACTGTTAAGGCTCACCCTAGCCCTCTTTGAAACACATCCAAAAAGAGATTACCTGGTGAACCGCAACTGTCGTGAGGATCTTTCCAATGGCCGAGCTCGTAACCCTTGAGGTCTCCAAGCTCTACAACTCCTTGAGAAGCAATTCCACCATGCCTCCCGCACGAGCGTTGTCACACCGCCGCGTTGCACTACGGGTACTCATCCCTCCTCTCACCTCACTTCACTCACACACACACACACACACACACACACACTAGCATGCATTAGGGAGAGAGATTAACAAGAGGATTAGCAAGAGCAAGACTCCATTGCACAATGGGAGAGTAGTTGTATTATGAGAGATATTCACTTATATACATGGCCATAAGTGTTCACACTCACTTAAACTATGGCCGGCCGGGCATTTTAGGCTCATAACAGGCCTAATGCTCATAATATATCCATGAAGTACATCACTTATTATAGGACTTCATCCTATCTTGCTTCCACACACTCTTGAAGTGGGAATCGCCATAAATACTCCGTCACACTGCTCGTCCAAGTTGTAGCTTTGGACACTATTACTTCATATCTTGAATGTATGACCCTTTGGTGTATCTATCGTCGTGACTCCTTGATGTACGATAATGGCAGTAGATCTTGTTAACCCTAGAATTGGGTTAACATCCCCCTCCTTCCTGATGGGCGATCGCGTCCTCTCATGATCGCGTTGAAAACCTTTTTGTGGGGAGAATAGACAAGCTTTGTCAATGGTTTTGATGTTGAGTGGCATTCAATGGCCTTTGTTCCTTCTTCGGAAGGAATAAAAAAAGCTAGTTAGTGAATTAAAAGGTTAGTGAATTAAAAGCTAGTTAGTGAATTAAAAGGTTAGTGGTTTCTTGGGAATTCCTAACGGGGTGGGGGGTGGGATTTTTTTTTGCAAATGATTGCATTTTTTATTTTTGTGTGAGCTCTTTTTTTTGGCTCACTTTGTTTAGGCAATCATAAGCAAGGTTACATGTGATTTGTTAGTGGGAATACTAAGAGATGTTAACAATGGGAGAGAAGAGAGGGAAGGATCTGAAGGAACATAGACTTAACCATCAGAATGAGATGGTGATTCTCAGTTCCTCATTTGATTCATTGAAGCAACATTCATCATTTGAAAAAATTGGCCTTCGATGATGTCCCTTTGTGTAGGATTCTTGTCAAATGTGGTTGAGTAGGACCTATTCCCGCTTTTTATGTTTTTATGTATATTTAAGTGCTCTTATGAAGCAAATATACAGGAAGTACAAGAATTGAGTCATATAGACTCTTATTAAACTGCTCTATGTTGAAGTAGCCACTTGTTGGTGAGGATTGAAAGAATTACGTCGACTTGCGAGGCTAATATAGTTATCTTCACTAAGGATTGAAGATCATTGATTTGTGAAGAGGGTGTTGAAATTTGAGCATAATGATGAGCTATGGTGGATCAAACACTAGAATCAACATGATTAACAAAGTGATTAAGAAATGATTAAGACGTAATTAGTGAATAATTAGCAGATAGATTAATGTAGGCATGGATACTCAAAAACCAGCAAATTCTCATTAGGGCTATGCCTCAATTTATAGTGTTTACATCAAGCATCAAATCCCATTGATTTCTCCATGATTCACTCCCAGAATATCTCCACCTTTTGCCTGATTCTCTCCACCTCTTCTCTTTTCCCAGATTATCTCCCAGAATATCTCCACACTCCTAAATTCCCTCATGCTACCCATTATTCTCTCCCAGTAGATTCTTCTAACCTTTTCACAGGTTCTTTCACAATTACATCTCCTCTTTTACAGCCTCTATCCAAGAGCTTGTTCCCACACACACCCTATTCACTTGTATTTTCAACACCTCCCCTCAAGTGAATAATCCTAGCACACCTAGACCCTATACCAAGTTTGCCACCCCTTACTTGGCAGTCCGCGACCAGTGTCTACTCCTCCCCTCAAGTTATTTCAGCACACCTGGACCCTGTATCAAGTTTCTCTCTTACTTGACAGTCCGCGACCAGTGCCTCAAGTCCCTAAACTCCATAGTCCTTGACACTCTCTCTCTCTATGTGTCCAAGGCTACTATAAGTGCCCGCGACCTTGACTAAAGTGCTCACACATACATCTACCACGTGGCCTACATCATCGGTGGCTCAGAGGTGGTTTTACTTTATTGGGGCAGGTTACATTGGGTTGTGGGCTCTCTCTCTCTCTCTCTCTCAGAGATTTTCACATGGCTCCTCACTCTTTGGAGCCTCACATCTTCTCTTGTCTTCAGTCTTCTTGTCGTGGCAGCATCTCTCCACGCGTCCGTCTCTTCTTTCAGTCTTCTCGGGGCAGCTTCTCTTCTTGTGGCAGCTTCTCTTCTCGTGTCCATGTCTTCCTTCAGGTCTTCTTCTCGGTGTGGATCCTCTTCTTGGGAAGAGATATTCTTCTTCTTTCATGGCTGGGGCCATGAGCTTGTCCGTCAGGTCATTTTGCTCCATGTGAGCAACATGTTTCAATGTTTTGCTGACAATTCCTTTGGGCTTTTTATGTTTATTTTGTATCATTATGCAATGCAAACCCAAATTTATGCGGGAGGTCTTACCTCTTGCCTTAATCTGGACAAGGGCAGTGTCTGTTCCCATTTTTACACTGATAAAATGTGCCCAATACATAATGCGTATAGCATTCATTCTCATACACATTCCAAATGCAATTCTGGCTGTGAATAATCTTGAATTTGAGTGAGATTTACAGGCATTAACCAAGGGTTAAATGCAAAATGATGATTTTCACAATTTTTATCAGCACAATTTTCCAGAAGTTACACTAAATTAAGGGTAACCAATTTGTACGGGATGGTTGGAGTATCAAACCAACTCCGATTTGAAATCTGAAGTTATAGGGATCTGTATCAGATACCTAATGGTTAATTTGAACCCTCAATTGCACCAAAGTACAGTGATTAGCACTGATTAATCACTGATTAGTAAATTAATGCTCTGGTTTGTGTGCAGAAAACAGAGTATGCGGGGAGCTCAGATCTGATGCCTTCCACTCCAAATGAGCTCAAATGCTTTCAAAGGCATCAATAACAATGAGTCTAGTAGAGGATTAAGCCAAGAAACACAAGATTTGACCAAATAATGAAAGCTTAATCTCTGTTTTACCAAAGTCACCTGCAGATTTGATGAAGAGCTTGGATCTCTCTGTAGACTTGATGAAATTGATTTCTGTCTTCACCAGCTTGTAGAGCATGCTTGATTACCCCTTGTGCTAAAGGGAATTGAAGTAATTTGTTTGGAGCAAGTAGCAATGGCAAAAATACCTCAGAAAAACGGTGCCTGCAGAAACGGCGAATTCTCCCAAACGCGCTGGCGGTTTGCTACGTTTTTTGCATAGGCTTGAAGCTAAGGAGCTTAGCTAGCTATGGCTAGAAGCTTTTGCCCTAATTTGATGTGTGCTAGATGCTAGAGACCCTCCACTGGCTGGGGGTGAAGGGGAAGAGTGAAAGCTTACTAAAAACTGATTTTTTTGCTAATTATTTTACTAATCCTGATTAATTCACTAATGGGCTCATAAATCTAGTTGATTCTAGGCATGGCTCTGATACCATGTTGAAATTTGAGCATAATGATGAGCTATGGTGGATCAAACACTAGAATCAACATGATTAACAAAGTGATTAAGAAATGATTAAGACGTAATTAGTGAATAATTAGCAGATAGATTAATGTAGGCATGGATACTCAAAAACCAGCAAATTCTCATTAGGGCTATGCCTCAATTTATAGTGTTTACATCAAGCATCAAATCCCATTGATTTCTCCATGATTCACTCCCAGAATATCTCCACCTTTTGCCTGATTCTCTCCACCTCTTCTCTTTTCCCAGATTATCTCCCAGAATATCTCCACACTCCTAAATTCCCTCATGCTACCCATTATTCTCTCCCAGTAGATTCTTCTAACCTTTTCACAGGTTCTTTCACAATTACATCTCCTCTTTTACAGCCTCTATCCAAGAGCTTGTTCCCACACACACCCTATTCACTTGTATTTTCAACAGAGGGTGGCGTTGTTTGGAGAGGTTTGTAATTTGAAGGAAAATTCTAGGTGATGGGTTGTACCATTGACCAGGCTTTCACCCACCATGGCCCCCCCCATCCAGAGGTGTACCTGGAAGTTGTCGATGGTGAGGCTTTGGTGCAAATTTTCTCTAGTGCATGAGTATGGATATGTACTCATGGAGCACCTACTACGTTAATTTAGCCAAAAGAATAGTAAGCAATAAGCTTACAAATATATAATGACGATTGAAGATCATTGGGAAAGTATTAATGGGTGAAATGGCTTAATCCCGTGACATGGCTGAAATCATGAAAGTGCAGGTTCTTAAGCTGTGAAACTGTGAACTCGTGCAAGACTTGAACTCATGAGATTGCAAGTTTTTTGGCCGTTGAAGGGATATTCCATGAAATGGCCTAATCCCATGAAAGTTAATCCCGTGAAATGGTGTTCCATGAAAGTGCAGGGCATGAAGTGGAATTCTGTAAAGTGAATTCCGTGAAGGGTAATTCTGTGAGATGGAATTCCGTGAAAGTGTAGGCCGTGAACTGGAATTCCGTGAAGGGTAATTCCGTGAGATGGAATTTCGTATATAAGAGGTAATTCCATGAAATTCTAGGTTTTGACCCCGTGAAGTTGTAGGTTTTGACCTCAGTTTTTTTTATTAAAAAAAATTATGGGTTAGCTAGGTCATGGCTTGCGCGAGCAACAAGTCCTTTTGCACTTATTTCTCACATCCAAAGGGGTGACAAGAGCATTGTTATTTTATCCTTGATGCGCTCATAAGTCTGTTTTTGCAGACATGGGTATTGATTCTTGAATTTGTTTATTGTCGAGACAGTAGGTAAGACTGCTGGTTTTTTGCTTGAACACACAAGCTCTTCTGTTGGCACTGAATGCACGAGAGTGGTTGATTGATTTGCCTGTTGTTGCTTGGGCCTCCATTCTTGTCAAACTTTAGGTGAAGTTGTTGCGGTTGAAGTCGATGGTGAGGCTTTCTTCACGTTGTTTGATTTTGGCAACCATATGATGGAATTACCATCATAGTATCCTCGTTGTTGAAGCACATGCACAGGCACCCATCTTTGATGAACATTATAAACAGGTGGCGAATATGCTTGGTGTTGATGCTTCCTTCTTTGTGCAAGCTTAGGGGACTTTGTGATGCGCTTGGGGATCCAAGCTTCGATATTTGTTTGATAGTACCCTTGTGCTTGCAGTAGTGTTTTTGGTACCCACACTTGTTGACTTGGTGGAGTTCTTTTAGAAACTCGCATAGGCTTTTGTGGACGGTGTTGTGGAGTACTTTTCTTTTTCCTTGGCCTCTGAGTGCTACGTTAAGGAAGAGACTTTGACTGTCGAGGCACCCAAATTTGATTGGCACCTTCATAGTAGCCTTGAGGTACAAGTAGCTGCTTTTCCACCCACATTTTGATACTATTAAGATACCTTGATTGTGGTCGTCTTGGTGGAGTTTTCTTTTGGTTTGACGATGCGGAAGGTGTGGGACCCTCCTTGACTTTGGTTGGCGCATGAAGGCTACAGGCTTGAGACTCATGGGCATTGTTGATGACGCGGAAGGTGTGGGACCCTCCTTGACTTTGGTTGGCGCATGGAGGCTACAGGCTTGAGACTCATGGGCATTGTTGACGATGATGAGGCTAGAGTCTCTTGTGGAGTGGTTGTTGATGTGACGAGACCTTCGAGGATATGGTTTTCTCCTTTGGTGAGGTTTGTTGATAAAGAGGCATAAGCTCCTTGGATTTTCCTTTAAATTCCTTGTTAGAGAGAAATGGTTGCAGAGGGGGAACTTCTTCATGAATGGCTGTTGCTTGCAAGGTTTTGGCATCGAAATTCATTGGTGAGGATGGGGTTGAAGGAGTAGATGCTTTATCGGAGTCGTTAATTGACGCAGATGGTAGGTTATTGTGTAGAGGGGCTTTTGTGGAAGAGGTTTATAACCTTTTGCGTTCAGCATCATAGAAGTCCATTAAAGTTGGATCCTCTTCTTTGTAGTATGGTATTGTTAACTTTTTGTCATTGACCATTATGATGACTCTATCGCTAGCAAAGCACAGTGGTGCTTGGGCAGCAATAGTCCATTTATACCCCAAGATCAAATCTGTTTCCAACACATACTCAACCATAAAAACTTGCAAGTAAGGGGGTTAGTTTCAATATACATATTGTATGCTCAAAGTACCCCAGACATGGCATGTTCAAGTCTTGTGTAAAGGGAATTCTTTCAGGATGTGCCATGAGTGCTGGTTAACCTAACAAATCCCATAGCTCGAGGGTCATGAGATTGTGTTCTCGTGTTGGATAAAGCTATGCTTGAGCTATGGTGATTTTATGAGAAATTTCCAATCCAACCAGAATCCTAGGGATCTTTTCAATAAGATATGTTGGAAGTTCTTGCTCCTCCAAGGTCTCTTCCTCCAGCAATTATACATTACCTACACAGGAGTGTTCAAGGTGGCTGTTTGCATCGATTCATCTATTGAATACAACGATTCACCTATCCAAGTTCCACCAAGGACAACATCATACTCAAGGGAATCTAGGGTAACATGGAATGTAAATTCCATATCGCAATCGATTGTTTGAGTAGTATATCTAAAGTAACCCCAGAACTTCAATGTTTTGTCCATTGGCTCCTCTTGTAAGACTATTGTCTGTAGGGATGAATTTAGGTTGTCCCAATGACACCCAAGTGTCTATTGTCATGATGTTATGACTAGCGTGAGGGCTAATCAATGTGAGTTTATGCTTAACATCATTGCTTGTGGGAAATCCAACCATACCATGATAGAATCTTCCAAAGGAACCATGCATGTTTCAATTTTTGTTTTAGATTTAGATCTCGTGTTTGTTTCATATTCCCATTCACTTTCATCCTCATTTTGGCTCTCAGCTTTTTCAAGAGTACCGAATGTGTACACTAGCACACTTGGCCCTTTAACAATTCTTAATGAGGTCTACTTGGAAACCTGCAAATCCTCACAGTCCTATTCTATGGAGTTCTTTATGTCTTGGTATAACTCATGTTGAACCCTTAAAGGTGCAAGTGTTGATGTTATGTTGGCTTTATCATGAGAGAAGAACATTCCTCCAAATGAGGTTTTGAGAGACTGTTTTAATCTCATAAGGGAATTATCGAATTCCTCACGTGCTTTCTCAAGCGTATAATTCATGCAATCTGTCTCAAAATGACTCTTCTATAGAGAGTATATGTCTTCCTCTTAAAAGGGGAAGCGGTACTCCTCTGGGCTTTGGATTTTGGTTGCTTTTTTAGGAATGGCATTATGAGGCTCAATCACAATCGGTAATCCAATAAGACACTCAACCAAGATAAGCATGCTCTCCCGAGCTTACTTTTTGCGTTCCGCATATGTCATGTGATCATTATTATCAATTTGGGGTGGTTGGGTAGGTTCTAGTTTCTTGATTGGTCTATGAGGTGCACTGAGTGAAGAGTTAGAACTTGTTTTATCCTCACTTAGTGACATACTAGAACTTGTTTCATCTTCTAACTTTCTTTGGATCATCAATTTTTCATTATGTTTACCCATGCGACAAGGTCAAATTTTCTTTTGGGCTTTTGTATAATGTGTCGCACATATGGGTTTTGAGGTTTGTGTGGTGGTCTTTGAAGTGGATGCTTTTGCATCACATATAGCTTTTGGCTCATTTGGGTTTATGTCCTCTACAGGCTTCTTTTCCCTATCTTTTAATTCAACTTTGGTTTCAATAGTTTGTTGTCCCTCGTCTTTCTTGGTTTTAGAAGGTTTTGCTTTTTCTTTTGGGTTCTACTTTAAAGCATGTTCTTCTACCCATGTTGAGGTATTGTCTTTTGCGTTCCTTTTGAATGTTTCTCATGCCTTAGCTTGTAAACGAGTAAGCACATTCAAGGGTACTATGGATAATTTTCCCTTTTGTACACTTAAGATGTTAAGAGTTGTATTTTATGAGGTAAGTTGCATTGAAGCAACTCGTCTTAGGCAATCTTGGAACATGTGATCAATGCCACATTGTTCACATATGGGTCGCAAAGTGTCAGCGACTATGGGCATGGAAGTATTCTAAACTATGCAGTCTACCACCTTGTGAGGTCCACAAGACAATAGAAACACTGAAGTGTTTGATTAATTGCTTCCTGAGCAATTTCTACCCTTTGGACTGTTTCTATTTGGTGCATGAGAGATGGAGGTTTTGAGTCAATTGTGGATGAAGCGAGACACTTTTCAGTATCATGGTCAAAGGTTTTACAATATATGCAGTATTCAAGAACATGTGCCTCATAGGCACAATGGGCAAAGGTTTTACAATATATGCAGTATACAAGAACATGTACCTCATAGGCACAATGGGGATTGGGATGGTCGAAGTGATTGCACTCAACATAAGGCATCTCGTTCCTCACTTGTAGAGGCATTAAGGATGTTTGGTTTTGAAGGAGTTCATCCTCTCTTAGAGATGTTTGTTGGGATGGTCGGAGTGATTGCACTCAACACAAGGCATCTCGTTCCTCACTTGTAGAGGCATTAAGGATGTTTGGTTTTGAAGGAGTTCATTCTCTCTTAGAGATGTTTGTTGTAAGGTTTTAAGTAAGGCTGCATAGAATTCGGGGAATGTTAAATAAGAGATCGATCTTTGTTTTGCCATTACTTCACTTGGTTTAGATGAGGAACACCTCGTAGCATGATCATCTTCTAAACGTATTGCTTCTTTACAACATTGATCGAATGTTTCCGGATTGGATACAATCATCAAGTTGTGTAAGATGTTATTCTTCAAGCCCAACATGAAATATCTCTTCAATTGAATATCGTTTAACTTTTCCCATGACTCACATCATGAGTCTAAGAGTTTTATCCGAAGGATAAAATCTCTAATGGATTCATTTGGTTGACGCTCAATTGAATAGAGTTCTTTTGCTGCACTCCACAGATTACCTTGTCTGGAAAAGCCATGTGTAAAGGTTGATTTCAAGGTTTTGAAGTTGGTCTTGATCGCCAGCATCAATGTGATGAACCGTCGACTAGCTTTTTACTCTAAGCATAGGTTCAATGTATGTATCTTAGTGGGGCAGTTGGGATTTCCAAAGGCTTCACATCTCTGTTCAAACATTTGAATGAATTAAATAGGGTCTGTTGTTCTGTCATATTTGCTCATAATTTTAGAAATTTGTATGGCCGTATTTCTGTATGTCACTAAGGCCGTATGTGAGTGCTTTTGTTGGGAGAGACTCACTAAGTCCTTGGGCTACCCCCCTTCCTAGACTAGTTAGTATGTCTAGGGTGTGGGCATCCATGAAAGGATTGGTACCTTATAGGATTTGTGGAAATGTTAGGTAAGGGACCAAAGCCCAGTGGGATCGAAGTGATAGGGGGTGTAAAATCCGATGACACGCTTGTTATAGGCATAGCCAATGGTATTGGGATGTGCATTTGCGGCATAGATCTCAATGGCTTGAAGATGTCAACCATTGGGTTCAGTCCTTGTGTGATCCTTGGGAATCCCTCTATCGTGGCCATGTCAGAGTGCCTAAATGCTCCTTCATGAGCAAACATAGGTTTTTATTTATTTTTTCCTTTTGTTTTTATATTCTCTCACAGCTCGTTAAACCTCAAGAGGCTTGGCGTTCTCTTCGTTAGGTCAAACGGGTGTCCGTTTGCCCTAATTAGCTTAGGCGCTATATGCATGCGAACGACAAAGATAATTTTTCAAAAAAAGCATGTGCTAGTATCTTCCCATGGAAGAGGGGGTCCTAAAACCTATTTTCCATCATTGTCTCAAGACGAAAAAAATTTCCAAGCATTTTTTCCCTGTTTCGCAGCACGTTTTTGAGTGCTTCAAAAGCAATTTTAAAAAACTCTGTATGAGAGAGTTGTAGTATTTTTGGAGTACTACAACTTTGTTTCCCTGAGTCATCTGTGATTTTATCGTTTAGACCCTCAAAAAGCACCCCGAATATATGGTTTGTCGTCCACGCTGTTTTTTGTGGTTTTTGGGCTATTTTTTACCTCGATTTTTGGGTTAAGTTTTGAGGCTGCTGGTCGGAGGCCAAAATGATCGATTTTGACTCCGGACGGTGGATCCAAAGTCGAAGAGCTCGATGTCAACTTTCCGATGAGCCCTAGAGCACCTTCATTGGATATACAGTTTAGGAGATACGGGCCTCCAAACAAGGGTGTTTTCCAGAGTCTTTTTTTTTTAAACGATGGACCCCTTCACGCCGTGAAGTCCACGGACTTCACGGATTTTATAAATTTTGATTTTTTAATTTTTTTTTTTTGCATGAATAAAGGGTCTCTTACCGTGAACCCTTATTGGTTCACGTCATGAACCAGACTTCACAAAAAGGTTAAATTCATTTTTTTTTGGGTCGCGTGAACGAAGGGTCTCACGCCGTGAACCCTTATTAGTTCACGTCATGAACTAGACTTCACAAAAAGGTTAAATTCGTTTTTTTAGATTACAAGATACATAGTTTTGTGGCATATAATTGCTAGCCATTCTCATAATTATAATGTTTATAGTGCCGGTTCATGACACTTATTGTGCTATCTCTATTATGTAATTGTTATAGGACCATGGTACATGGAGATTAGAATCTTCCACAAATTAAATAATAGAGGAAATAAACCACAAACATGAGGGAAGGGTTTGAAAACAAGGGGAGGATATTTAAACACAACAGCAATCAGGCAGCAAACAAAACGTTTAATGAATTGTCTTGAAGTCTTTCATCAGAGGAGTAAAGCGAAAACAAAGCTACTAGGTTAGAACAAAATGTTTTACATTTAGTGAGGATTAGAAAATGTGTTACATTTTAGTGCTAATCTCAAAATTTGTTTTTAGGCTAGAGAGGGAGATTGTGAAATTGGTGAGCTTTGCTAACCTTTGTGTATTTTTCTACAGTTGAGAGAAATTGAGGAATTTAGCCATGTCAATCCTCATATATAATGTCGAGGGAAATACATACATACATATATATATATATATACACACATATATATATACACATACATACATATATATATATATATATATATGTTTATATATATGTATGTATGTATATATATATGTATATATGTATATATATATGTATATATAGATGTATATATATATACATATAGATGTATATATATATACATGTATATACATACATATATATATATATATATATATACATACATATATATATATATATAGATGTATACATATATACATGTATATACATACATATATATATATATATCTAGATAGCTTAACTAAGTATCCTATGCATTTTTAGGTGTTGCTACATCCTGTATGTGACCAGGAACTCCTTTTCATATTAAGCGATCTGTGTTAAAGGGATCTAGTCTCGGAACCCATTGACTACCGGGGATGACCACAATCTGTCGCTAAGCCTAGCACCGTGATGTGGTGAATATAGAGTAGTGGGATTGGTGTCTCACCTAGATTTCGTAGAATCCAGTACATGACCTTGCTATCCCTCGCATGTCATGCTTTAAACGTCAATACCTGTTGTAGAGTGAGTTTTTGTTCGAGAAGCTATTACTTCTTCTCATCACCTATAGTGAGTTTCCAATCTCGGGGGGTTCACTATAAGTAAACCCTCTGTATCACATGCGTTCATAGTCTATTTATAAAATCCCTTATTTGTGAATTTTTCATGAAGAAAACATACCCTTTTTTCTATTCAACTTGTGAATACCTCCTTTAAATGGTACCCTTCTGTACATAAAAAATTGCTCCACTCCCACATGCGATATTTAAATCATATTATCATAAATTTAGCCCTTGTAGCCATAAATACAATAGCTTTTCCAAAATTGGGCTTTTACAAAATTGAACCACAGTCCAATGCTTTTAAAGTATCTCAATAAAACTAAACCTTGCTCAAAATATGTACAATGGGCCAAACCATACAAAATCAAATATTTAGCACACATGTGCTTAGCTAGATAATCTCGTCCAATGTCCACCTTGGTTGTTCCAAACTCATGATCTATACTCAACATAGTCCACAATGTTAGATCACAATTACTTTGGAATCACTCACAAAAATAATTCTAACAAATGGAAATCATTTACTACCATGCTTCACACATAAACCATGCATCATATATAATTAATTGGATTCACTCCCATGATAAAATATTCTATAAAGTCTCACTCCCATGATAGTCCTCCCATTTGAGAAGACAACCGTCCTTGGTTGTAACTATTAGCACACATAAGTGATCAAACACATTAATCGTTCTCACATTGGATTCACTCCCAATGTCCTCACACGCGTCACATGTGTCTTAAAGTTGATCGAATTCACTCACAATCAAACTCACAGAACCTTTATACGCGTCACACGTGTCTTAGAGTTGACCGAATTCACTCACAATTAAGCTCCTAAATTGGATTCACTCACGATGTTTTCATAAGCGTCACACGTATTCACAGAGTATACCACACGTATTCACAGAGTATACCACACATTTCACATGCATCATAGCTGGTTGGATTCACTCACAACCAACTCAGGTCACCCTTTAAAGAATTAGATTCACTCTTAATTCTTATACCATGCCAGGTCACCCTCATCAAGAATTAATTCAAAAGAGTTGATCAAATTCACTCACAATCAAACTCACACATTTGTTACATGCGTCACACACATCACAGTTGGTTGGATTCACTCACAACCAAATAATTCTTTAATCGCACTTGGGTCACCCAAGATATTCTTTTCACTTATATTGGGTCACCCAATAATAAATTAATTACCGTAACATCCCTCTTACTTAGGTTGCAACTGACCTCAGTTGCATATTTAATTAGCAAGTGAAGAGAGTCATGATATAATATCCTTCTCACAGATAAAATCCCTCTCAACCCTAGATTGTGATCCGTCTCACATAGATAAGTATCACTTAGATTATCTGTCAAAGACATCAAAAGAGTATCCTAACATGAGTATCTTTCACAGACGCCCAATACGAGTATCTCTCATAGATACTAACATGCGTATCTTTTACAGACGCTAATACAAGTATCTTTCACAAACACCTGGGTAACTTTATTTGAAATAGAAAAGAGAATAATTTGAAGAAAGTGTTTTAATTGAGGTGTTAAAGTTTAGAGGTTACATGTGAAATATTTATGTATAACAATCTCTTGGAAATATATCTTGATAAATCGTACAAAAAAGGGTAGGTAAGATCATATACCAAAGGTGGAAGTTGGTGCATCTATAGACCATACAATGCGAACCGCCGCGAGACACTAGCAAATCAAGACTAATCTCCCTATTGTGTGGATCATCGTGAGGACTCCATGGCTAATTTAGGGGATCTATGTGGGCTTATCTCCTCCACTCGCCTGATGTATGTGATGGTCTGAAAGAGAGAATCCCCCACCTCATAAATGTCCATATGGATCTCGGCATCATGCAATCGACGGCTTTCATAAGCAACTGCATGACCTTCTTGATTTAGGACAGCCCCTATACAATTCCCACATGCATCACATTCCACCATGAATGGCTTCTGCAAATCAAGAACAATCTAGTCAAAACAGATCATTAAAGCTTGAGGTACTTTTTATCTCAAACTAAGCTCTTGGAGAAGCAAATGAGGATGGAAAACTTTCTTTCCATGTTTCATTTTCAGATTGTACACGCTCTGGAAAGAAGAATTTGGTGGCAGATGCTTTGTCTAGGAAGCCTTATATAGCTACAGTTTCAGTGGCCTCCCATGGAGACTTATCTGCCATGCGTGATTTGTATCATTCGGATGTTGATTTTTCCCATATATAGACTGATTTGATGGGGCTGGTCACTCGCATGCCTCTTATGTGATCAAAGAGGATTATCTTATGAAGGATAATTGCTTATGTGTGGTGAAGGACATGCGTCCAAAGGTATTAGATGAATGTCATACTCCACCTTATGCTGGTCATAGAGGTATTATGTCTACTACACGCATGATTGAGAGATATTTCTTTTGGCCTAACATGCGAAGGGATATTGAAGCATATGTACGAGCATGTATCACTTGCCAAAAGGTAAAATTTGACAGGCAAAAACCTCCAGGTTTGCTTCAGTCTTTGCCCATTCTCTCACAGCCATGGGAGAGCATTACTATGGACTTCATTATGGACTCACCTAAGTTGCATATATTCTTCGGTGATCATTCGAAAAACATATGTGCATCATTGTTAGTTCACTCAAGTCCTGATAGTGAATAGTCTAATATGTATTTTCTTTCATGTGTAGAAAGTACATATCAATCATTGAACTATCTTGACCAATATATTTGAATTTAACTACAGTTTTTTCCCTCTTGCTTTGGCAAGAAAGTCACCTAAGGACTCTAAATTATTATTTTTTTAAATTAAACAATGCATAAGTATGATTTTTAGGCCTACCTCTCTAGTGGTTGAAATCGGGAGTACCGTCTTATTTAGGTTGGTCGCCTTTGTCTTTGTCTTCAACCATGTTCATGACCGCAAGTCGATTCTTTGTCTTTTATGGACACTCGTATGCATAATGCCCTTCTTTTGTCGCACCTATAGCATGTAATCACACGAGGTGTTTGATCTCCATTGTTGGTCTAATTTGTAGTTTCAGTTTTCTTCCCATTCACTTGTGAACTATTGTCCTTCCCTACGTAATCTTTGTGTTAAAACTTCTCAAAATGTTCGGATCAAGAAAACTGAGGAATATGAGAATTTGTCACTGTAGTGTCTCTCAGAAATCCATTTTTATTCTCACAGTTTGTTGCTAAAGAGATGGTATCGCTAAGAGAACGAGGATGAAACATGTTCACTTCTGCTCTAATAACTAGTTTCAGACCTACTACAAACTTCCTCCTTTGCTCTTTTTCATGCACGTTCTCTATAGCTTGAAGTTGCAATGAAGTTTGCCAAAATCTCTCGACATACATTGATATGTTCTCCTTTTCGAGCTGTCTAAAAATATCCCATTGCTGTTTGGCTTTACTCTTATATGACGGAGGTAAGAAATCCTTCTTAATCAGCTTATGGGATTCTGGTTTGCGTTTGCCCTGTGTAATAACATTCCACTAAAGAGCTACACTCCCTACCAAATGATTAGTAGCACATTTAACCTTATCCTTCTTAGAAAATTTCTCTCTAGCAAAATAATCATAAAGCTAGCTCAGCCATGCGAGTATGACGTGTGCATTCTTTTTGCCATCATTATCTTGAAAAGCAAAAGCCTTTCTGCTGATTTTGTGTCCCTTTTGATACTCTTGAGCTTTGAGAGTAGCTTGCACAGTCCTTTGGATAGGGTCCTCCTTAGAATCTAATGAATCAGATTTGGAATATGTACGTCTTCGCTTCTTGTGAATAAATTTTTGCTCAAGATCTTCTCTTGCCTCTTCTCACTCAATAACAGAGCTTGAAGTGCGTTTAACTAATCTTGGATAGTAGATGGTTGTGGATAGATTGCCATTGTAGAAGAAGCAAGTAAAATAATATAGAAATGCAGAAATAAAATAGAAAAGATACCAAACTTATCTGACTCCTGTGTATTTCGAAAGAAGTCTTGTTGAAGTGCTTGAAGTCGATGGCGTCTAACGAACAATAATATGGAAATGCAGAAATAAAATAGAAAAGATACCAAACTTATCTGACTCCTGTGTATTTCGAAAGAAGTCTTGTTGAAGTGCTTGAAGTCGATGGCATCCAATGAAGAATAAAAATAATAATCCAATTATTGCCTTGATGTCGACAAAACGAGCTGAAGGAATAACTCGTTAGAAGAGTCTTCAAAAGAGTTGAAGAAGAATATCCAATTGATCACTTGCCGAATTTCTTTTCCCCAGAAATCTGAAAATTTACTGAAATTTTGTGTCGAGAAAGTGCACTTTGAAACCCTTTTGAAGATATGAAGAAGCTTTACTTTAAAGCTTTTTCCAGGTTTTAAGAAATTTAAGCTTTAGGTTATGGGAGACATAAGCTTTTAAAGCTTAAAAGTAATAAGCTTTTAAAAGCTTATGGAAATAAGCTTTAAAGCTTTAAAGCTTATGGAAATAAGCTTTAAAGCTTTAAGCTTTTGAAAAAATATATATCAAAGAAATTGCTTCCAAGTGAACTGCCGGGCGGCGATTGTGAGGAGAAAAATCGTTGCAACCTTCGCGAGTGACTGTGACAAAGGAAAGGAGAAATATCATTGTTGATCGCCTTCCAATTTCACCAAATAGCAGCATGTTGCTAGTATTTGGAAGCAATTGGCAACTTAATTTAAAATAATTTCTCCAAATGAAAAGAGAACTGTCGCCTATTAATTGAAAAAGAAAAGAGAAAAATCTTGAGCCCTTTAATATGGAAATTCTTTGTGAGATGAGCTTAGCAATTCTGAGAATAGGCCCTTGATCTCATCAATGTGCCAATTCCATCCATACTGATGGATTAGGGAGAGGTTGAGAATCCATGAAAACCACTTTTTGATGAAGAGGGTAGTTTCTACAAATCCTTTTGTGGTTTTCCACCTTCTTTCCTTGCCCTTGATCTTTAATCACATCCACCCAAAATTCACATAAAATGCCTTCTTTTGCCCAAAGGTCTTCCACACCTTCTCTTCTTTATCTCCTTCCACACCTTCTCTTCTTTATCTCCTGGATTTTTGAATGAAATCTTGTCATTGTCCAAAGCCAAGAATAGGCCCCTGGAACAATGGTTAGAAGTGGAAGTGTGGGATGAGTCATCCCTCATGTTTGAGCCCACTCCAATGGATCTAAAGCCAAAGCCAATGTAAGTAATCAGCTTGGGTGAGCCAAAACTAGTGTAAGTAATCAGCTTGGGTGAGCCAAAACCAGTGCAAGTAATCAGCTTGGGTGAGCCAAAACCAATGCAAGTAATCAGCTTGGGTGAGTTAGAGCTTGATCGATGCCATAGGGGCCAACATACCCTGCCTTGCCATAGCTCGAAGGATGTAGGGTACCCAATGGTTCTGGATAACACTGTATTAATTTTGGAAAAGATATAGATGAAGATCCTAGAGTGTGTGGAGGAATAAGTCACCCTAGAATGAGAAGGGTGATCCCTCAAAGTGACACACCGAGGAGAAGACACAAATTGGACTTCTCAAAGAATTGGTGTGTTGATTATAGGGTGTATACTATGGTTTGTGCAAGCTTATAGTGCAAGCTTGTAGGCTTTATATGAGGGTGATGTTACACCCATGGGTAATCTTTTTTAATTGTGCTACCATGAGCATGTGGGTGTTTTGGAGAGATCATATAAAGGAAGAGATGCTCTTGTGGATAATTCAGATAGGTGCTAGTCAAAAGACTTCTCAAATAATTGGTGCTAATTGTGGGATGTACACTATGACCATGATAAGTGCTAGTCAAATGACTTCTCAAAGTATTGATGCTAATTGTAGGGTGTATGCTACAGTTTGTGCAAGCTTGTAGGATTTATATTACGGTGTTGTTGCATCCATAGGAGGGTGATGCTGCATGCATAGGTAATCTTTTCGATAACTACTATGAGGATGTGGGTGTTTTGGTCATATCATATAAAGGAAGAGATACTCTTGTGGAGCTCTTGTGGATAGTCTAGATGATGAAATAATGAATCATTTGGCTCTCAAAGGACACATGCAAGTCATGCATCAGGAGCTGAACATGCAAAATCTACCATCAATAGTGGCTTGCTCTCCTCCATCCCCTCACCCACACAAAGGAGGAAAATTGGCCTATCAGGTGCCTGATGAAGGAAGAAGCCTTATCGGTGAAGGAGAAACCATCATGGGTTAGGAGACAAAAATGTAAGATCTTTCATCAGTGGGCTAGCCCTCCTCCATCCCTTCACCCACACCAAGGAGGAAAATTAGGCTACTAGATTCCTAATGAAGGAAGAAGCCTTACCGGTGGAGGAGGAACCATCAGGTGACTTCCCCTTGTAGAACCAGATGGCTCATGATCTTGTGTCTTTTGCGGTAACACCACAACTCCCCCTCTAGTCTGTCCCATAGCTCCTCTATCTCTAGTCTTGTACCATGATGTAGACATGAAGCTCATATCCCCATGCCATGCCTCTTTCCCTTACTCTTGCACTAATGATCAAGTCTAGGAGGACTGCATCAATTGTTGTATCTATATGTGTGACCCTGCAATCCAATCTTGAGGTAACAATTCCCTTCCCCCACCTTTGTGTTTGGCACTCCCAAGAGGAGGCACCCCTTCGCATAGCTAATGTTCATGCCTCTTCTGCAATAGTTATAGGGGGCAGATCATCCTCTAGTAGTGAGCGAGCGCATCATGTCGGTCTATGTGCACGACGAGGGCGTGACACTGCACCTAAAGTGTCCATCGAGTTGTGCTTCATTCTAGGGTGGTTGATCAACTGAAAAGCCAAGGAGCTCTAGAGGCCCTGATGGCTATGGTGCCCTCTTCGTAACTTAGACTCTAGCCCCCGGTTTCACTTCCTAACTTGGGTGCCCCAATGGCCCTTCCGTATCTCTCTCTTTGTCTTCTCCCTTCTCTCTCTCAACCCCCTCCTTATCTTTCCCAATTGTTCCCCTCTCCCCTTTCCCCATTACCCATCCCACCTTGTCCCCTCATCATGCTCTCCCCTCCACTCTTCCCTAGGGGATATGGATCCCCCCTCCCCCTGTTTCTTTTCCTCTTATTTCTTTTTCTAATTTTTACTTTGACTTTAATTGTATTTCTTTTAATTTCCTATGTTTTATGTTTTTATAAAACCCCTTGGTTTCTTTTTTCCATTTTTATTTCAGTATTTTTCCTTTACTTCTTCTTTTCCTTTTTTATGGGAAAAAACCACCTCCTTGATTTTTTCTTATTTTAATTTAATTTTTATGATAGTTATTTCTATCTTTACCATGGGTAGCCTAACATCCTTGCAAAAAAGCATGAAAGGGGAAAAAACCATGTGGCATGTAAAGAAAAATGAATTATAAAATTTCTTGAAAATCTCGTTAAATAACAAGCTCCCTAAAAATAGTTCAAAAAGCTTTCCTTTCAAAGCTCGCTAAATAATCTCAGGGCAATTGGCTGCGCTGATGTGACTACTCTGCTGGTTTTGATGCTCCTGTATTGATGACTGCTCGAGGTGGTGGTTTTTATAAGTATGGCGCTCATGACCGCTCCACTCATAGAGATCCATGATTGCTCCCTCATGGGATGGCGATGGCATTGTCATAGCCCTGAGATCTAGCTCTACCCTTGGGGTCCAAGAAGGAGGAACCTCTATATGAGGGTAATAGGAATTGTCTAGAGAATGCCTCATGCTTGCCTATCACCACGAGCTCCTTGTGACGAGGGGACTCTCTCGTGGATGGTGATGGCGGCATAGTCAATTCCATCCGTCTCCTCAAACTTGAGGGATCCATCAGAGCCCAATTCAAAAGGACCCTTGATTTCAACTAGCGTGTAAGTCAACCTCGTCTCATGAGCTTGGTGGGTTGGAAGTGTGTCAACCCTCCTTTGAACTGAGACTCTCCTTTCACCCTGAACGAAGTTGGCTCCAAGTACAACTTCTTGAGCTGGTATTTTCCAGGTTTAAAGGCAAACGAGTATGTGCCACCCTTAGTCACAGGGCACTGGTTAGCAATCCCGCTGGCCTTGGGGTCTAAGAAGGAGGAACCTCTGTATGAGGGTACCAGGAATCTCATGCCGCACCTCCTGACCTTGCTGGTCTCCCACCCTGACACCTCGACTTCTCCCTCATCTCTAATGATGTTCTGCACACAGAAGCAAAAAGAAGAAAAAAGCAACAGTTCCACGATGAGAAGTCCAATAGCTTCACCCTTTTCACACAGGCCCCCTCGAGAGCTCCCAAATAGGTGAAAGCGTCTGCTTCGAATTGTCCGATGAGGTAAGGGCAACCCTCGTGAAAGTTTTTCCTACTCTCTTTCCTTTATTTTTGCACCTAGTCTCTATGTGTGGTGAATGGCAAAATTCATGTGTGCATTAGAGGCAAAGAACAAGGTCACTCGTGCAGGTTGCGCACTACTAGAAGCAACGGGTTTGAAAGACTTCTACAACCTTTGAAGCTGCCCGAGGAGGAGACGGGAGGATATGGAGGATGAGATATTGTAGAACTACTTGCTAGAGAAGTCGGCCAAAGCTTCTTATCAAGGCATCAATCTAGGAAGCTCTAAGACAAAAAAGGGGCTTTGTTTCTTAGGTTTGGCAGCAAGGATTGTTCTGAAGAGAAGGAAATCACTCTGATTTCCTAGAAGATCATTAAGTGGGCACTGTGATGAAGAACGGGAATAAAGCAAACTTGGCTGGAATGATGCTAGAAAGTATGAAACTATAGATGCAAAACATCCAAGAAAAGCATTAGACCACATACCAGTGTGGACAACACTCGGCCATCCTATTGCTCAAGATGATAGAGACATTCACTTGGGAGAGCTTACAAAATAGAAGCAAGATTACCTTGAAGCTCTGACATCAAGCAAAAGGGGGGAAGACAAAAACAAAAAGACTGAGGGGTAAGACATGGAGAAAACAAAGAAGAAAAAACAAAATGCTATAGCCAAGAAGCTGGTTGAGAAGAAAGTGAAGGAAGGCATAAAAAGGAAGGCAAGGGAGGAGGTCTCTCGGGTAGGCAGAAGAAATCAAGAAAGCAAAGAAAATTGTTCAAATACGGTTGGAGGCAACA
Source organism: Cibotium barometz (assembly GCF_041138505.1). Taxonomy (NCBI): domain Eukaryota; kingdom Viridiplantae; phylum Streptophyta; class Polypodiopsida; order Cyatheales; family Cibotiaceae; genus Cibotium; species Cibotium barometz. The sequence goes on from NC_141094.1 coordinate 39,613,225, forward strand.
TAAATGGCAAAAAGAGTCGTGGAAGAAATTGACTGAAGACTCCAAGAGGAGGCAGAGCAAATGCAAAAGGAAGCCAAGAGAAGAGACAAGAAAAGCTAGAGCAGAAGCAAGTAAAAAGACTTAGAGAGGATGCTGAGTGGACACACATAAATAGATTTACACACATATATATAATTTTAATTAATTAAATTTTAGATTAAATTTTAATGGTAGGGATGAGTGGTGAGGTGTGCTCACTCTCAAATAAATGCATCTTACATGTAATCTCTCTCTCTCTCTCACACACACACACACACACACACATGCACATGCACATGCACACCCTCTTTCTCTCACATACACTTGCACACACTCTCGAATGTCGAAACTCTCTCTCTCTCTCTCTCTCTCTCTCTCTCTCTCTCTTACACACACACACACATGTACACACATGCACATGTACACACATGCACATGTACTAATGCAAACACACACTCTTTCCCCCTACACACTCTCACACATAGACTTTCATGTCTCTCTCTGTGTTTCTCTCTCTCTCTCTCTCTCTCTCTCTCTCTCTCACACACACACACACACACATACATTCATGCACACACACAAACACACTTCTTTCTCATGCACACGTGCACACACACACACACACTCTCTCTCTCTCTCTCTCTCTCTCACACACACACACACACACACCCACCCACCCACATGTAAATATATATTATCTATAATATTATGTTTTATTATATTTAGAGACATATACCTATATATACATGTGCATTTATAAAATAAATAAACACATATACACATATACACATATATTTTTAATTAATATTAAATTTTAACAAGTGGGGATGCATGATGAGGTCTGTTCACTCTTAAATAAGTGTATCTTATATACAATGTCTTTTGTCTCCTCTTTTGCATACATATGTATGTGATTGTGTGTGCATATACACACGTATGTGTGATTGTGTAATGTCTTCACGTCGTGTGCATGTGTTGGACAAGTGTCTTGATTGTGTGTATGTGTTAGTATGTATTTGTTGTGTGTGTGTGTGTGTGTGTGTGTGTGTGTACATGGTGTGTATGTCTTTATATATGTGTATCCATAGCGAGTGTCTGCATGTATGTGTGTGAGCATGTGAATATACTCGTGTGTACATCTATGTGTGTGCACGTGCAGGTGCATGTATGTGTGTGTGAGTGTGTGCATGTCCATATGTGTGCACATGTACTTGTGTATGTGAGTGTATTTATGTGCTTGTGTGCATGTATATTATGTGCTTGTGTGCATGTATACACATGTGTGTATGTGCAAGCTTGAGTATGTGTGCAAGTGTGCATATCTCTATATGCTGCATGTGTGCAAGTGTGTGTATGTGTGTTTGTATGCGTGTGTGCACGTATCATGTGCTTGTGTCTCTGTGTTATGTGTGTGTGGTGTATGCATGAACATACATGTGTGTGCGTCGATATACATATAAATCTATTTATATATACATGCTTACATACCTATAGATACACATACATACATAATATATATATACGTGTGTGTGTATGTATATTCTCTCTCTTACACATGCACATAATATATATGTTTGTGTGTGTATGTGCAAGCTTGAGTATGTGTGCAAGTGTACATATCTCTATATGTTGCACGTGTGTCCATGCGTGTGAGTGTGTGTATGTGTGTTTATATGCGTGTGTGCACGTATCATGTGCTAATGTCTGTGTGTTTTGTGTGTGTGTGCATGAACATACATGTGTGTGCGTCGACATACATATAAATCTATTTATATATACATGCTTACATACCTATAGATATACATACATACATAATATATATAAGTGTGTGTATCTATAGGTACGTAAGCATGTATACAAAGATTTCATTGAAAGATGTGAGATGAGATTCAAATTCAAAATTGCATTGGAAGATGTGAGATTTGGCTCCTCCTCACGCTTGCAGGAGGAGTGGTTATTTTGAATTAGCCCCACCTCCTTTGCCCACGTGGAGGGAGGTGGAGTTGTGGTTAATCTTGTATAGATAGAAGGTATGTAAGCATGTATACAAAGATTTCATTGAAAGATGTGAGATGAGATCTTCTTAGATTCAAATTCAAAATTGCATTGGAAGATGTGAGATTTGGCTCCTCCTCACGCTTGCAGGAGGAGTGGTTATTTTGAATTAGCCCCACCTCCTTTGCCCACGTGGAGGGAGGTGGGGTTGTGGTTAATCTTATATAGATCATGATAGGTGTGGATATTGAGGCAGCCTCCGGTAGGGAGGTGTCACCCAGAGGCTATAGCTTATATAGTGCACAATGTGTGTATTGTGAAGAGGGACTCAACCCCTAGAGCTGGGTGTGAATATTGAGGTAGGCCTCTGATAGGGAGTGTTATCAATGGGAGGCTATAACCTATATAGTGCAGAAAACGTATATTGTGAAGAGGGACTCCACCCCTACAGCTAGGAGTAGCATATTGGGTAGATACATCTCCTCTATATTGAAGAGAGGAAGAAAGTCCGTGTGTATTGGATAAGCTTATGAAGAATGAATATGATGTTTGGCTCTTATTTTGTCTGTTTTGTTATGAGTTGTTAGAGTAGTGTGGTGTGAGCAAGAGAGTGTGGCTGACTTAAAGGGTTATGCAACACAAGATAGTCTAGCATAGTAGATGGTGCTATGTAGAAAGCTTGCACGTCTAGGTGGTGAGCGAGACTAGTCCTTGGCAAGTATACTTCCTAGAGAGTACCCCAACTTCCTCTTCCTCTTCCTCTTCCTTCTCTTCCTCTCTTCCTTCTCTTGGCAGTTGTGAGTGAGTCGAGACCCACAGAGTCATCTATAATGGCTGTAGGGCCTTACCACCTTAGCGTACTGAGGATTGTTTAGAGGAACTTCATAGATTTTCTTACATCATTTTTGTTATATCTTTAATTACAAAGTATAGCCTCCATTGCATATTTTGGAGGAATTTCATAGATTTTCTTACATCATTTTTGTTATATCATTACCACCTTAGCGTACTGAGGATTTTTTAGAGAACTTCATAGATTTTCTTACATCATTTTTGTTATATCTTTAATTACAAAGTATAGCCTCCATTGCATATTTTGGTTTCCCTTCTAAGATCCCATCTTGAGAGCACATAGCTCAAGGAAGATAGCTACAGGAAGTCGCTACACATATAGCTCAAGGGCTTTAGGAAGTTGCCAAAAGTTGTAAATTGATTTTTATTATGTCTAGTAAATAAAAGTTCCTTGCATGTGAGCCTTTAAATTTGGGGCTACACCACATACTTGTTTTCTTACTCAAGCTTGTAAGGGAGATTTTGATTTACTATATCTCTTCCATGGCTTCAAAAGGCACATATGGGTACTCACATGAGTGAGTAATATAGTTTGGTGTATTTGCAAACTTGATGGCTAGTACTGTTTTGTTAGATCACTTAGAGACATAATAAAGTGAGATATGATTTCGAGTAAGAAAATTGTGGGTCACTTAAGTATGAGGTCCCATGACTTTTACTTATGGTGTAGAGTAGTCCACGATGTTTACTTATGGTGTAGAATAGTACTCCAATTTGATATTTCCTTATAATGAATTTATAGTACTTTTCTTGTAGGTCTATTTCCATTGGTGTGGTCATGGTGCATATAGAAATAGAGGGCTAACATCAAAAAATTTGAAAAGATTAGTGGCAATGAGAAAAAATGTGGGCTAATATATTAATGTCTACATGTATATCCACAATGCCTTTCTTTGTGAGAAAAACACTCCTTAGGGCCTGTACATTTAACCTTCGAAACAACCGCTAGCTAGTGGCTTGTTAGTGGAATTTTGAACCAACCCTTTTAATGGTTGGTTCAAAATACCACAATAACTACTAGATAAAATGCGTGATGAGTTAAATTCTTCTTTCTTTTCCTCATTATGCCTACTCTTGCACATGTTTCTCAATATTTGATTTTTCGCTCACCACCACCATTGGCCCACCACTTTCTGTTGTGTGAGAACATGTCTTTACATATTTCAACAATGTGTGATCTCCCAAGAGACTGGATATATAGGACAAAGGGCAATACTTTTTCCCATGTTTAACATACAAACACCAATTATCAATAAATATAACTAAGTTGTAGGTGACAACCATCCTCTAATCTTTAGGGATTGCGGCCACAACATTTTTTGCTTAAAGTAGCCAACCTCCCCATCTTTTCTTCTTTTGTGAAAGAACTTATATTTCTTATCATTTCTCTCTCTCTCTCTCTCTCTCTCTCTCTCTCTCTCTCTCACACACACACACACACACACACACACACACACACACACACACACACACGCACGCACGCACACACGCACGCGCGCGTGCGCGCGCACACACACACACACACACACACCATCTTGAGAGGTCATAGCTCAAGGGAAGATAGCTATAGGAAGTTATGCGATGTAATCTATTCAACGACGATTAATTTTGTTGTTCTTATCTTTGAGTAATTTAAGCATTTTGTCTAGGACATAAAAAGTCCTCGCATGTGAGACTTTAAGTTTGGGTTTACAACACATTTTTTCTTTCTTACTCATTGATGAACAAATGACATTATAAGCTTAAAAGGGGGATAATCACTACCTGATCCTTTCCATGGCTTCAAGAAGCACACTATAGGGACTCATAAGTAGCATTGATGGATTTGGAAACCTGATAGTCGTGTAGTGTTAGATTATTTACATGGATATATGACATAATAAAGGGAGATATGCTTTTGGCAAGAAAAATGTGGTCTACTTCTTAAGTTTAAGGTTGCGTGACTTTTAATTTTTTGGGGTAGACTAACTCTTTTTCTTATCATGACATAATATTTACTTTCATACAAAAAATAGTAAGAGGACTACTAATAACAGTGTTCGAAATGAAATGATGGACAATGGGAAAAATGTTGAGTAATGTGGGAATCTTACATGTTACATGTAACATGTATCCATAAAAGGTGGTAGTTATGGAGGGCACATGTGTACCATGTATCGATAAAAGATGGTAGTTATGGAGGGCACATGTGTACCATGTATCGATAAAAGATGGTAGTTATGGAGGGCACATAGTGCCTTTCTGAAGAGGAAGACATCACTCCTTACACAATCTCAACATTGTGTGATAGATTGTACTTAAGGTTAGTGATAGTAAATACAAGGCCTTAGACTTTGTTCATGAGACCCTCCACCAAGGGGAGTGAACAAAAGTGGTCAATGATCTCTAACACTCATTGTGTTGTTTATCTACAAGGCGGGTTGGGCCACCTCATGAATTAGTAGGCTCGAGTGGAGGCTTACTTTCATATGCACATGTAGGCATCTAAAGTGTTGAGGTTAACCAACATAGTTTCATGACACTTTTGACAGGTTACACATACATGTAATTAAAATTTTCCCAACTTGATCTTCATAGGGAAGCTTCTAAAGAAAACGTCGAGAAGAACGCTGGCGCTAAGGTTCTCATGCCCATGACAACTGATAGCTGTACATCATCTTCACGAGGACGAGCTCACAGGCGGCCGACGAGCAGAGCGGACGCATGATCTGAAGAGCCCACATGAGATTGACAACTGCAGAGGACCGAAGAAACGAAAAGAGCGGAGGAAAAGACAACTGAACATCATCTTCACGAGGACGAGCCCACATGCGACCAACCAGCAGAGCGGAAGGATGATCCGAAAAGCCTAGAGATGATCGCCCATGCAAAAAAAATACCCAGATCCAAGACAAGTTCAAAAATGGAGGGTGAAGATCAAACCATAAACCATGCAGCACACAAAACGGGAGCAAAATAAATTAATGAAAAACGAAAAATGTGTGGGCTGCTTGTAGGGTTGTGTTGTATACATTAATTGTACTTTTATCCAAATTATCATTAAAATAGTAGGGGGCAAATCATCTTCTCTAACTCCTCTTTGAAAGTTTGAAGGAGCCGACCTGAGGGCCATGTATTCTTCTTTTGCGGAAGAAGACCCCACATTTCTCATCATTTTTTTCCACACACTCTGTCTCCCTTTTGTCGCTTGCTGCACATATCAGGTTTGGAGCATACCCTTTTCCCGCTTCTGCTCCCTCTAACTCTCTCTACTTCCGAAGCTTTTGCAGGAGGAAATCTGTCGAATTGGCTTAACCCTCTTTGCCCAAGGCAAGACTCGATTAAAGAGCCGGATTTTGGATTTATCTGCACAAAGCAAGAATTGGGTTCCCTTCTTTTTCAACAATTCTCCACACCCACTTCTTGGATTTATCTATTAAAGAGCCAGATTTTGTTTTTCTCTGCACAAAGCAAGAATTGGGTTGATTTTTCCTTACCCACTTCTTGGATTTATCTGTTTACTCCAATCTTATGAGAACTTTCTCTTCTTATGATGCAGTAGCCATGGCGCATCCGAAGGGTAAGCTATGTCGGCAGACGAATAAGCAGAGGAATGTTGGTACACTTTATGAGGATCCTTTTGAGTTGGCCATTGAGGAAGCTTCCTCGAAGCTTATGCACTCTGTGTGCAATGTCTTTCGCACAGGAAACGCCAGCGTTTTCCACTCTAACTTTACAGGAAAACCCCAATTCAATTGTGCAGAGAGCCCACTCAAAGTGCCAACAAGGCAATGCAGGCACAGGAACCCATGTGGGCCTTCTCATCAGTTTGCCGCAGCGAGCTTGACATTTGCACCGATCACCAAATACAATCAAGATGAAGATGCAAAGGATGTGAAACAGGAAATCGACCACCCTTCTGTTAATCAACTCCTAAGCCACCCCCTTGCTGTCCTGTCATATGTCCCGAAGGATGTTGCCCTCTTTTTCGCGGGTGCCGTAGCAGGTGCCACTGCCAAGACTGTCACGGCTCCACTGGATAGAATCAAGCTATTGATGCAGGCATGTGGTCCCTTTCAACAGCCTTTTTTATCATTCCTCATTTAGGTCAATCTCTGCCTGTCTGGCAAACGAAGATTATCGTATAATAATCCATGCTTAAAAACGGGAAATAATCCATGCTTAAGAATGGGAAACGTTCCTGCCTTACAGTTCCCACCACATAACGTAGTGGTGAGCACCGCGGCATGACGTGGTTAGTTGTAGATGCTTGCAACTGGCCGTAATGTAGGGGTTGGACTTATGAGCGCTGAGCTTAACCCTCCTTGCTGCAGCCAGGAGTGTCATCAAAAGGGTTAGGGTCGGTCCCGCTCATGGGTGTGTGGACTTGATGGTTTTGGCCATGTGTAGGCTCCACAAACCCATTTAATTGGTAAGTTAGTTGCATAATTTGATCTACCTTTCATGTAAACCCATCTGGCTCTTCCTGAGGTATACCCATTTGGGCATAGAAGACCCTTTGGGCTGTATGTCAATTGCCCACATCCATGTGCATGTAAATTCTTCGGCCCTTTCTTAAGCCCATTTGGATGGTATGTTAGTAAGTAGATGCATAATTTCATCCATCGCCATCTGGGGCTTCTTTTACAATAGCATGCTGTAAACACATTTCGGCATACAAGCTATTTGGGTGATGTGATAGCTGTATAAAATTTGATCCATCTGGGCATGTGTAAATTACACTTTAAATTCTCCATTCTTAATCCTTTGATGTACACTTATATAGGTTTATACAAGTTGAACCATTTGCACTAAACCTATGTTACCACCGTAAAATCACTGCTATGCCAATGCCATTACATTGGCATCTTGATGGAAACTGTTTTGTGTCTATGTAGGTTGCATCATATTGTTATGCCTGTTTGTCTACACTCCTACCTTTTGATGTATACCCATATGGGCATGCTACTGCAACTTGGTCTCAGAGAATAGGAAGGAAGAGAATGACCATAGTATTTCTGGTTGCAGGTTCACGGTGTAAAGGCAACTCAGGAAAATGCAAGGAAAAACATTGGTTTTCTCGAGGTACACCTTTTGGTAGCTATTTCTTGCAAATTAATATTGTAGATCGTTGCCTGTGATTTGTTATGCAATGTGATGTTCAGTTTGCAAGTGCTCATATTGCCCACCTTTACGGACCTTCTTGGTTTGAGTATCAGAGCTTTGATCTATGGGTGATGGTCTAAGGTGGCTTTAGAAGGGACCTTCATGTCCAGGCCCACCCTAATATAGGTTGGCCTCCAGGGACCACCCTCCTCCTGCACACCTTAGAGGCTATCAGATTCCTCGGTGGAAAGTGTGGGAGGAGGGATTGGGCGCCCTTTCTGAAGCCACCCTATGGCTCAAACATTTTTTACATGTAGAGAAGTGCTAAGTGGCTTCTCTTCAGGCAGCTATGAAGATTGGAAAAGAAGAAGGGCTGCAAGGATATTGGAAGGGAAACTTTCCTCAGGTATCTCATGAAGATCAAGTTGTAATATTAAGAACTGAAAACTTACCATGTTTGGCATTGCAACTAGTTACTCACAGTAACTTTCTCAGTTAAAATATTGATGGCAGGTGATTCGGGTTGTCCCTTACAGTGCTGTTCAGCTTTTGGCTTATGAGCTTTACAAGGTATTATGAGTATGTTTCTTACAATCTTAAGAGATTAGGCTTTATACACAACAGGGCTGCCTGCTGTCAGGCAGCGGGGCGTGATGGGCAATCTTGCCAGTCCAACTCCCTGCCTGTCCTACGGTTGGGGAATGTTGTGTATCTTGCCAGTGCAACTCCCTGCTCGTCCTACGGTTGGGGAATGTTGTGTATCTTGCCAGTCCAACTCCCTGCACGTCCTACGGTTTGTCGATTGCATGAGACAGTATAATAAATTTAAAAATGCTAGTTGATTTATTCGCCAGTAGTTGTGGATGTCTAACTGCTTTTCATGTTTTAAATGTAACAGAAGCTTTTTAAAGGCAAGGACAAGGAGTTGTCCGTGGTTGGCCGGCTTGCAGCAGGTGCATGTGCGGGCATGACCTCTACTTTGGTGATACTCTAAAATTTTGTCTCGTATGAACTGTTTTTACAGTGTTTCATTCTTATCCCATCACCTTGGGCATGCTTGTTTATGTCATGTACCAGTAGTTAGAACTTCTATGACTGTTTTCATAGCAAGGGTGGGTTCAGAAATACTATCACGTTTGGGTCCATCCCCCCTTAAACTGCTATCTTCCTGGTTCTAATCAGAATAATGATTGGGTGTTTGTATCAACAGGTCACGTACCCACTAGACGTGCTTCGTCTACGTTTGGCCGTGGATCCAGCTTGTAAATCCATGATTCAGGTAAAAAGAGTGTCTCAATTTTCTTTTATTCGTGATTTGAATTGGCCTTTCCCTTACCTTGATTGCTGACAATGCTGCAGGTAGGATCTACTATGCTGAGAGAAGAAGGCCTGTCTTCGTTTTACAGGGGTCTCGGGCCGTCTCTGCTTGGGATTGCCCCATACATAGCTTTGAACTTTTGTGCATTTGACTTGTAAGTGGGGGACTTTTTGCCTTTATAAGGAATTTCATGTGATGTACGATTGCCACCCCCGATTAGTCTTAGGCCCAAGATCCTCCCGTAGTTACTGTTTTTCACTGCCCATAGGCGCTTTTTTTTATCCGGATGCCATCGAGGAAGCACCTTGTGGGGTTTTGAACCCAGGACCTCCTAGTCCTAGAAAAACACTTCTACCACTTGAGCTATCACCTCATTGGTGTACGTGTGCCATTCTGTTGTCCAATGCATTAATATTCCTTCAATTGTTTGCAGGATAAAGAAATCTCTTCCAGAAGACATCAGAAAAACACCAGCAGCGTCGTTCTTTACAGCTTTTCTGTCGGCTAGCTTGGCCTCGACTTTGTGTTACCCTCTTGATACGGTTAGAAGGCAGTTGCAATTGAAAGGCACACCTTATCACACGGTCTTGGATGCATTCCCAGGTAAGTCTTTGGAAAATTTTAGTGAGTATCATGTGTTTCTATCTGACTATAGTTGAGACCATGTCACATGCTCTTTACAGTCAGGTTTTCATAATCTTGACAGGTATAGTAAAGAAAGATGGACTCCTTGGGCTGTACAGAGGGTTTGTCCCCAATGCTCTCAAAAACCTTCCTAATAGCAGGTCTCTCTCTCTCTACATACATACATACATACATACATACATTACATTCATACACACATACACATTAATAAATGAATAAATAAATGTGTGGATGGTCTTTATTATATGTACTTGGTCTTATAGATCATTTTGGCCTTCTGTAGACGTTAATATTACTTTCTTTTTCTTTCCATGTGTGCATGCCCGCATGCATGTGACACCCACCCACCCAACATGAGCGCAACCTGCTCCCAACTGCCATGCACTTGCACTTTCACCATAATGAGCTTTGTATGGGCATACTTGTGTGTACAAACATGTCGTTTGCATCCTTAACTCTTTCAAACATACACAACACCCTTTGCTGTGTTGCCAAGAACTGTCGGTTTACCTTTTTGCCTTAATGAACACTGTAGAAGCCTGCAGGGGTTTACGAAAGAAAGAGACCATGACAAAAGAAAGAGATGATGAGATTCTCTCCTGGAGTCCCATGCTGGTATTTTAACTTCTTTCAGTGTTGGTTCTGCAGTATCCGCTTGACAACCTTTGATGCTGCAAAGAACCTAATCAGTGCCAGTCAGCAAGAATTTCAAAGGCTTCTAAGCATGAGACGCCCACACCTAGTTGTAGATGTCTGCCCGACCAAAAGTTCATAATAGCATCGCCAAGGGGGTTTTTGGGTTTAAATACTCACATGCACAAGCTCCTAAGCAAATGTCAAAGCAAAGGCTGTGCGTATTTTGTATTCTTTTATCCTGTGATATTAATAGGATTTGCCAAAGAAAAAGGATACCCTTATATGTCTCCCATGATCTAGGCTGAGGCTTATTTTTCAATGGCAGATTGATGATGGCAACCTGCACCCTAGTTTTTTCTTTGATAATTTAGCCTTTTGGATGGAGTTCATGTCAATTATGGTTTATCCTGTGATATTAGCAGGATTAACCATAGAAAAGGTATTTCAGGAAACCTTATATGTTTTTCATGGTCTAGGCTGAGGTTTATTTTGTGAATGGCCGATTGATGATGACAACCTGCACACTAGTTTTTGCTTTGATATTTTAGCCTTTTGGATGGAGTTTGTGTCCATGATGGTTTAAATGTTTGCAATTAACTCGCCATGTTGTAATGTTGTGGGTTTGACTCCTTACTCCATAGAGTTTTGAGTGAGGGTTTGGTTGAATGATATGGAGCATATAAACATTTTTAAGAAATTGTGAAGTGTCTTGTTGGCAATTTTTTTTTTCCAAGGCAATTTTTGATATAAAAAACCATATTGAAGCTCATGAATCGGTGCTTGTGCTTGTACTACAAAAAATATATATGCATTTCCTAAGTAGGCTACCATGGTCGACTCATTCAAGGTTTGTATGCATGGAAGTAGCCACAACATATGTGGGCTCAACTCAGAAGTTACTGACAATTGCAAGTCCTTGACATTGCAAAAGTGTGTACTTTTCCTTACTAGGATCTCCTACGAACTTATCAGATAATTTTTAGAGCAGAAAAGAAGCCTTTAGATCCTAGTGATTCTGATGGCTCTAGATATGATGCACTTTGTCTTATATTTCTTTTTGGGTAAGCTCCTTGTTAGTGTGTGTTGTGTTGGGGATAAAGTCCCAGTTTCGCCTCCGGACCTTGATCATCGCGTAGCTCTTTTCGAGAGCTTCGCGGCCATATATTTACTTGTACATTTGGCCCCCATATGGGCCTTGTAAAGGCATTCTTTGTATTTGGTCCGCCGGGCGCCCCATAAGTTGGGCGCCTGCCCATACCCTTGTATCACTATAAATACGAGGTCTCCCTTGAGCCTCAATAAGACATTCAAGATATTCTTGAGCATTGTGTGAGTTCTCTCTCTCTCTCTCACTCTCACTCTTCTCTATCTCCTCTGCACTTCCTTGGCTAAGGCTCTTGTGTTTGAGTCATTCTCCTCCAACAACTGGTATCAGAGCTATGGAGGGAAGCTGTATGCAGAAGCTATGGAGTTAGAGGTGTCTTCCACCACTTGACTACGGGATCGTCAAACACCTCCCTTCTATCATCAAGATGGTGCGTTTTTTTTTCTAGAGTGCTGCTCTTTTCTTTTTAACGCAGGAGCCTCTTTTGTGGTTTTTCCTTGCTTTCCCTTTCTCCTGCGTTTTCTGCTCCACCCCTGCTGCCCTTCTGCTGCGTTTTTTCCTCTCCCTTGCTGCCCCCTTTGCTGCGTTTTTCCTCTCCATTGCTGCCCCTGTGCTGCGTTTCTGGTGCTGCGCTGCTGCAATCAGCAGCGTTTTTGTTGCCTTGTTCTCTGCCTGCTGTACGGCTGCCATCAGCAGCAGCCAACGCTGCTGCCAGCAGCCCCACGACTACCAGCAGCAGCTAGGGCTGCAGCCAGCAGCCCCACGACCACCAGCAGCAGCCAACGCTGCAGCCAGCAGCCCCAAGGCCACCAGCAAGCAGTCCGGGCTGCAGCCAGCAGTCCCACGGCCACTAGCAGCAGCCGACTTTGCCTCCAGTAGACAGGATCTATGAGCAACACCAAAGACAGCAAGCATTCTGCCCCTCGGCGGGTTTACATCGACATCCGGTGATTCTCTTCCGCCGTCACCTTCACTTGAAGTTGTTTCATCAATCTACAAGCATCCTACAAGTCAACCCATATCTGGTACATAACATCTTGCTATTACTTACTTTCTGAAGTGTCAGTTTGATAAGTCATGGCGTCTACAAGTGATCTTAAGGGTCTACTAGAGATTAAGAAGTTTGCAGGCACTGGTTTTGATCTTTGGAAGGTGAGGATTCAGAATATCCTCTATCTGCGGGAATGTGATACTGCACTTGAGCAGTTCAAACCCGCTGCTATGACAGATGATGAATGGGGAATCCTGAACAGAAAGGCCGTTGCCTATCTCCAGATGGCTGTTGCTGATGAGGTTCTTGTAGACCTCAAAGGGCTGACAACAGCCTATGCCGTTTGGGAGAAGCTGAGAAGCACCTATGAGATCACCACGCCAGTGAACCAGGTACATCTCATCAGGAAACTCATGAATATGCAACTTGATGATTCTAAGAATGCAGTAGAGCATATTACTACTTTCACAGGGGTGCTTAATCAGATGCAGGATTCTGGATTGCCTGCTTTTGATGATAAGTTGAAAGCTATCTTTTTGCTCACTACTTTGCCTGACTCTTGGGAAACACTTGTGGTGTCACTTGGGACAAATCCCAACCTAACTTTTGATGGAGTCAGGGGTGCTATTCTCAATGAAGATATCCAGAGGAAGACCTCAGAGACTAGCGGTTCTGCAAATGTCTCACGAGGGAGGACGACCAAGCGGGGAAATACTACTACCAATTCAAAGGGTAGAAGCAAGAGCAAGGGCCAGCAATCTGATGTTACATGCTACCAGTGTGGTCGTAAAGGCCACAAGAAGCCAGATTGCAAGTTTTACAAGATGGAGCAAGATCGGAAGAAGAAATCCAGTCACTCAAATGACAAAAAGAAGGAAAAAGAGAGTAATTCCAGCAAAGCAGAAGAGTTCGAAAAGGACAAGAGCAAGGCCAATGTGGCCTCTGGTGTTGTCATAGAGGAACTGTCTGACTCAGATGATGTGCTATGTGTTTTTTCTGCTAATGCACTTGATGTTCATAACTTGCATGTCACAGAACCAGATGTTATTCATGCCTTGATGTATGAATCTGATGTGCTTTCACAGACTTGGATTATTGACACGGGTGCCTCTTTTCATGTAACTCCTATCAAGGAGTGTTTTGCAACTTTCACTGCAGGCTCCCGAGGAAAGGTGTTCTTGGGAAATGATCATGCTTGCAATATTGAAGGTATGGGCACCGTGAATTTGACTTTGCAGGATGGTAGTGAGTTTGTGCTGCCAAATGTGAGGTATGTGCCTGGTTTGAAAACCAGTCTCCTGTCTGTGGGCCAGCTTGATGCCTTGGGATACACGGCCATATTTGGAAATGGCACATGGAAATTGACCAAAGGCACAAGGCTGATTTCAAAAGGATGCAAGAAAGGAACATTATATAGCCTTCATGGTCAGGCTTTGTCTGGTAAGTTTATTGCTTTTGCAGAGGTACGCTCCCACATGGAGCTTTGGCATAAGAGACTTGGCCACATGAGCCAAAAGGGTCTCTCCATTTTGTCCTCTTTGAACAAATTTGATGCAAAAGGAAGCAAGCTTGATTTTTGTAATGATTGCTTGTATGGGAAACAGAATAGGAGTTCTTACTCCTCTCGTGCCTCTCGCAAGGCTGAAAAGTTGGACTTGGTCCACTCTGATGTGTGCAGCATGCCCATTAAATCTAAAGGTGTTTCAAAGTACTTTGTGTCTTTTGTGGATGATCACTCACGAAAAGTATGGATCACTTTGTTGAAATCTAAGGATGATGCTTTTGCTGCATTTCAAAAGTTTTATGCATTTGTTCATACTCAAACAGGAGTGAAGATTAAATGCTTACGCACTGACAATGGGGGTGAGTTTGTTAGTACTAAATTTCAGAAATTTTGTGATGATAATGGCATTAAGAGGGAACTTACACCCCCCTATAGCCCCTCTTCAAATGGTGTGGCTGAAAGGTATAATCGTACACTGTGTGAAAGAATTCGATGCATGCTGTCCACAGCTAATCTCTCTCAGGATTTTTGGGGAGAAGCCTTGAAAACTGCAGTTCATGTTTGCAATCGATCTCTACACACAGCTTTGAAAGGTGGAATCCCTGAGGAGGTTTGGTCTGGCAAACCGTCCTCATATGCCCACTTACGCATCTTTGGTTGTGATGCATATGTGCATATCCGCAAGGAAGACCGGAACAAGCTTGATGCTAAGTCCGAGAAGGGCACCTTCGTTGGCTACGGTGATGAAGGTGAGATGGGCTACCGTGTGTGGTTGCCATCAACCAACAAAGTGGTTCGCAGCCGGGATGTTGTATTTTATGAGGCAAAGCTGCTCCGTAATGTTTGTGCCTCTCATGGTGATCAGAAAAAGGTCAAATTTCAGCAAGGGCAGCCACCCATTGATGCTGAAAATGAGCCCCAGGATGCTTTACAAAGGGCTGAAGATAATGAGTCCGTGATATTTGAGCCAGAAGAGGTTGGACAGCCGCTTCATGCTCCTGGAGGTGTAGGGCAGCAACCCCTATATGCTGAAAATCAGGCTGTTCGTGAAAACCCGCAGCCTTTTGATGCTGAAATTATGATTCCTCCCGATATTGACCCCCAACCAGCCAATGATCATTGGGTACGGAGGTCTACTCGCTTTCGGAGGGAACCTCAGCGTTTTGATCCCTCTTTGCAACATGTTTTGCTTACAGATGAGGGTGAGCCTCTTACTTTCAAAGAGGCTAAGTCTTGTGAACTCCGAAACAAGTGGGAGCATGCTATGCAGGAGGAGATTAAGTCTCTACATGCAAATGACACTTGGGACTTGGTTGAGTTGCCCAAAGGAAGGAAGGCTATTCCTAACAAGTGGGTGTACAAAGTCAAGACAGTTGACGGCCAGCCTAAGTATAAAGCCCGCCTTGTTGCTAAGGGCTATGCTCAGAAGGAAGGGATTGATTTTCAGGAGGTCTTCTCTCCTGTGGTCAAAATGACCACCCTTCGTGTTTTGTTTGCTCTCACTGCTGTTTTGGATTTAGAACTGTATCAGATGGATGTAAAGACAGCTTTCTTACATGGTGATTTAGATGAAGAGCTGTATATGAAGCAGCCTGAAGGCTTTGTCATTCCTGGCAAAGAACATCTGGTTTGTAAGCTGAAGCGTAGTCTCTATGGGCTGAAACAAGCCCCGAGGCAGTGGTACAAAAAGTTTGATGCTTTCATGCTTAACCAAAAGTTTAATCGTAGCCATGCAGATCATTGCTTGTATACTAAAACTGATGCAGATGGCAGCCCAGTGATACTTGTGCTGTATGTTGATGACATGCTTCTTGCAGGGAAGAATAAGAGCATTTTGGAAGCTCTTAAGGACCAGCTGAAGTCAGCTTTTGCTATGAAGGACTTGGGTTCAGCTGAACATATTTTGGGTCTTCGGATTAGACGGGACAGAGCACAGAAGTTGCTTTTCCTCTCACAGGAGAAGTATATCCAGAAAGTCCTTGATAGATTTAACATGGCTGATTCTAAGCCTTTGGGTGCTCCATTGCAGCCCTATGTTAAACTATCCAAGGATGATTGCCCAAAAGATGATGATGCAGCCAGTACTATGCGTGGGTTCCCTTATGCTTCTGCTTGTGGATCTCTTATGTATGCTATGGTTGCTACACGGCCAGACATTGCTCATTCAGTGGGAGTAGTCAGTCGTTTTATGTCCAACCCTGGCAAAGCACATTGGGATGCTATAAAGTCTATTTTGAGGTACTTGAAGGGGACACAGAAGAAATGCCTTATGTATGGTACAGGTCCACTTGAGGTGCAGGGTTATTGTGATTCAGACATGGCATGTGATTCTGATACCCGCAAGTCTACTAGTGGGTACATCTATACTCTTGCAGGTGGTGCTGTTTCTTGGTGCTCTAGACTCCAGAGGATAGTAGCACTTTCTACTACTGAGGCCGAGTACATCTCCGTCACAGAGGCTTCTAAGGAGGCCATTTGGTTAGCACGCCTTGTCACAGAGTTTGGATTGCCAGAGAGGGCTCCGGTCCTTGGTTGTGATAGCCAGAGTGCCATATACCTGGCTAAGAATGCCATGTTTCATGCTCGTACCAAACACATTGATGTACGGTACCACTTCATCAGACAGGTGCTAGATGATGGTTTGGTCAGTTTGGTCAAGATTGGCACTCATGAGAACCCTGCAGATGCTCTCACCAAAAGTTTGCCAAAAGCACAGCTTGATATGTGTCTACAGCGGGTGGGAGTTACATAGCTTAGAGGAGCTTCACTGGCCCTTTAAGTGGGAGGTTGTTGGGGATAAAGTCCCAGTTTCGCCTCCGGACCTTGATCATCGCGTAGCTCTTTTCGAGAGCTTCGCGGCCATATATTTACTTGTACATTTGGCCCCCATATGGGCCTTGTAAAGGCATTCTTTGTATTTGGTCCGCCGGGCGCCCCATAAGTTGGGCGCCCGCCCATACCCTTGTATCACTATAAATACGAGGTCTCCCTTGAGCCTCAATAAGACATTCAAGATATTCTTGAGCATTGTGTGAGTTCTCTCTCTCTCTCTCACTCTCACTCTTCTCTATCTCCTCTGCACTTCCTTGGCTAAGGCTCTTGTGTTTGAGTCATTCTCCTCCAACATGTTGTAGGTGCAGTAGTAGGAGTGCATGTAAGTGCCCGGTCCTACTAAGGGAATACTTGAGCACAATAGGTGTAAGGCTCTGGAGGCCAGGCCTATTGGAGTGGAGACAAAGGTAGACATGTAGCAAGCAAGTAAGAGATAGAGAGAAGGTCGACACTCAAAAGTAGACTGATGAGAATGGGTGAAGTACGAAGGAAGTGACATGATATGGCCACTTACACATTCACTCGTAAGAGTGTATTACGAGTGTATACATGTTTGGTGGAAAAACCTCCCAACGAGGGAAAAAGTGGCCTGGTCCATTATTAGCTTGCGCCCACACATCACTACCATATAAATGGCTACAAATCTTCCTTGAAGTGATTGTTCAAGTCAAGAGATTACCTTAGTCTTGCCGAAGTATGTGTCGTTAGGTTTTGTCACAATTTGCAACTGTCCAATGTGTCATGTGCATGCTAGGGGCAAGCAGATTGGTGAGCTAGAGTGTGATATGTTGTGGGCAGACATGTGCTTTTTGGTTGGCTATTGATAGTGTGTGCCTTTTGGGCATTCCTTTCCTATTTATTGGGGGGAGGGGTACCGGTTAGGCACACACCGATAGATGGAGCACAGGAGTGCAGAGCGCGTGGAGCGAGAGCACCATCGTGCAGGAGGCCGTCGTCCTTGGGGGACAACCCCGGGTGGTGGACACTAGATGAGGACGATGGCAGGGCACTCATGAGGGCATGACGCTCTAGCTTGTGGCTCGGTGGGGACGGCCAAGATTGTGAGCCTTGCTCATGGCTATCAAGGTTGGGTGGCGAGTATTGTTTGCACCCTAGATATGTTTCTCTTTTGCTGTTTCCTAGAGTTAGGGTTAGGATTTCTGTGTTTGTTGCTGTTGCAGGTCTTCCAGGTTCTCGGGGTCGACCGGGGTTTTGACAGTGGTATCAAAGCCTCTCCAGGAGGAAGATGCTAGCAAGACACCTTCGGGTGAGCTCTTTCTATGTTTCCTGCAGTGTACATGTGTGTGTTTGGTGCGAGAGAGAGAGAGAGCTGGTGGTTGTGCAGCCCAGCCCCCAGATCTGGCGGGGTCCAAGGGTAGGCCAGTGTTGGGCCTATGGGCAGTGAAAGGGCCCAGCTCGAGTGCGGGCAGACTTGGGAACAGTGGCTGCAGAGATGGCGGCCAACCTGGGGGGCGCGAGCGGGCCGAGGTGACATGCAAGAGCCTAGCTTTGATCGCGGGCAGCCTGCGGCAGGGAAGAGGGTTCCACCTGGGCTCGGCCAGGTCAGGGTGACCTGTGGCGAGTGGGCAGCCCAGGGCAGAGGGCCCCTCCTTTTTTCAGTGAGCGGGCAGGTCGAAGAACCCTGTGGGTAGGCTAGGGCAAGGCATGGTGGACAACCCAGATGGGCGCAGCCAGATGTCGAGGGGATTCCCCTCTCTGTATGGCGTAGGTAGGCAGCCAGGAAAGCAGGCCGAGTTGCTTTCTTAGGCAACTAGTTTTTTTTTTGAAATAAAGAAAGCAAAGTTAAAAACTCACCTGGGCATAAAAAAAAAGGCAGGGGTATTCCTGAGCAGTCCAGCAGCAAGTGGGTTCCCATCGACCCTTTCTTCTCTCGAACTTCTTCTCTCTTTCTCGCAGAAGTTTGGACTGTTCTTCATAGATTTGGGGGTAAGCTTTGACTCTCATCTCGAGGTGAAGTGGGACAAGCTCGTGTACAGAATCAAAGGTGTACTTCCACGACTCGATGCGCGCGCTTCGTTGTATCCCTGATTTGAACCTGCATGTTAAGAGGTATGCATTCGTACCAGAGACATGCTATATATGGAACAATAGTAGAAGCATAGCATTGTATCTTGTTTTGCTCGTATACGAAGTTGTTCTCGGTACACATAGGAGTTTCTACTCCAAGAATTTTGTGGACATACACACAAGAGTTAGTCATGGTCTTGTACCATGCAAGACATAAACCTAATACTCTACAGATATTGGAATGACCATTCTTTTCGTTGTTGGGCTTTGATAGGCAAGACTTATCTACATATGTAAGATTGAGGAATAGTTGACCACTGTGGCTACATGGATATTTGGTAGAGGGCATCTAGCTTAAGTTTACATGTTGGGATTCATTATTAGATTGCATGACAAGACGGTTATGCGACAATACCCAATATGTACCTTTTCAGCCTTACAGTCCTTAAGGTTTTGATGGTCCTCTAGTTTTATGTCCATAGCAGGAGTGTGTTATACCAAGACTATTGAATCATGGTTATTCAAGAATTTGCGCTATACGCATAAGTTTTTGGAAGCAAGTTTTGGTTTCCAAGATTTTCTAGGTATAGACAGATGCTTTGACTCGGATGCTGGTCAAGGTTGTTCTTCTTTGTGTACACAGATGTTGTCTAATCCTTGGACCGAGTTATGATCACTAGGTATATAATTTAGCTGTATTAGTAGACATGCAGATTTCATATTGTGAAGTTTTCGTCCGAGTTGCGGCCAGTTGATATTGTGCTATTCTTTCTATCTTAAGTAGTGCATTTGCCCTATCAACTACTTATTTGCTGTACTAATTCTTTCTATTTGCTACTTCCTTTAGTGCTTGGCTTCATTATGGCTGAGTCTGTCCTGCATCTTCGGAGGTTTGACAGAAACTCAGTATGAAGGGCTTTGTGTGAATATATGCATTTATGTGTGTGTGTGTGGAGTGCGTGTGTGAGAGCATATCTTGATACAGAGTTCTACACCCACTATTGGGCACTGATGACGTTAGTGGGAATGTCATAGTATCTAGTCCATACTATGCATAATGGAGTTGATAGTTATATAGTCTTGTGGATTGACTACCATGAGTATATAACATGCATGTTCCTAAAAGGTGAATTTGGGCATGTTCCTGGATTCATCTAGGTATATATATATGATCACTAGTCTCGTTTGGAGTTCTTTCTTTTCAGAACTTGTTTCAGATCGTGGCACATGGTCAGCCATTGGCATTTATTGTTTCTTATAGATTGCGACAGATCCACAAGTTGGTGTTTTGTAGTAATCGTAGCACGGGTATGGGGTGTATCATGGTGGTATGGGATGCCGTGATCCATCGCATGTTACCAGGCTATTTTTGGTCTGCTATTGATAGTGCTAGCTTGTGTCATAACCAAGTCTGTTGGAATAGTTGTTCTTATTATGTCGAAGGTACTCATAGACTTTCCGATAGGTTTTGGGTTTTCCCAGTTTTCTGGTTTTTTCCAAACCAGATTTATAGAGGACATCAAGATGAAAGCGTGGTAGCCAAATGGAAGATATTTTTGGTTTCGGGATAACTCTTTTGGACAGTGGTTGCTTATCTTTGGTACTGGTAGCATTGTCAGCTTAGAGTTACTTAGATGATCGATTTGCTCTGGATTCGGCTTTTGTGACTAGGAATTGATGCTCATGTCATGTTACTTAGAGTAGGTCAACCTCTTAGTCGGATTGTCCTTGAGACTATTGGTTTCGACCAATAGAGGGTGTTTCTTTAGTGTTGTGAGTGTGACAACTTCTCCTTGAGTTCTTTTTCTTGAGCCCAAGAGTGAGCTCTTTTGAGGAAGGGGAGTATGTCATGTGCACGCTAGTAGGCAGATTGGAGAGCTAGAGTGTGATATGTTGTGGGTGGACATGTGCTTTTTGGTCCGCTATTGATAGTGTGCGCCTTTTGGGCGTTCCTTTCCTATTTATTGGGGGGAGAGGTACTAGTTGGGCACACACCAACAGATGGAGCACAGGAGTTCAGAGCATGTGGAGCGAGAGCACCATCGTGCAGGAGGCCGTCGTCCTTGGGACAACCTCGGGTGATAGAGGACACCAGATAAGGACGATGGCAGGGCACTCACGAGGGCATGACACTCTAGCTCGTGGCTCGGTGGGGACAGCCAAGATTGTGAGCCTTGCTCATGGCTGTCATGGTTTGGTGGAGAGTATGCTTGCACCCCAGATATGTCTCTCTTTCGTTGTTTCCTAGAGTTAGGGTTAGGATTTCTGTGTTTGTTGTTGTTGCAGGTCTTCTAGGGTTTTGACACAATGTGGGTGCACAAGCATGTTCGCCACGTCCTCACTTCGTTGTCACACCGGAATGCACCTTTGCCAAAGGGGTAAAGGGAGACCTCTCAATGCCTAGATATAGGTAAGAATAGATGGTTCTTTGCAATGGTTCTTTCTCATAAAAAGTAGGAGAGGAAGATGCTAATTGAAGAGGAAAACTTGCAATCAAACCTATTCAAGCATGCATCCATCTAGCAAGCATGGATTGAAAAGCATACAAGCAATCAAGAAGAGGGAGGATAGATCTCACAATTGCAAGGGAATGATTGTGTATTGCTTATCGTAAAAAATGACTTATATACAAGTGACTAGTTTTCACACTAGGCTGATCAAACTTAAAAATGGTTCGGTTTCTATTACTAGTCTTAAGCAACTATATACACTAAGTCAATAGACTTTCTTTATATGACATTAAGCTCATTGTAAGGTTGCTTTATACGCTCCAGCATCGTCTTACAAAAGTTAAGTGCCTATTCACGCGGGTAAGATGGCAAAGTGTCTTACAATAGGTTGGGCGAGTGAAACTATATTAACCAACGAAATGGTTTTGACGTATCTCCCTTTCTAATGTTGATTGTGTTCTTGTTTCAACCAAGTTGGTGGTGAAGATGCTATCAAGAAGTGGATGGTGTGGATGGTTCGGGATATGCCATGGAGTTGGCGACTAAGGTTAAGTAGGTAGTTCGGGACCGATCCGCAGCTAGATGTAGGGCATAGTTCTTGACGGCATGTAGCTTGTTCAGGCATCATGGAAAGTAATAGGTGATGTAGAGTTTCTCCATGTCAAGCCTCCATTGGTTGTTGAAGTGGTGTGGACCCTTCAACATGAGTTAGTTGATAGAAGCACTTCGTACCTTGTGTTTGGCAGAATGAGTGCCAGGACTCCAAGGAATGATTGGCATGGGTAGAGGTTCGGACATCTTGGCGTGATAAGGTATCATGCTTGGATCTCATAGCGTGATGCTTAGAGAGTGGGCTTTTGCTTGAGAAATACGTCGGCTAGAGCGAGGTTTTTTTGGTGTTGAATTCGAGTCAAAGCAGAGGACATAGGCATGAAAGCTTGTTGAGGTACTTCAAGGTTGAGGGTTCTCCAAGCGATGGGTGGTACCATGGGCTAGGCTTACATGGTCCTCCCATCTAGAGATGTACGGGGAGAGTTGGCATTGACGAGGTTAGCTGCAGTTGTATGTGTATGTGCATGTTGTGAGATGCAAGGAGTGAAAAAATTGTGATGTCGATAGTGAAATTACAGGTGACAATGCATGTGCAATGGACGGAAGGTGTGTTCGTGTGGGTGTACTCCTTCACAGTATGAAAACATTTCTAACACAATTGTGTTCTTCGACTCTTTTTTTTTTTTTGCTGTGATGGGATTTTTTTTTCGGGTTTTTGACTCATGTTCAACCAAAAATGTGTGTGTGCGTCCATATTCATCTACATTGGCTTGGTTTTTTTCATTCGGATTCGTCACTTGCATTATTATTCACTTGCCTTAGTTTGTAGTGTGGATAAAGGAAAGGTTTTTTTAAGAAGTCTCGTGGGTTTTTTAAAAGGGAAACATGAGTTTTTTTTTTTGCAAGCCTATAAAGTCTTGGCCTTTGGCAATTGTAGAAGGCTTGGTTTTTGCAAGCTTGGTAGAAGTATTTTTTTAGAGAGAGAAAGCTTTGGTCACAAGTAGATGGGAGAGAGAGAGAGAGAGAGAGAGAGATTAGGACATCTGTGCGCTACGAGAGAGAGTTTGCTGTGCACACAAGAAAGGCCATCATCATCGTGGTCGGCAGTGCGAAGTGGAGAAGGTGGGAGGTGCTGCTTTTAGCCTTGGCAAAGGGCTCTACAGAGGTGTCCACACCTTATGGTGCCATGAGGTGTCCACACCTTATGGTGTGGTTGGCGCTCCTCTTTGTGGTTTGGTCACCTTGGCAGTTCACGTGGCTGTGTTAAAAGTGGTTTCTGTGTGGTGTGGCGGTCTTTTTAAAAATCATATTATAAAAAGCAAAATTTTCCAAGTCTAAGGCTTTTCTACACCTCATAAATTTGAGAAAACAGCCATAAAGTTCTTTCCGAGAATCAAGCTCGCGACGATGCCTCTTCCTTGGAGTGAACGTGTTCATGCGTGTTAGTCCTCTTATGTGTGTCTTGTCGACATCAGTTTTTCGGACCATTAAAGGATGGGACACTAGCATTGGTGATTTGCACGCAGTCTAGTCGGGGTAATAGCCACTTGATGCCTCCAACGAACACATTGACGCATTATACATAGATCTTCAGATGCGTCACATTGCCTTCTTTGACATTTACTTGATAGCCCTTGTCTTGGGGAGTCAAGAACAATAGAGTGTTTGAGGCACGGCAACAGATTTGCACATGGTTGTCCCACAATTGTTGCAAGGGCGTTGGGCGGCCTCTCTGTCTTGAGGGATGTGGCATTGTTGAGGTTGTGTGGGATAGAGGTGGTGTGCATCAAGATGCAGTGCAGTCAAAGATGAGGTCATGGAAGGTTCCTATTGATTATAAGAAGGTCTAGGCAATGGGTCGTGCCATGGGGGGCCAAGCTTGTGCGTGCCATGGTCCACCTATCCAGAGATGTACCTAGAGGGTTATCGATGATGAGGCTCACTGCATGTTCGTATATGAATAGTGCCTAATGTGTCTATAGCATACGAAGCCCGTCTAGATATTGTAGGGGGTGTGCATGGGCATTAGGTGAAAAGTGGGTCCGTCTAGAAGCTTCGTTCGATGAAAATTCCAACACAGTGCTTTCTTTGACACTTATTTGTTAGCTTTCTTTGACTCTTACACATGGTTTGCAATAGCAAATTGGTAGTTGATGTATAACAAGGTTGGCCAATAAGGCAGGTGGGAATGAGACTGGGTTATATATGAGAATGGAAGAATTTAGGACACCCAATCTAGTAGGTACATGGGTGGATTGCCAAACATGGTTGAAGGGATATGGGTGCTTCTTGAGACTCTTTTTCAAATGCTAGTGGGGCTATTCACTCCACTTTCTTGAAGCATGGTGATGTTAGCGGAAAGAAAGGAAGCATTACCAAGCTTCCTCGGCTTAGGGATGAAATTTGGAGTTTTGGACAATGCCGACCTTGGGCATGTGGTGTTGATGTAACCTTTTGGGTGTCTCTACCTTGCTTCAAGAGTAGCACAGATGGAGGCAAGTGATATTTAGGAGACTCTTTGCGGTTCTCTTCTCGGGGGAGGTTTTCATGTGCCCTCTCTCGCCCTCTTTCTCTATCTCTATCTCTATCTCTTTCTCTTTTCCTCTTTCCCTCTTCTTCTCTTCTATTCTATTGCGCACTATCTCTCTCTCTCTCTCTCTTCTTCTCTTCTTCTCTTCTTTTCGCTTGCTCTCTTTCTCATATTATTATGATTATTATAATAATAAAAATATATATTTAAAATAAGATTTTTTTGGGTATTGATGTGGCAACATGAGCCTATGTGATGATGAGGTGACGTGAAATTATGTGATGACATGTTGATGTAAGCCAACTATTTTTTTTTCAAGATTTTATTTTTTTGGGGGGTTTTTTTCCTTAAGTGATGATTTGTCAACATGAGCATACTTGATGACATGGTGATGTGAGCCAATGCGATGACATGGCAAAGTGAGCCAACTTTTTTTTCTTCTTCAAGATTTTGTTTTTTTTCGAGGTGATTATTTGGCAACGTGAGCCTACGTGATGATGTAAGCCAACTGTTTGGTGATGTAGCCAAGGCATTATACTTCTGTGGAAGAATTCGAATGCACCTTCGGGCCAACTTCTCACTAGTGTGTGTAATCCCTATAGTAGCCATTTGATCTCGCAGATTTTTGATCCACGAGATAAATGCTTCAATAACTTCTCCTTCAACAAAATTTTCAGCAGCAGCAAGCTGATTCTCTAGGTTCAAAATCTTGGTCTGACTGCGAGTCTCATATTGATTTCTCAGTATGATCCAAGCCTCTACAACATGGCTAGCATGTTGAATCAAAGTGAGAACATAATCACTTACGTTGGTGACGATAGCACAAAGTGCATCAGCATTGCGCCTTCTACCCATGCCCGAAGAAGTGTAGCATCTGGAGGAAGCATGTTTGCAGGGTGGTTGGGGTCGGGACTTCCCACTAGTTATGCATCCATTCCCAGAATAGTTTCTAGGAGCTCATAAGAGTCTAGAATGGCATTGATTTTGAATTTCGAGAGAGTGTAGTTCGTCCCATCAAGCTTGCCTTCCATGAAGGCAGGTGGATGAATGCACAAGACTGGTATAGCAACAGCGCAACAGCAGAGATAGAAGCCATCACTCTTAAGATTCTATGTGAAGAAAGATTAAACTTTATGCACTATTCCTGTTAAGAGTACCTAAGCTCTGATACCATATAAGAATATGGCACAACAGAAAGAGATAGCAAGACAAAGCACAATAGACAATGCAATAGATACACAATGGAGATAATTTAAAATTTTGATTATACCAAAGAGGTACAAGTGATGGTGTTGTCCACTCGTGCGCTCTCAAGTAGAGCTTAGATGGCGATCTAGATAGACTCTAGATGGAGGATGTACAAAGTGTAGAAGGGGGTGGATACTCACAAGCATTGGATGCCTTAGCTCATGGAAACCATGTCCATATATAGAACTGTAGACGGTGTGGTAAACGCGTATACAACGAAGGCAGTTACACTGCATAGGCACAGTCACTGCCCGCATATCAAGAACGTGACCCACCAACCACCGACCATCGCCAACTAATGATGGATCTGATATTCGAGGGAATATTTTTCATTCCATCGCCCTGGACCCTAGCTAACGCTTGTACCCTTGACCATCTCCTAACCATCATCAATAGTCACAATAATGACCCCATCGGCTTCTCAGTAGAGGTTCCCACTAAAGACATGCACCATTGCCACTCCTCATAATGGGGGCCTAACAAATGTGTATTATACATCAAAGTGAGAGACATTGTGAGAGGCGGGCATTGAGTGTATACCAACACATGAGAAAGTCTTTGGACATCTTTTGGGTCCTTTGCTAATGACTCTCATTAATAATGGACCAATGGGAAGAGAGCAGTGTGCACATTTGGTCTCCTCCAAAAGTAGAGGGCAACTAGGCTTGGCTTCCTTCTTAATACAAATATGGGGTTCAAAAAGTAGTGGCTGGCCTTCATAAATTGGGGGGGGGGGGGGGGGGGGGGGGGGCTCCATAAAGTATGGGTAGGTAGCTAAAAGTAGGGGAGTCATATTCAGCTCTCATCAATCTTGTGGGTCAAAAAACCCTAAAAATGGGTTTTTTAAAACAAAATTTCCAGAAAGTGATTTTCCACCCCTAAAAACCCAAATCAAACCATATTGTATAAAAAAAGAGCTTTTTTCACCTCCATCTTCTCTCTCTACATTCCATTCTTCCCTCCAATATCACCCTACACTCCATTCCCCCCAAAACCAACAACTCAAATCTCCATAGCTCTCTCTCTCTCTCTCTCTCTCTCTCTCTCTCTCTCTCTCTCTCCCCCCTATTTATCTCACCTAAAATTGGGTTTTTTCAAAAATTTCCAGAAAGTGATTCCCGCCCCTAAAAACCCAAATCAAACCATATTGTATAAAAAAAGAGCTTTTTTCACCTCCATCTTCTCTATCTACACTCCATTCCCCCCAAAATCAACAACTCAAATCTCCATAGCTCTCTCTCTCTCTCTCTCTCCCTCCCCCCTCTCTCTCCCTCTTTATCTCTCTACATTGCTTAGACCTGCATCTTATTCAAGCCTCTCTCTCTCTCTCTCTCTCTCTCTCTCTCTCTCTCTCTCTCTACTGTGCTTAGACCTCCATCTTATTCAAGCCTCTCTCTTTCTCTCTCTTTCTCTTTCTATTGTGCTTAGACATGTAGCTTATTCACGCCTCATTCTCTCTCTCTCTCTCTCTCTCTCTCTCTCTCTCCAATTATTGCAGCATAAGCAATCATGAGGGTAGTGCGTCTTCATCGAGGAGAATTTCAAGAGACACAATAGAGTCTATGCTCCTGCATAATGTGAGGGATGAGCACGATGCTTGGCTTGGGATGCAATTTCAGAAGAGAGTTTGGGTCTATTTGCAACCCAGTGCACTAGACTCCATTGAGTTTGACGTCGAGATGTGGTTGAGCACCATTGGAATGGGCGTCTACTAGGTTTCACAAGGAATCAAGGCGTAATGGGTTGGTGGCCCTTGTACAACATGTGTACTCAACAATAGATATTTCATTATGGAACCAATGACACACTCCTCTTTTTCCTTGTAATTGTATGGATTTCTCTCTAGTAGGTTGGTTTACATGGGCTCTTGTTTTTAACCTCGTTTGATGGGTTTGTTTTTTTCCAGGTATTTTTCCTTCCAACTTCATTGAAGAGCAGCCTGTATGAAGCCTAACAGAGACATTCTATGTCGTTCATGCTCATATAGGGGATGGAATACTCTCCAACATTGCCCCTTCTAACCTTGCTCTTCGGAAAGTTTTCTTCTACACACAACTATGTAGTGCCCACACAGGCCAACGGGTTTGGTAAGCTTGAAGAAATCCCATCCCCTACTCTCTCTAGCATTGAATGACCAACGCCTAAAGTTTGGACTACGATTGCTCTTAAGGAAAAGATGGCTAGTGATATACAAGCCTCTTTAAAGTACACCAAGCCCTCAAGATCAGTGGGTCTTACTTGGGCATGCCCTATGCGCATGTGTTTGCCCACATGTTTCAGGCCTTTGAGTGCACACAAACGCCCACCATGTATATGTGCAAGGTTGTGGGTGGTGTTGAAGATATAGTAAATTTACTAGGCCAAGGGTGGGACCTTGTGGAGGGGGAGCACAAAGGGGAGAATTTCAAGTGCAATGTAGTATAGTCCAGTGTCTCCTTTCGATTCTTGCGAGAACGTGCCACTTTGTGCATTCGATTTTAATATGAGTGGTGGATGAAGAAGAAGGGAACATGGATTCCCTTACAAGCTCAAGAGGAGGTTGCGGAGCCCATAGCTCTCTCGATATGCTTACCAAGTGTGGGGGTAGAGATTGTCCAAGAAAGCTAGCATTGGAGCCTATTGAATGTTCATGATCACCTACGCATCTTGGGGTATGAGGGAATCAGCAATGCTTGCTTCAAATTGCAAGGCAGGAAGGTAAGGGTTGTTTTCTCTTCTTTAAACAAATGTATTTGCTCATAACTATCATAGTTTACTTACAATGAGGTGTGTTTGGATAGGTTGAAAGGCTGCTAGAAGCAAGCACCAAGGTGTCCTCGGATTGGGGGCAAGATGACTTCACTTGGCTCAAGTGACCTAAGCTAGAAGTGTCCATTTTATAATCTCACTCCATTTTTGGGTAGATGTTTTGTAAATATATTTATTTTCTATGGTACTTTGGTTTGTTGAGTAAGCATTTTGGTTTATTGAAATCGTGGTTTTGTGGTATGGTTGGTTTATTTTCGTACTTGGTTTTTTTGTATGCTTGGTCTCGCTCAATCTAGTTTTCAACTTATGCAATTTTGGAAAATATGGTTCTGCGATTTTATTTTGGTCCAGTGTGATAGGACACAAACCTTCTATAAATACCCAAGGCCCCTTTTATGTGTCATTTTTTTCTTCGCACTCTCCAGAGCACCAAAGCACCTAAACAACCCTCCTTTATCATGATGCCCCTAGAACACTTCATGGACTTCCTACGTGAGAGTGACTTCCCTGAGGCCACCCACATGTACACTATGTTCACTCATGTGGTTGACTCGACCTCCACCATCCAACTGCACTCAGATCTATTTGTTGACACGCTCACCTACATGGAACCCACCTGGCACTCATTGGCATTACGCGACGATGATGGCTTGTCAGTGCCATGTAAACTACTTGAGCACATAGCCCACAATGAAAAACCCTTCAAAAAATGGCTTAAAAGATTTGAAGGTATGGCGGCACTCTCATATCACTTCATAGAGCTTGAAAAAAAACAAGCCCGCAAGCTTGGCAAAGGGAATATTGGCCAACGCTTCCTCTCATGGTTGGCATGTTTTGTCTTCCACATTTCTGAAGGTGAGGTTGAGCTCGTCCAGCTACACATTGGGGGGTTTGTCAAAAAGAAGGGTGAGCAAGACAGGGTAGCCGCTACCGGTCCCAGTGAATTAGTGCTCGTCCACCAAAAAGACTTCCCCGAGGGTGCGCTGGGGTTGGTTGAGAACCCTCACCGCTTCAAGGCCAATGCTAGCAGCAGGGCGGTTGAAGACGAAGATAACTCTGCCCCCATTCTAGAAATAGAAATCGAAACTTTATGTCAGTGGTGGTTGGGGGGGAGCTCTTTCTCTTTTTGCATGATATTGAAAAATCTTGTGCGTGTGCAAATCCCTATGCAACCAACCTAACTTTGTATTTTTCAAGTGAGCCATCAGCCTTATACTTAGCTTTCCAAACCCATTTGGTACCAATTACCTTTCTGTTTGGTGGTTGGTCAACTAGCTCCCAAGTGTTGTTCTTTATGATGCTGCCATACTTAGATTGCATCGCGACTTTCCACTTTGGATTTGCTAAGGCTTCATTCAAGGTGGCTGGCTCCTTCATTTTTCCCATTATCTCAGCCACCATCAAGGCCATATTGACAATGAGATCAGATGCTCTTCTCTGCTCCTCTATTCTCCTTAATCTACGTGGTCCACTTGCTGAAGATTCTAGCTTCTCAAGTATTGGATTACGCTCATCAAAGAGCTATTGTGCTGTTAATCCAATTCTAGGATTAACAAGAGCTACCACCATTATCTTACATCAAGGAGTCACGGTAGATACACCAAAGGGTCATACATTCAAGATATGAAGCAATAGTGTCCAAAGCTACAACTTGGATGGGTGCCCGTAATGGTGTGACGGAGTATTTATGGCAATTCTCGCTTCAAGAGCGTGTGGTAGCAAATTAGGATGAAGTCCTAAGTGATGTACTTCATGGATATATTATGAGAGTAGTCATTGTAATAGCATTAGGCCTCTTATGAGCCTAAATTGCCCGTTCGGCCACAATTTAAGTGAGTGTGAACACTTATGGCCATGCATATAAGTGAATTTCTCTCATAATACAACACTCCCATTGTGCAATTTCTTGCTAATCCTCTTGCTAATCTCTCTCCCTAATGCATGCTAGTGAGTGTGTATGAGTGAAGTGAGGTGAGAGGAGGGACGAGGACCTGCAGTGCAACGCGGCGGTGTGACAACGCTCGTGGGAGACACGATGGAATTGCTTCTCAAGGGGTTGTAGAGCTTGGAGACCTCAAGGGTTACGAGCTTGGCCATTGGAAAGATCCTCCAACAGTTGTGGTTCACCAGGTAATCTCTTTTTAGATGTGTTTCAAGGGGGGTTCGGGTGAGCCATAACATGTGCCCACTTTGGAAGTGGCTTTCCTTGTGGTGTAGCAGTAGCAGGCTGTTGTGATGTGTGAGAGTATTTATCCTCTAAAAACTCCTCTTCCTTGAGAGGAAATTTGACTGGTGGATTGGGCTCGTGGTGGACTATTTCTCTGACTGATGATAGAGTGGACGGACCTCCTTCCTCCACTGAGTGTGGCTGTTCTGCAAATACTACGTCTTGGCTGGCCACAATCTTCTTTGCCTCTGTATCACAGAGCTCATATGCCTTCGACTCTTGACTATATCCAAGAAAGATACACTTGTTGCTTTTGGCATCTAGCTTGGTCCTGGATGCATCTGGAATATGCACATAACATTCACAGCCAAATGTTCTAAAATGAGAAACTGAAGGTTTCTTACCAGAGTAGGCCTATTGAGGTGTAACATCCTTGAGTGCCTTTGTGTATCTATGATTGAGGACATAAACTGCTGTGTTGATGACTGCTTCAGCCCAAATTGTATTGGACAAACCCTTTGCCTTCAACATGCATCGAGCCATCTCCATTACAGTTCGATTAGCGTTCTACAACACCATTTTGCTGAGGTGTGTGAGCAGTGGTGAGTCGGCGCTTGATGCTATTCTCCTTGCAGTAGCTATCAAATTCTGTTGAAAGGAATTATCCTCCTCGATCTATACGAAACTTCTACACCTCCATTCCTGTCTCATTTTCCACAAGCTTATGCCACTGTTTAAACTTACCAAAAGCTTCAGCCTTATCCCAAAGGAAATAAACCCACATCTTCCTACTGTAATTGTCAACTAATAGCATAAAGTAAGAAGATCCCCCTAATGTAGTAGTAGACATTTTTCCACAAAGATCAGCATGCATAGCTCTAGATGAGTCTTTCCCGATTGCTGCTTTCTTGTGGAAGTGCCTTGCGTTGTTGCTTGCCCATCATGCAAGCTTCACATGGTTCTTATAATTTTGAAAATGCAGGCAAATTAGATACCATACCCTTTTTCTACATCTCCTTCAGCACTGCAAATCCAATGTGACCAAATCACTCATGCCAAAGATTGCTTGTGCTTTTATCTACAGACACTGTAAGGGCACTCAGCTCGTAGAGATTGTTGCGCCTTACTCCTTTGTTGACTACCATGCCAACAACATCTAGAATTTTTGCTTCTGTTTTCTTAAAGTGTACTTCAAGCCCACAATCTGTTCATCGACGATAGTAGATTTCTCTTTATTTGGGGTACATAGAGCACATTTGACAGCTTCTGCTCTTCGCCTGTAAGCTACCACAAAAGATATGGTTCCAGACCCTTCGGCTGGACATTTAGCATTATTTCCAATAACAACACTGATGGGTTCTTGTAGAGGCTTCCAAGAACTATACCAGCCCTTCTTACTGGTGGTCATGTGTTGGGATGATCCACTATCCAAAATCCATGAATCATCGACGACTGGAGCCTAAGTAGATGAACATACCTCTTCAATGGCAACCCAAAGTTCAAGCTCGGTCTCAAAATTGTTGATTGATTCCTTTCCCTTCCATGAAGACTTCAAGGTGCCATTCTTCTCGTCATCCTGCTTCTTTCTATAGTCTTTGATAGCATGACTCTTCTTACACAATAATAGCATCTCCCTTGAAACTTCTTCTTTGGCTTCTTCTTCTTTTCATAAGAAGATGTCGTGCCTTTACCTTTAGCATTGGCCAAAAATGTAGCATCACCACCATCACGGGTCTTCAGCCCACATCTCCTCCTTAAGTAACATAGCACTAAATTCTTCTCAAAAGATAAAGATGATACTCTAACCTGAGTGTTTAGTGATGTAGCCAAGCCATCATACTTCTGTGGAAGAATTTGGATGCACCTTTGGAGTCCTCACTAGTGTGTGTATTCCCTAGAGTAGCCATTTGATCTCGTAGATTTTTGATCTGCGAGATAAATGCTTCAAAATAGCTTCTCCTTCAGCAAACTTTTCAATAGCAAACTAATTCTCCAGGTCTGATTGTGAGTCTCGTACTGATTTTTGAGTATGATCCAAGCCTCTGCAACCTTGGTAGTATGTTGAATGAGAGTGAGAACATAATCACTTACGTTGGTGTGACGATGGCACAAAGTGCATCAACATTGCACTTTCTCCATGCGCGAAGAAGTGTAGCATCTGGTGGAAGCATGTTTGTAGGGTTGTTGGCGTGTCGGGACTTCACACTGGTTCTGCATCCGGTTCTGCATCCATTCCCAGAACAGTTTTTGCGAGATCATAAGAGTCTAGAATGGCATTGATTTTGAATTTCCAGAGAGTTTAGTTCGTCCCATTAAGCTTGTCTTCTGTGAAGGCATGTGGATGAATGCGCAAGATTGGTGCAGCAACAACAGAGATAGAAGCCATCACTCGTAGGATTCTATGCAAAGAAAGACTAAGCTTTATGCACTATTCCTGCTAAGAGCACCTAAGCGTTGATACCATATAAGAATATGGCACAATGGAAAGAGATAGCAAGACAAATCACAACTTTCAAGTAGATCTTAGATGGTGATCTAGACAGACTCTAGATGGAAGATGTATGAAGTGTAGAAGGTGGTGGATACTCACAAAGCATTGGATGCCTTAGCTCATGGAAACCATGTCCATATATAGCACTATAGGTGGTGTGGAAGATGCATATACAATGAGGACAATTACACTGCATAGACATGGTCACCACCACCCACGTATCAAGAACGCGGCCCACTGATCACCACCCACTAATGATGGACCTAGTATCAAAGAGAATATTCTAGAAAATATTCCTCATAATGTCGCCCGGGCCCTAACTAAAGCTCGTACCCCTAACCATCTCCTAACCATCATCAATGGTCATAATAATGATCCCATCGACGTCTAAGCCGTGGTTCCCACTAAAGATATATGCACCATGGCTACTCCTCATAAGGGAGATATATGCTGAGAGGCAAGCATTGAGTGTATACTAATAGTCCACACATCACTATCATATAAAATGGATGCATAGTCAATGGAGTGGTCTTGAGCCTATGGTTGGCAAAGACCAAAATGGAGGGGCTTCATAAAACTTCAAGACGACAAATATAGATGGGGTGTAACTGATCTGAAGAGTTCACAAATGACTATTAACGCAATAAAACACTAAAAATAAAGGCATACAATTTAACCACTTAAAACCATAGCCACACACAAGAATCTAACACCAAACTAGGATCGGGCCCTCCCCTTGGAATTTATGTCATATTACCAAGGAGTATGTATATGTTATAAGCTTTGGGGCCTCTCTTGTTCCCACACATGGAACATGCCGGTTCTCTAGAATGCCATGTATAAAGTCCTAAAAGATAGTGCAAGTCCAGAGATTCTTGTGAATTTCAAGGAATCGATAAAACATAAGATCCTATCTTTGATCTCTATCATCATGGAGCACACAATTTGGTCAATCTCAATGGCCAAGGGATGGTAACTAAGAAAGTTTGGATAGCTCTCACAAAGTTATCAAGGCTTGGATGGCGGGCCAAGTGATAATATCTAAGAGTATCTTACTCTTTAATTAATTCTTTAATTAATTAATGCAAATCAGAATTTTGGTGCCATATTGATGGTAGCACGAAACTCCACCTAGTGTGCAATGCGAATAAGTCTATCCAGCCTCAAGCCAAAGAATCATGGAGATCCAACAATATATACATGATAACATCATTTCTAAACGCATAAATGCAAAAGAAAATAGTCCCATCGATCTGGAAATAGTTAAGAAAATAGAAAACGCATGAAATTGCTCAAGAAAGTCAAAAATTATCTAAACACAAATCATTTTGAAGCCAAAAAACTATATTTCAAATTTTTTATCATGGTATAGGTTTGTTTATATAGTTTGTACATGTTTGTACCATTCCGTGTAGTCATAAAACTTTAAACAATTTGTTTTTAGCTTTTCCTCATGCGAAAGTGTGTCAGAACTTCTCATATCGCTTGAGAATGTCCACAACTAACCCTAGGAGGAGGGATTAGCTAAGGAGAGCCTCCTTACAAGCATCAAAATCTCTCATCAAAATCTCTCATTATATACAAATCTAACCTCCAACATACTCTTTTATATTACTTTTTTTTAACTTTTTTGTTCTAAAATGAAAAACAATTTTTAATAATCTTCTTTTCATCCAACTAGGGGCTTGACCCGTCCCTGACGGGCAAGAGTATTCTTGCATGCATCCTTGTCGACCTGCAAATTAGTGCAGTAGAGAGAGGTGTTGCTTTAGAGTTCCAAGGTCATGGGTTCAAGCCCTCATTGCGCAAGTGATGGCACGCATGGGTGTGAGTGTTGTGTTGCACTTTCTACTTTTAGCCAATTCCTAAAAAAAAGAAATGCTCGTCCTCAAAGGGTACACAGAGATAACCCTTATATTTGAAGCCCATGATGGGACCCATGGTCCTTAACTTGCCCACATATATATAAACACACCATGCTTGCCATATATATCCATATAGAAGATCCTAAAGAACTTACTTTTCTTTGAATAAAGTACCAAACTTGGTGTAAATATACAGGTAGAATTCCAACCCAATATAATGTTGACAATCTGAACACACCTGAACAAGCTTTAAAACAATCTTCGGGCAACTGGATTATCTCTCCTAGGAAGCCTATACTCCTTGCCTCCATCTGAAAAAATAAATTTAAGAAAAAAAAATAGCTATAGCCAGATATAATTTTCATGGGAAAAAAAGGAAGGAAAAGGACAAAACCTTACAAAACTCATTTGGTGGATCAATATTTGAGGCGAATGGGGTTTGAACAGGCTTGTAGACAGCAAATCGAAAAATTCTATATTGTCCAGTGCCTATGACTCGAAAATCTAACCTATTAGGCTTTTCATAGTCCACAAACATTACATGTACATGAAGTTGATCCGCGATCTTTTGCAATCTTAGACTGTAAATTCCAAGGAGCCCAAAGCTCTCGTTGTAAGTGTCTCGACCATACAAACCCAATAATAATATGGGTTCTTAAGTATCAATAGCAATATAAATTTATAAAATTAAACGTAAAAGCTACATAAAAAGCAAGTTTCTATATATAGCGTAAAACACCGGTGCTCTCTATAATTAAAGATGCTGTTGCTTGTCCTTCCCAAAATGGAGAGGGTTTACAATTGAGCCATGAATATTAAATAGATTATGGAAAACAATAATACCTATATTATAGCAATCTCAAAAAATATTACCTTCAATATCTTGTCCATCACCATAAACAAATGAAAATGATCTCCTTGCCACCTCCATCCTAAGCAATATACCCCTAATATCAAATATAACACTCACTACACTAATCATTTACATAACACCTCCCCCAAGATAACTTTTCCCTAACATAGTCAAAAGCCTTAACTAACTGAGCTCATTTGATCGAACCCATAAATCCCATAATCAGATCAGGGAAAAAGACTGTACTTGGATCATAGAGACCAACGTTTTTTTCCTCATTGAGAGGCACAGCCGTTGATTCTTTTCCATAGGACAATTTTTGTCCAGGATTTACTTCATCTATCGAACTAAACAGAAATTGAGTCTCGATTTACGAATCCATCAGTCCAGCCTAACCCCATCCAGCAGTCCCATGGGTTAGCCAACCACCCACCAACCACTGTAGTGATGGGATCTAATTAGGAATTTGGTTAGGTTTTGTCCTGGGCAAATAGCTTAATGTAGGCATGGATAATCAAAAACCAGCAAATTCTCATTAGGCCAATGCCTCAATTTATAGAGTTTACATCCAAGCATCAAATCCCACTGATTTCTCCTTGATTCACTCCACCTTTCCCAGAATATCTCCATCTCTTTTGCTTGATTCTCTCCACCTCTTCACTTTTCCCAGAATATCTCCACACTTCCTAAATCTTCTCATGCTACCCTTTATTCT
Organism: Cibotium barometz; assembly: GCF_041138505.1. Lineage (NCBI taxonomy): Eukaryota > Viridiplantae > Streptophyta > Polypodiopsida > Cyatheales > Cibotiaceae > Cibotium > Cibotium barometz. The sequence continues at coordinate 39,649,853 of NC_141094.1, forward strand.
CTCCCAGTAGATTCTTCTCACCTTTTCATAGGTTCTTTCACATTTACACATTCTCTATTACAGCCTCTAAAACCAAGGGCTTGTTCCCGCACACACCCTATTCACTTATATATTTCAACACCTCCCCTCAAGTGAATACTCCTAGCACACCTGGACTATACCAAGTTTCTCTCTTACTTGATAGCCCGTGACCAGTGCCTCAAGTCCCTAAACTCATAGTCCTTGACACTCTCTCTCTCTATGTGTCCAAGGCTTACTACAAGTGCTCGCGACCTTGACTAAAGTGCTCACACATACATCTATCTACCACGTGGCCTACATCATCAGTGGCTCAGAGGTGGTTTTACTTTGTTGGGGAAGGTTACATTGGGTTGTGGGGTCTCTCTCTCTCTCTCTCTCTGAGATTTTCACATTGCTCCTCACACTCTATTATGTCTTAATTATTTATTAATCACTTTGTTAATGATGTTGATTCTTGTATTTGATCCACCATAGCTCATCACACAGAATCTTTATAGAAAAGAAAATTATCATCGATGAGGGAATAGACATTATTCTAAGGAAAGTTAAAGCAGGATTTTCTGAACAACAGAAATACATTGCTTCTAATCCGGACACCACTTACCATGAGAGCTCGATACAACTGTTGGTTTAATAGACATAGTTCCTAACAAGATGGGAACAAAATTCATGAATGCCAATAATGAGGAGATATCTCTTTACATGAATGACTGCTTCTTTACAAGATGGTGATCCTATTGCTTTTTACCCTAAAGGGACAAGTTCAGATGAGGAAATTTCTAAGTGTATTTGTAAAGCTAAGAAGAAGCTTAGAAAAATACAAAAAAGGCCAGTTAATATCAACCCTACATCCCATCTAGAGCTAGAAAATGAAAAGAATTTTCTTTAGTATGTTGGGGCCATGGTATCCTTTGATGAATTGAATGAAACCTTAGGTGATGACATGAACCAAGTCATTCCATTTCATAAAATGGAGGCGACACCACTGAATCAGACCACTAGTTTTGAGTTTGAAGACCAAACTTCACAAATATTGTCCAGGTCTGCTAGAAAGAAAAGGAATAGACTTCTTAAGGAAGATGAAATTTAGAAACGAAATGAAAGGCCTAAGAAGAAGAATAGTTGGAAGAAGATGCTTCCAAGATTCTTGATTATTTCAGGAATTATAATTTGGATGAATGCTTCATGCAATGTGAGGAAGCTCTAAGTACAAAAGGTGAGGGGTCTAAACCATCATTTGAAGGCCTTGTCGAGGTTAAGAAAGTGGACATCATGGACCCTGGTGTGAAGATCCCAAACCAGTCTACATCACCATGGACTTGACTAAACAAGAAGAGAAGGATCTCATTGATCTTCTCAAGGAATTGAAAGATATTTTTGCTTGGAAATACTTAGACATGAAAGGGGTTCCTCTTGAGTTTTGCAAGCATACTATTCCAATCATGGATGATGCACGACTAGTGTGACAAAGATCTTGTCCTGTGAATCCAAATTATGCCAACTTGGTTAGAGAGGAGATTAATAAATTGATCAATGTGGGTTTCATTTATAAGATATAACACACTGAGTGGGCTTCTCCTATTGTGTGAAAAAGAATGGAAAACTTCCATTGTGTGTTGACATGAAAAAGCTCAATGCTGCATGACAGTTAAGGATCATTATCCTTCACCATACTGAACAAGTATTAGAACGAGTGGCAGCAAAAGAAGCCTATAGCTTCTTGGATGGTTTCTCGGGTTATAACTAGGTCATGCCGATTAGATTAAGGCAGTGTTTATCACCCAATGGGTAACTTATGCCTATAGGGTTATGCCCTTTGGTTTGACCAATACTCTAGCTACATTCCAAAATCCATTTCTAATGTAGGATCAAAAATCTATGCAAAGAGTTCTCCATGTGACGACTTACTCCATTTTTTCATGTGCTTTTACTGATATCTATGGTGCCTATTTTTACTTTGGAATATGACACCTCTGAAGGTAGGCCGACTGCTTTAATGGGTGGTTAGGTTTTTGTGTAGCTTAATCTCAGCCACATAGTCTTCTATGGCTACTACATGGCACCCCCCATCTGCATCATAAGAGTTTAGGAATTTGGTTATGAGAATAGGGTCATAGTCAGGATTCCAGGAAGTTGCTATTTGTTCCAAGCTAGTTGCCTTCAACCTCTCCATCACACCATCTTCCTTAACAATTGAGTAGCATTTTGGTCTATGGTAGTTGCCATTTGTTCCAAGCTAGTTGCCTTTAACCTCTCCATCACACCATCTTCCTTAACAATTGAGTAGCATTTTGGTCTATGGTAGGTAAACAACTAGGGCTCCTTATCTGTATTCCTTTGGAACACTTGAACACGTTCTCCATTCTTTCCATTGCACAACCAACTAGATAAAAAACTATGCTTAGTTACCCACCCTTCAGCATCCCGTAATGACCTATCTAGCACCTTTGGTCTTCTCTTTAATCTTTGGGCTCTTCCTATTACTTTGATTCCTTGAAAGTAACACCTCGTTTACTTGTCATTTTTGCACTAGATTCAGTACTTGCTTGAGTCTTTATAGACATTTCTTATGCAAACAAAACCTCATATCAGTGGTGAATTTTATTTGGTTTTGTTTTCTCTATTTTAAAAGAATATCAATATACCACTATTACATGTGCAGTGACCCATTGTCTGAGTGAACTATCAACAGTAAAAAAACAAACAAATATTATCGTATAATAATCCATGCTTAAGAATGGGAAATGTTCCCATCCTACAATTCGGTAGGAAAGTAGTAAAAAAGCAAATGAAGATTATCGTATAATAATCCATGCTTAAGAATGGGAAGTAGCCTCACGAGGTGAACCGAGAAAAATTGGTGAGAATAGCCTTTTTCGACAATGGAACATGATCGACGCTATACTCTTCCGGATAGGACATGAACTTTTTGATTGACAAAAATAATATCTGCCATTTGGGGTGAGTTCCAATGGCCCTTTCCCACTTCCTTGCTTTTGAAAATGGTGGTCAAAATATTTGAGGCTGGAGACCCATAGGATGTCTCATTAATTGCATCTTCGATGGTGGTTAACTAGGAAGTTGGCCTAGGCAAGCCCACTAATTAAAATTTTGAAGTCCATCTAAGAGTAACAAGTGATTGACATCATTAGATTACTTTCATTGGGTCACTTGTAATGTTTTGTTGGCCTGAGTGGGTTTTTTTAGCACTTCATATATTATCTTATGGATTTTTCCCACTCAAATGAGTGCATCACGATCTAAATAAGGGATGTCTGAGCTGTTTAATGTGGGAATCACATACATATGTATACTAGTAGGTGTAGATACACATAGTTATCATTTTTACACAATGGTCGCCCAAGTTTGGGTGCCCGACCACTTATAATTTTGGTATAAATAACAATGCAAGAAATGAGAACACCTGACCTTGTGCAATCTTAGAGCTCTTGTGTTCTCTTACTCTTATCCTCTTGCTAGAGTGTGCGAGAGTGTGTGAGTGAGAGTTGCTTGCAAGTTATTGGGTTGCATCATCATAGCTATGGAGCTGTGGTATATCCAAGAGAATCAACACAAACATCATTCGGCGTGACATGCGGTGGGAAGTAAGTTTCAACTAGCTACTTCTCTAAGTGGTAGGAGAGCCTCCCTTGGAAGCTCTAAATAGATTTCCCTTGCATCCCCACGACAAGCAAGTTGTTTCATCTCTTTCTCTCATGTAGAGCCTTTCATTGGTGTGTGTATAATTCCATTGCTTGAGTTTTCTTGAGAGTGTGGTGAAATAGCTTAACATTGGTGCCTAAAATTTTATTGTCAAGGGTATAGTCTTATGACACGGAGTCATGCATAAGCATTTCCTTGTACATATCTATATACTGCATAACCAAAGATAATAAAATAACATAAAAATTATAAAAATGCAAAATCTTAAAACTTCCTACACTTGTTTACTATGCACTTTTATCTTAAGACTAGAAGGTTTGAAATCAGAAGCCATCTAGGTACATTTTGGATTGGGGGATCTTGGCGGGATATTCTTGGCCCAAGATACAACCCATTGCCTTTTTTACCTCTCAATTGCTCTTCTTACACAACATGCTGTTCATTTTACTATGGAGCATATAGACACTTGCATTTTTCAAGTGCATGCATTAGGCACTCTTTTTTGTTTATACCCATGCACATGCATATGCACTTAATCTTGGCTTCATCGATTTCAACATTGACAACCAATCTATATTGCAAACATCATGAAGTTATCTCAATATCACTCGCAAGGTTCTTCCACTTTAAAGGCTCTATTCATCAACACAGTTAAGAGAGGTTTTGAAGTTCATGACAATTTGACAACATTGATGATTCTACAATGATAATCCAATGATGTCTTCGGTGCAGATAATCTTCAACTTCCCCTAGATTTTGCTTTTCTTTGCATAAGTCCAAGGACGGACCTACTTGAGGCAGGGGGAGATGTTAACCGCATCTTTGATGGTGGTTAACTAGGTGATTAGCTTAGGCAAGCCCACCAATTAATTTTTTGAAGGCTGTCTAAGCATAACAAGTGATTAGAATCATCAGCTTACTTTGATTAGGTCACTTGTAATGTTTTGTCTACCCAAGCGGGTTTTTTAGCACTCCATGTTTTATCTTATGGATTTTTCCCACTCAAATGAGCGCATCATGATGTAAATAAGGGATGTCTGAGCTAAGTGTAATGGTGGCATCACACACACATGTATACTAGTAGGTGTAGATATACACACTTCCCATTTTTACACAATGGCCGCCCAAGTTTGGGTGCCCGACCACTTATAAGTTTTATATAAATAACAATGTAAGGAATGAGAACACACACTTCCTTGTGCAATCTTAGAGCTCTTGTGTTCTCTTGCTCTTATCCTCTTGCTAGAGTGTGTAGGAATGTGTGAGTGAGAGTTGCTTGTAGGTTATTGGGTTGCATCACCATAGCTATGGAGCTACGAGTGGGTATATCCAAGAGAATCAACACAAACATCGTTCGATGTGACAGGTGGTAGGAGGTAAGTTTGCACTAGCTACTTCTCTAAGTGGTTAGAGAGCCTCCCTTGGGAAGCTCTAAATGGATTTCCCATCCCCACGGCAAGTAAGTTGTTTCATCTCTTTCTCTCATGTAGAGCCTTTCATCTCTTTCTCTCATGTAGAGCCTTTCATTGGTGTGTGAATAATGCCATTGCTTGAGCTTTCTTGAGAGGTGCTGAAATAAGCTTAACATTGGCACCTAAAATTTTCTAGTCAAGGGCATAGTCTTGCAACACAAAGTCATGTATAAGCATTTCCCTGTACATATCTATATATTGCATACCCAAATATAATTAAATAACATAAAATTATAAAAATTCAAAACCTTGAAACTCCCTATACTCACACGCTTTTATGTTAAGACTAGAAGCCTCGACATCAGAAACCATCGAAGTTCATTTTGGATGGGGGGATGTTGGCATGATATTCTTGGCCCAAGATATGATCCATAGCCTAGATTACCCCTCAATTGCTCTTCTTGAACAACATGTTATTCATTTTACTATATGGAGCACATAAACACTTGCATGTTTCAAGTGCATGCATTAGGCGCAGTCTTGTTTGTTTATATCCATGCATCTACACCTAATCTTGGCTTCACCGATTTTGACATCGACAACCAATCTGTATTGCAACATCATGAAGTTGTCTAAGTATCACACTCACAAGGTTCTTCCACTTGAAAGACTCTATTCATCAACACACTTAAGAGAGGTTTTGAAGTTAATCGATAATTCAACAACACTGATGATTCTACAATGACAATCCAATGATGTCTTCAGTGTGGCTAATCCTTAACTTCCCCGGATTTTGCTTTTCTTTGCATATGTTCGAGGACAGACCTACTTGAGGTAGGGGGAGATATTAACCACATCTCCAATGGCGGTAATTGGGCGGTTGGCTTAGGTGGGCCCACCAATTAATTTTTTGAAGGCCATCTAAGCGTAACAAGTGATTGGCATCATCAAATTACTTTCATTGGGACACTTGTAATGTTTTGTCTAGCCGAGCGAGTTTTGTAGAACTTCATATACTATCTTACGGATTTTTCTCGCTGAAATGAACGCATCACGATGTAAACAAGGGATGTCTGAGCTAAGTGCAATGTTGATTTCCTCATAAATTTGAGCCATTAAGGGTTCACATCCAACATTGGGGAGTTTCTATTGCACCCTATTGCATTATTTCAAAAAGTCCCCCTTCACTTGAGTCACCAATTAAGCCCTCCAAGTGAAGCTTATTTTTTTGCTAATTAACAGTTTATTGCCTCTATTAATTAAATGATTTAGGGCTAATCATTGAGGTGATTTTGGATCGCTCCATGTCGGGGTACCAATCTACATTGCATTGTTTTGGAAAAATAAGATTAGTGATATTAATTATGCTTTTAGTCATTATTTGTAATAAGGGATTAGACACTAGTTTTGGATTAATCCAAGGTAAAGACCCTCACAACCCTCAAAGTATGGCTTATTGCCTTTGCATCATCATAGTCAATGAGTGCAAAGAAGAGGATGAAGGTGAAGATATACATTGCATACACTTATTCACATCATAAACATGAAGAAGATCAAGAGCAATAAGAGCCACATAACACAAAGAGAAGATCAAGTGCTACATTAACAAAATCTTCATCAACACCAACTCCAGCTTTAAGACAAAGAAGATGATGAGGCCACATTTTTTGAAGGATTCTAGACTTGCTAGATCAACAAGGGCATGGCCCTACCCATTGGCCACCCCAGTATTCTAAGCATAACTATTTCATTGTAAGCATAGCTATATATTTACATGGGGAACCAACATTGGTCATCATAATTGGGTAAGACCAAAAGAGCACCAGTATTGTAAACCATAATTGGGTCTACCACCATTACCATTGTAACTGGGTGAGACCAAAAGAGCACCACCATTACAATTGGGTGTACCACTATTACCATTGTAATTGGGTGAGACTAAAAGAGCACCAGCATCATAAGCATAAGTGGGAATCCCTAAGGATCAACATTGCTATTATAATAGTAGCATTACCATGAATATTTGTTTGAGGGTGGGTGCTAGAATAATTAACCAAATATTAATACATAGAGCCTTAGGGATTAAAGGGCTAAATATACCTAGTTGGTCAAAGGTCAAACCAAATGTAAAAGCTAGAGATATTATTGGGAAAACACAAGTGGGCTTGGCATCTCCTATAATCACTCAAATAGGGAGAATCATGGAGCACATAAGGTCAACTTGCTGAGCTAGAATTAGGGAGATGATTATGGAGAGAGAAAATGAGAAATAGTGGAAACCACATGTTGTCCACACGAAAGGAGTGAACCATGTATTTTGGAAAATCAAGGTTGGTGATGTATAAAGAGATATACATTGGGATTGCATACGTGTGAGTGGATCACGCTCTTTGCATTGTGTGAATGGTTACTCAAGTATAGATAGGCATGCATTGAGATGTAGAAACTTGTCTTGTTTTTGTGATGCTTGTGTGCATGGTCAGTAGAGGAGATGCCAAAACAAGGCATATGTGGAAATGTGACAGTACTTGAGGATACAACCCAAAGAGATTTATGAAGATGCAGATGATGCTTCAAGCAATGATGGTGGTGCTGATGTGCTGGTCACCACGATGATCTAAGCGATGCCCTATGCATAGGGCATAACTTTGCAGTTAATGCCGAGGAAGAGGGTGAGGACTTCTACATTCTGAAGTGCTTTGCACCAAAGCGGTTGACAACTACAACCAAGAAGGATGCATGGCACAATCACATCAAAAAGGAATCCTTTGTGGTTGAAGGACATTTCTATAATAGGGTGGAGGGTCACAGTGATCTATACATCCTACTTGATAGTAAGCCTCCTGCCATCCTTTACTCACACTTGATTAGATGCCTTAAATTTCCCTTGTATCCCATGGAGGGTGAGCCAAATATATATAGATTAACTAGTGAGGTATACGAGGACATATACAACAACATGCCTTTTGAAGACATGCCATAGATGTAATCTACCTTCTAGTTGTGTAAGGGAGAAGATAATTAATTGCATGTGCCTATTAAGTTTACTTGTCATCGATGCAGTGGAGTCATTTGTATCGTGGGCAGTATGTTTACTTGTCATCAGTGCAGAAAGTTTACTACAAAATCGATTATATCATAATTCAAAGGGAACTTAAGAAGCAAACAACAAGATCCACCCACTGAAGAGATCTTAACCATGTGTGGAAGTTAGTAAAGAAAACGAATGCGAGGATTGAGTGTAGCATCCATGTACAAAGAATAGTATAAAGGAGAACCATTTTTTAACTTGCACCGAGACTACAAAGGAAAACCAACAATATGCTACACAAAAAGTACTGCATCCATGTAAACAATTTACATATATTTTGTGACAAAGTGCTGTGGAGAACTACATCCATGACAACAAAAGTATTCAATGACTAAGTGCTGTAGAGCACTACACCCATGTACAACAAAATTATAAGCCAATATAGGGGAGCGGACTTTACATGGCCCTTGGTCTACCACATTATCACCCTCTAACAGAGTCCCTTATGCATCCACTCTCCATAGGACAATATGTGAGATCTAGAGCATAAGCGTTCTTCTATGTACTACATCGCTCGGACATGATCAGTAGGCTGTGATCTTGTATTGAAAACATCCTATTCTACAAGATCCCTGTGCTTAGTTGACTCCACCCACCTGTGCACAAAATCCAAAACATCCCTTCCCAGAAAATTCATCCACCTGTGACTCTGTCTGCTTCTCAAGAGTAGGCAGGATAATGTATGTTCCATCTTGAAGGCTCAATTAGAATTAAAAGCCTAATCAATTTTATTATGAGAAATTATAGATTATGGATTTTTTATTTTGAAATGAGAGTGGGCCTCTTCTTATCCCTTGAGTCTCATGGATGTGGGCTCAAGGTGAGAGAATTATTGAAGGTGAGAGGAGAGTGTGATGTAGAGGTTTGAGCAAATAACTTGTAGTAATGCCTACTCAAAAAGTAGTAGAGTGGGTGCTTATTTACATATGTTTAGTGGTTAGTAGTTAGTAATCACTATAAAAGGTTAGTAGTTAGTAATAACTTGTAGTAATGCCTACTCAAAAAGTAGTAGAGTGGGTGCTTATTTACATATGTTTAGTGGTTAGTAGTTAGTAATCACTATAAAAGGTTAGTAGTACAATGTACAAATGGGTGAGAAGGGCTGAGAGGTTGAATGACAGGAGTAAAGATTTGGAAAGATCCTTTGTGTGGTTGAAAGCTCAAAGAAGCTTGGACTCTCCCATGTGTAGATCTTTAAGTTAACCGCCGCCGGTCTCCTTCTTGCATTCGACGCCACAAAAGTTGATTGAGGTGAAGAACATGGGGGTTTTTGTAGATGAAAACCCCATATTTGCAGAGGTTAATATGATACAGTCATACTGAATTTTTATGTATTTTTTGAGATTGGGAAAATAATTTAGCAATATGGGAGTGGTAGGGAGAGAAATGGAGATGAGGTATGGGTGTAGAATAGATATGAGAGAAAATGGAGATGGAAGGAGAGGTCAAAGGTGAAGAGGGTGAGAGAGGACATGAAGTTTGCAGGTTTGATGGAGTGAGAAAGGAATGAGTAAGTGTGTAGGTGATGAATGTGTAAGGGAGGTGAGAAGAGACTAGGTGTACCTTATCGAAAAGTGGGCAGACTAGGGTCCAATAAAAAATTCATATCTCACTGCCATTAGCTCCAAAAATTCTCAAAAAATTTGAGCATATTTCTGAGCTCACGAGATAACTTTTGTCTTTTGATGACCAGTCCAAATTCGGAGTGGAGGTGGGCGCAAAAAATTCAGCAGAATCATGTATTTTTTGAATTTTCAAAATCTTTGTGTGGGTCCCCATCGGTGGAATTTCTTGAAAGCTCCAAGAGTGAGCCCCCAATACATCATATCCTGACCTTAGAGACTTAAGTGTATGTGGACACTTGCATGGAGGAGATTTTTTTCATTTTATAGAAGGATTTACATAATAAGAAAAAAACAAGCTAGTACTTTAACTAGTCAACATATCATGATAATATGGTTATTATGATAGGAAAATAAAATAAACAAAAAGATCTAATTGTGAATAAAATATATAAAAATAATTGATATATAAAAAACAAAAATACTATACTATGGAAGTCAAAAGGGAGGGAGACCCTCATTATTTTAGGATAGATGAGAGAATAAAAGATGAAATAGTCTAAGGGAAAGTGATTTAGGTAGTAGATTTTTTATTTTTTATTTTTTTGGCTTTCTACACGGTGTGGGTAGAAATATGAGGGCATAGGATTTACTTATGCATGGTGAAGTTGAAGCATATGTACAATGATGGTCCAAAAGTATTATAAAGAAAAAAAAATAATAATAAAATAAAAAAATACTTAGGTTTTGTAATACACACACCTAATGAAGTATTTACATAATTAGAGAAAATAGAGACCCCCATATTTAGGTCCTTATATGAAATGAAATATTTACACAAAATGGACCGTAATAATTTTATTTATTTTTGATAAGTAGCTAGCAAAAATAATATAAAAATATATAGAAGATATGGATAAAGTCCCTAACGCACACACGCCTATTTACAGTGAAAAGGTATTTATGACAAAGAGTTTATGTGATTTTCCTTGGCCGAGGTAGCTCCCTGTGGTAATGTGGATAGTCGAAAAAACGGCTATCACTATGTAGGATGAGTATAAATCTATACTCAAGAATGCCACCTGGTATTTGACAGATCTACCTCATTGGCAAGAAGGCCATTGGTACTAAGTGGGTTTACAAGTTAAAACATAAAGCAGATGGTAGCATTGATCACTACAAGGCCAAGCTGGGTATGCACAGCAAAAGGGCATTGATTATGATGAGACCTTTGCACCCACATCTCGTATTCATGACTACCATTAGGTGTCTCATTGCTTTGGCAGCACATCATGGGTGGAATGTACATCAGTTGGACATTAAGATTGCATTCTTGAATGGAGATTTACATGAGGAGGTGTATGTATTACAGCCTCCTGGTTTTGATGTGAAAGGGGAAGAGTCTAAAGTATGCATGTTGAAAAAGGCTATTTATGGCCTTAAGGAGGCTCCTAGAGCATGGTATGAGAAGATTCATGCATACTTGGTATTGCAAATGATTTTTGCAATAGTCCAATAGAGAGTACCCTCTATGTGAAGAGGAGTAAGGACACATTTCTGGTCATCGTCCTATACGTTGATGACATGGTGCTCACGGGACCTAATATAGATCAGATTTTAGCTTTTAAGGCTGATTTGCAATCATCATTTGAGATGTCAGATTTGGGGCCCTTGCATTATTATTCGGGGATTTAGTTTATACAGCGCAATGATGGCATTGTTATGCTGCAGTCTAAATATATACAGAAGCTAAGAGGTTTAATCTTGAAGACTGTAAACCTGTGGCTATACCTATGGAGAAAGGTACTCGACTTAGTCTTCAAGATGCAGGAGACTCTTTTGATGCTACTTTGTATCAGCAGGTTATTGGATCCCTTCTTTATGTATGCAACACGAGGCAGATATACAGTATGTGGTCTCATAATTGAGCAGATTTATGCATAGTCTAGGTACAAAGAATTGGCATACTGTAGCACGTTTTTTTTGCTATTTGCAGGGCACTCAATATTTTGGATTGTTTTATCCAAAGGGGGGTGAGTCACAGCTACATGCTTTTAGTGATTCAGATTGGGCTGGATGTTATGACACACGAGTGTCCACTAGTGGGTTTTGCTTTTGCCTTGGTGATTCATGTATATCATGGCTCAACAAGAAGCAGCCTATAGTGGCCACTTCTAGCTGGTGATTCATGTATATCATGGCTCAGCAAGAAGCAGCCTATAGTGGCCACTTCTAGCTGGTGATTCATGTATATCATGGCTCAGCAACAAGAAGCAACCTATAGTGGCCACTTCTAGCTGTGAAGTTGAGCACAGGGTAACTTTTACAACTACAGTTGAGTGTGCGTGGCTCAGACATCTTATGGTTGATTTGGGTGTTGGACAGTCATCTAGCACTACCATTTTCACTCACAACCAGAGTGCATTAGCAGTTGCGAGGAACCTAATGTTTTATGTTCGCACTACTAAGCACATTGAGGTGCATTACCACTATGTCAGGAAAAGACTCTCTACATCAGAGATCAGCTTGGTCTATGTGCCTACACACGACAACATGGCATATTTATTCATCACGAAGGCTCTTCCTCAAGAAAAGTTCGAAGCTTTTCGTAAAGCTTTGGACTTATTGCCTTTTTAGGATTGATCGGCCATACCCTGTACATGTTCACATCATCACTCTAGGGAGGATTTGTAGCATTATATGGTAGTGATGTGTGTGAACACACTTAGGACCGTCGGGGCATTTTTTCCCTCACTAGGAGGTTTTTTTCCCATGCGTATATACACCCTCATATCTACTCATTTTGGGGTGTGTACTTATCTTTTGTGCTGGCACACATTTGTTCATTCTATTCTAGTGAGTTTGTGTGCTCTCAAGCTTCTCTATCTTGTGTGTGTGCATTGTTGAAACCCTAACCCTAATTCCAACAATCACAAACACAAGTCGTACACCAACCTTTTTTTTATTGGTATATCATCTTTAACTCAACAAAATATTGTAGAAATGAATTGACACAAGATATAAAACCCTAAAATGCTACAAGAACTCACATGAGAAATTCTGTTGCCCTTGGCCCAGAATGAGACCAAATAAGGGGTAGAAATTATTAAGGACATGAAAAGACTGTCACTCTCTAGTGCTTTTATTGTTATGGATCACACAAGATAGTAGATTATCCTATTTGGAGCACCCCATCGCTAGTAGCCTACCAACACTTTGAAACCCCTATGTGAGCAATGTGTTGTTGGGAAATTAGAGTGTCATGTGTGTGTGTACACTCTCTTATAGAGAGTGTGGTCCACACTTAACTCTCTTATAGAGAGTTAAGTGTGGACCACATAAGATAGTAGATTACCCTATCTGGAGCACCCCATCTCCAGTAGCCTACCAATCAAATAAATCCAATACACATTGTGTGGTGCAAGTCACTCTCTCTCTCTCTCTCTCTAGCACTCATTTTTCTCTCGCTATCTCTTTCTCTTCTCTCGCTCTACACACACAGTTAACATGGAGTTTCATGCTCCTTAGTTTCGTGTGCAGGAAACCCTAGCAAAGCATGTAGGGTACAACTGGCGGTGCCCAACAAGCCGGTGGTTGCGCACCACGCACATTCACACATTCACGTCATTGTAGTCATCACCGCCGCTTGCTGGCGCGCTCATCCTCAGCACCTGCAGCGGGTGACCCTCTACCATCGCCTGAGCTCCAAGCTACCTCTTCCCCACCCCTCCACCCCACATAGCCATGGGCCTCCACCCCACATAGCCGTGGGCCTCCACTCCACACAACCGCTTTTCAACCAGCACCATCTCTAAATGAATTAGTAAAATTGTGCAATCAAAAATTTGGGGTTTTTAATTTTTGGCCAAAATTCCATGATTGAAGCTGGCGTTTCTGAAATTTAGTGAAAAATCGTCAAATTACAACCGATGCATTCCTGCATTAAAATTGAAGGACCTAGCATGCTCATTTTCTAGGGCTTTCTCAAAAATTGGCATTCCATGGCAAAATTGAAGCAGCCTACATCAACCAACTTCATCTCCATGTGTACCAAGAGTAGCGGAATCGGGCCTGCATCACCCCGATAGCACCAAAATTCGTCGACCGCCCCAAGTGTTAATTGCCTATTTGAGGGAAAAATCTCGTAGTTATTTTATGTTTCTATGTGTGTTGAGTTAGGGTTATCTACCTAGATAGCCCCCAAAATATGAATAAATAATGTTTATTTGTGGGGTACTCTGTAAATCCAAAATGAGATGTAATAATTAGTGTATGAGTGCTTTGAGTCAGCAAAGCAAGGGGGGATTATTTGTGTATGAAACCAGTATAGGTCATGGTTCACTAACTACCTGAGTTACCTTGGCCCCTGATTTTAAGTTGGGGATAAGCAACATGAACCTATGAGCAATGCTAGGATAAGCCTTTGAGCCATGCTAGTGTTGAGCCTCTAAGCCTGTTGAGGACATTCTCACCAGCCTCTGAGCCAAGTTACATGAGCCTCTAAGCCAGCTACCATGAACATGCTAAGTTCGGACCAAATATGGAGCATGTGTATTCCTGACTATTGGGGGTTTCTTATCACACTCTCACCTTTGCTCCAAGGGGGGATTTGTTGGGAAATTGGAGCATCATGTGTGTGTGTGTGTGTGTGTGTGTGTACACTCTCTTATAGAGAGTTAAGTGTATGTGTGTGTGCCCACATCATGTCAATCGCCTCTTAGGCTGGATAAGCATGCATTAAATAAGGTCAAATGGTATGGTATTAGGAAAGGCCTTTATATACATAAGCTTGTACTTTATTTTATATCAATCAAATAAATCCAATACACATTATGTCGTGCAAGTCACTCTCTCTATAGCAATCATTTTTCTCTCTCTATCTCTTTCTCTTCTCTCTCTCTCCACACACAGTCAACATGGAGTTTCATCCTCCTTAGCTTTGTGTGGAGGAAACCCTAGCCAAAGCCTAAAGGCTACATGTGTGTTGCATCACTTGTTCAAAGACTCCAAAACTGAACACAACAATAGCAAACATAACAGAAGTTGCACCACTCAACATTGTTAGTGTGCATAATGGATGGTTAGCCACCGTACACCAAGGTGTGAACCAAAACAAAACCTGCCACCAATACTGAAACTTCAAGATGGATCGATGACAACGTTGTCATATATTAAACCAACGAGGATGCAGAGTTGAAGGATAAATCACAAAAATTGAAATGAAAACTAGAGGAGACCAACAAGCCTTAAACCAACCAAAAGCTCCCAAAGAGGAGGGATTTGGAACCTCAAAAACCAAACAAAACCTATTGAGAAATGTGGTGCCAAAAGAGCACAAGAAAAAGATAGGGAGTGAGATGAGTAACCCAAACAAGAGCAAGTCTAGCATGAAGCCACATAAGCAAAGGGATTTATCCCAGGTTGATGTACAAGACCAAGGGTGTACCTCCTCATATAAAAGGGGCCCATTTCAAGTAATGAATCATATCAATTGCACAAATCTCAAGTACAAGTTTCAATATTGTAACCTAATTGTACTTGAGTTCATTAGCACTACTCACTCATTATGAGCACACTTAGGCTCCATCCACCTTATATTAGTCATATTAATTATGATTAATTAGTTTAGATTAGTGTCTAATTAGGAAGTTATTTTGTCATTAGGAGAGCTGAATCCATCATTCTCGACATGGTATCAGAGCCTAGGTCTAGCTCTCTTAGTTTATGTTCAATTCATTAGGAAGAGATTAAGGACTCTATTAGTAGTAAAAGTGTTTAATTAGAGAGTGATTAAGATTCAAGACTCTATTAGTAAAGTGTTTGATTAGGGAGTGATTAAGATTTGGATTAGATCTCTCCTCAACCTTCTTTATTTAAAATTTTTAGGGTTTCAAGGATCATCTTCTTTGTCTCCTCTTGCAAAGAGGGCCAGATCTAGCAACAACAAGAGAAGAAAGAAGACAATGTGTGCTCGTAAAGCAGCCATATTACAATAGAAAACCTGAGCAAGAAGTCCTATCTACAAAAGTGCAAGCTTGCAAAAGAAAACCTGAGCAAGAAGTCCTATCTACAAAAGTGCAAGCTTGCAAAAGAAATCGTCTACTGTTGCATAAAAACAAAGCAAGAGCATAGTAGGGATAGACACTAAGGCTGCATGAGATAAGCTGCATTTTTTTATTGATGGAAAATTAGGTGTAGGCCACAACAAGAGATGTAGAAGCTGAAGGAAAAGATCATAAAAGATAAGCACAGTCAAAGCCGCACATCAATGCACAACAGCCAAGCAGTGCATGGTAGCAACAAACAGCTAGAGGGCAAAGTAAGAAATGACAACCAACCCCAAAGCAAAGAGAAAAGTGCATGACACATGAAGGGAACCGTACAGAGAAAGCAAGGTTGTGCTCGCCTACCAGTAGTCCGAGAAAGCCATCTTAGGTGAATCACACTTTAGAGAGAGAGAAAGAGGTAGGCAGAGGCAGCCAGCTCCCATCGTGCTAGGTGTTGTAGTAAGCAAAGAAGATAGCATTTGCAATAGTCATGAAAACCTGCAAACAAGAAGAAGAGAAGAAGATCTCAGCGCAACAACAGAGTAGATCTCAGCGAGGCTCCCATCATCTGCAAAACACGGCAATAACATATCTTAGTGAGGCTCCTATCATCTACACAACCTCAGGGGGTGCACTACTATGAAACCCTATGTATCACCTGCATTCCAGGGGTATTTAAAAAACCCCTTGTGAAATTTTCATGAATAAAATGACCCCTTTTCCTTTATGGACTTATGGGTTTTGTTTCAAAATTGATTTTAAAAACCCCTTCTATAAATGTATTTATGTAAATTTACCTTAAAATTTTGATTTAAAAAACCCCTTCATTTGAACTCACACGTGCTATACTTACATATTTCTAGGTGAACCTCCCAAGTACAGAAAATGGCAATAGCAGATCTCAACTCATCAATCCCATTTTAGGATCATTTAACATGGTATGAGAGCTTGGGTGGGCTCTTGGTGATTATTTATGTATAGTTTTTCTTGGTTATGAGTTCTTTGATTAAGCATTATTTTCAGTTATATGAAAAAAAAATATGCACACTTATATTATCATTTGGATTTTCATTTGTGAGGATTTGAGAGAGATTTGGAGCTGCCATTCTCAAGTTTGAGAGGAGATTTGCAACAAGGAGGTTGCATAGAAGCTGCTCGAGAGTTGTAAATGGGATTTTTGCAACATGGGAAACCTGCTCATCATCATGGAAGCCGAAAATGGAGATTTCAGCAACAACAAGTATGAAGGCTATGGAGTGTTCGGTGTCAACAAGGAAGCTACCAAGGAGACAAAGGTGTCTCAAGAAGGTTAGTTTTGTGAGTTTTACCTCATAAATTTTTTGAGAAGGGTTGCTATTTTGGGATGTGTGAATCCCTTGGTACCTTGCAATTTGGCAAGGATGTGAGGTGCATGCTTGTTCATGTGAAAACAAGCAATTGTGGGGGCTGGTTGGAGCTGATTGTACAAGCTCACTGATTTGCTCATAAAAGATGAGCTGGTTGTGGATGCTATTGGAGCATTCATTTTTTTGGTTATGCACCTATGGTTTTGTTTGAGAGAACATGTGAAGAAGCACCCTTGGTATCTGTTGCATGTCAAGAGGAGGAACATGCAAGTTGGAGAGTGCTTCAATGGGAAGCAGTATGTTGCTCTGCAAAATGTTGGTTGCTATTTTTGATTCTCATAAAGGGGTGAGCATGTGGTGAATTCTTCATGGAAGGAAGCATAATGGTAGTGCACAAAAGGGTGCACAATTCGAGCTTGGTAAGCAAGCTTGAGAAGAGGAATGTTCCTCTTCTCTACCAATAAGAAGAAAGCCATAGATGGCTTGGTGGCCATGGATTTGGCTAGAAATTCATGTGCTTGGATGAAAGGACTAATGAGAATGCAACCAAGTTTTCTTGTGAAGGCAGGTAAAGCGTGGATAAGCACAATAGAAGAGCTTCTGCCCTTGGAAGGAAGAGAAAGAAGTGTAACCAGGTTCTGGTAGAGCTATGGTAGCCATTATGAATGGCTTTGGAAACTCAAAGAAGAAGGTCAAGAGCAATAGTTCATGAGATATTACTGGGCTTCTACAAAAGAAGAAGAAGTAGCAACTGAACAAGCCCGTGTTGGCGCTGACAAGACGAAGACTGTGATGAGGAAGAGAGTGGGTGAATCTGATGGAATGCCCTAGAAGAGGAAGCAGGATGAGGAAGATGTCGAAGCCACCCCTGTGAAGAAGAAGCTCAGAAAGAAAGAGAGAAGGGGACTTGCTTGGATTTTAGGCCCCCCTTTGTGCGTGTAGCCATGGTTGTGCCCCTTAAGCTCACCCAGTTCTACGGTCACATAGTGCCCCGTCCTCGCATCTACGCGGATGTGAAGTTGAGCGAGCAAAGGGTGAACCCCTCGCTCTCTGTGAACGAGGCCCTGCTCTCTCATGGGCGGTGAACGCCCACTGGTCCATGGCGGCCTCTACATTGGCACTAGCTCTCTCCATTCTCTTAGCTTCTACTTCCCTTTAGCTATCTTCCCGCAACACAGGCACACCTTTGCAAAGGTTTCGACGGGCCTGCATAGATGAAGAGCAGAAAGAATGATATGAAGTTGCAGAGCAGCGTGAGAAGACGAAGACCAGCTAGTGTTGGTGAGAAGATGAAGACAAGCTAGTGGGTCTGGGTCCAATTTTGCAATAAAGAAGCGCATTCAAAAGAAATTGCAGGTTGAAGGATACATCAAAGAAAATAACAATGAAGTAGGTCCCAGCATTGAAGAGTGTGAGGAGAAACACACAAAATTGAGTGCAGTAGCTTGCAGAGCATTTCAGAGAAAAAAAGCTTTATTTCTTTAAATAAAAATCTAAGGTTATTTAACCCTTATAATTAAGGGTTGATTCACACACCTACTTCACATGCTTTGAAAGATTTTTTTATTTCTACCACACACACATATTGTTCACAGGCCGTCAAAATGGGATGGTATAGTGAGGATGCATTCACATATGGATCCGTTGCCTGGCTTTGGCCAAAAGGCTTTGTAATTTTTATTTTTATCCATAATTGATGATGGGCAAATTGTCCACAAGCCTACATGCTCAAAATAAAAAATTTTGTAATCACCCGTGGTGGTATGAGGGTCGCCCTGCCCGAGCTCACCTAGAAGCTCGAAATGGTTGTCGTGTGATGTGTGCATAAGCAATGCACGTGTGAGGTGCATGCACACGGGCTGGTTCCCACCCAAACTTCTATGTTCAAATCAGACTCAGTGGTTCCGCTGTGAGCGAGTTGGCTCAAAACGGACTTGATGTCTAAGATGGTAGACATGCGCACACATGATTGGTTGATGGACACTTCAATGTATCATTGAGAGGGAGTGTTGAGAGGTAGTGTAAGATTCTTTCCCCAGCCCCTCAAGATGTCCAGTTTCTCCCCCTGTAATCAATCCCCTTTTCAGAATAATAACATATCTTGTTTCTATCTGTTTTGGCCTAGAGAGAGAAAATGTTCTAGAGAGAGGTAATTCAGTTTCTAGATATCTTTGGATGGAAAAATATACCTTCTTATTAAAATGATTTCCCCTGAAACAGAAATTCAAAAAGAACTTTTAAGTGTGCAATTGAAATAAATTAAAAATAGGTAAAAAGGACCTTAGCCTGAGGGTCCAATTTTTTTAAAAATTTTGGATTAAGGTTCCTATGGACCAATAAGATTAATCCAAATGTAGGGAGGAGATAAATTTAAGAATAAAAGAAAAATCTCCAAAAAATAAGTAAATACTCACATAAGGTGAAGAGTTGACTAAGGACAAGGTTTATTAGTTAAAAAAGAAGAGATATTTAGAGGAAATGATGCATTTTTGACACCTCAGTGTGGGGAATTCTCCTCATGAATGAGGCGCCTATTTCACATGTGTGAATGAGTTTTAGACTCACAAATAATGAGATATTTTTATCTCTCCTCTCTCCTGTTTCAACTAGATCCAAAAAGTAAGCTAAACTGACCTAAAAATGGTCAAAAAGTGACCAAACTGATCTGGAAAATTCTAGAATCAATTTGCTTGGTTAGAGGCTCACTTTTTCCTATAAATAGAAGCCTCCCCCTTTGTAAAAGGTTAATAGTGTTTATGCACTATTACTCTACTCCTCCCCAAAGTCAAATACATTGAATTCACTTGATAATTCAATTGTTTTTTAATAAATCCTCTCCAAAAGAACTGGTGGCTACTCTTGCTCTGCAAACAAGAGTAGAAATCTCAATCCCTCAAGTCAAAGAAAAGCTTACAAACTTCATATAAGCTTTATTCTTACTTATTGTTGTGAATTTTAAATCTATGGTTTTCTTAAATTTTATGCTTTGAAAATGTTTGAATTAAAATATGATGCTATGCCTTGATGGAAAGGCCACCCCCTTCTCTTCTTTATAGTTCAGCCCTTTTTAATCCTAGAAAGTTTAATTAAATGATTGATTAAATTCTTTTTATTGTTTACTCTCTTAATTTTTAGGAAATAGAGTAGTTTAGAGATATTAGAATTCAAATTGGATTAATTCAAGTCATAAATTGAATGTTAAAATTGAGAAATGGTCAGCCATACAAAGGAGGTTATGGCAAAATTTTCTTAAATTTTGTGGAACTAAAGTTTATCATTAGGTTATTCTAAAAGAGTAATTCCTTCTGTTTGTGCATTCTAAAATATTTATTTTTATATCAAAAGTGTCATTCTCATTAAAATTGAATTTATGCATGGAAAGATGCATAAAGGAATTTATTTTTAATTCAAAAGTGTTATTCTCATTAATTTTGATTTTATGCATAGAAAGATACATAAAGGAATTTATTTTTATTTCAAAAGAGTTATTCTCATTGATTTTGATTTTATGCATAGAAAGATGCATAAAGGAATTTATTTTTATTTCAAAAGAGTTACTCTCATTGATTTTGATTTTATGCATAGAAAGATGCATAAAGGAGTTTATTTATTTCAAAAGAGTTATTCTCATTGATTTTGATTTTATGCATAGAGAGATGCATAAAGGAATTTATTTCATTTCAAAAGTGTTATTCTCATTAAAATTGAATTTATACATAGAAAGATGCATAAAGGATTGAATTTTATTTCAAAAGTGTTATTTTCCTTAAATTTGAATTATGGATAAATAGATGCATAAAGAATCTTTATATCAAAAATTAGGATCCTCATAAATTCTATATTTAAATTCTGTGAATAGAAGTGATGAGAATATGAGATGAATAGATGTGATGTGAATGAAATAGATGATTGGATAGATGTGATGTGAATAGAAGTGATGAGAATATGAGATGAATAAATGTGATGAGATGTGATGCGAATCAGATAGATGATTGAATAGATGTGATGTGAATAGAAGTGATGAGAATGTGAGATGAATAGATGTGATGAGATGTGATGCGAATCAGATAAATGTGAATGAATGGATGAGATGTAATGTCATGTGAATCAGGATGTGAATGAATGATATGGGATGTGAATGGATGTGATGTCATGTGAGTTGGGATGTGGATGAATAATATGGGATGTGAATGGATGTGCTGTCATGTGAATCGGGATGTGAATGAATGATATGGGATGTGAATGGATGTGATGTCATGTGAATCGGGATGTGAATGAATGA
Organism: Cibotium barometz; assembly: GCF_041138505.1. NCBI lineage: Eukaryota > Viridiplantae > Streptophyta > Polypodiopsida > Cyatheales > Cibotiaceae > Cibotium > Cibotium barometz. Next base: position 39,671,277 of record NC_141094.1, read on the forward strand.
TATGGGGTGTGAATGGATGTGATGTCATGTGAATCGGGATGTAATGTGATGTGATATGATGCGAATCGAGTAAATATGAATGGATGAAATGTGAATGAATGTGATGTGGATATGGGTAAATGCGAGTGGATGAGATCTGATGTGATGAGATGTGGATATGGGTAAATGCGAGTGGATGAGATCTGATGAGGATATTTGAGGAAAGAAGTGATGAGATAGAAAATGATGTGATTGGATGGACAATGATGTGATTGGATGAGAATGGGAATTTATATGAAATGAATGTGGATTTAGTAATGTTGATTAATGTGGAAAGACGAGAGTTTGTTATAGAAAGTGTATTTATGGCCTGTTTTTAAATGACTGTTTTATGTCAAGAATGCTGGGGAAGCGTTTTGACCGTCTTGGGATTAAGGTCAACTGTAAGATCCATGTCCCCACCGCGCAACAAATTCAGGGGTGCTAGCACAGTAGAAGTAGCACTTCTTGCGCAGGGCAGGGTCCCACACTCGAGGGCCTCACCCACGGATATTCAAACAAGAGACTAATCCATTGGTTTTTCCAAAACCAAACCCGAAAAAACTTCCCTTGCCCGGAAAGCACGGGCGATTCCTCTAGGATAAATTTTTCTCTAACGTAGTCAAAAGCCTTAACTAACTGAACTGATTTGACCAAACCCGTAAGTCCCATAGTCAGATCAGGAAAACGATTGCACTTGGATCATAGAGACCAACACTTTTTTCCTCATTGAGAGGCACAGCCATTGATTCTTTTCCATAGAACAAATTTTGTCCGGGATTTACTTCATCTATCGTACCATAACAGAATTGAGTCTCAATTTAGGGATCCATCAGTCCAGCCTAACCCCATCCAGTCCCATGGGTTAGCCAACTACCCAACCATTGTAGTGATGGGATCCAATTAGGAATTTGGTTAGGTTTTATCCCGCCGTTTAGAGAAGTTGGAGAGGAAAATAAGCTCAGAGCTCCCTCACATTCCTTCCTACCACATTCCCTCTTCTAAGCGAAGCGCGGGCATCCTTGTGGTTGGTTCTCACCACCTTCCTCCCCTCAACACATAACCCGTAGCGCAGGATGAAGACAACTTCTTGAAAGTCTGTGGCCAAGACTCGAGAAGATGACACTGCAGTTGGGAAGACTCCCCCTCGGAAGTCTGTGGGAGGAGAACCAAGCACATCTACGAAAACAAAACAACCACCTTCCCCGCAACACACAGCCCATAGAGCAGGATGAGACGAATCCTCATAAGTCTATGACCAAGACTATAGAAGACCAAACTTCATCTCGAAACACTCCCCCTTGAAAGTCCGTGTGGTGGCAAGAGAACCAAGTGCATCTCCAGAAACAAAACCACCGCCTCCCATAGCAAAATCTTCCATCAAAGGTGAGCACCCTTTAAGCTTCTGGTTCTCTGCGCCCTCCTGCTATATGGATTAAGATGTTCACTAAAGTGGGAGATTGCATTTGTCTTGCCAGCTCATGTTCGTGATCATGCATACCCAAAGTTAACAAAGTTTTATCATTCGAAAGAGGAGCTCCACATAGAGTATGGGTTTAGTCTTGAGGGCAAGCTCCCCAAGGTTAACATGGTTAGGTCAAAACTAGTTGATGAGTGCCGACTCCTCTACCAAAAGGTTTATCAAGCAACCCAAGGATTTGATTGATGATGATCTCCCTGAAGAATAGTGGTTGTCAGTTTTCGGGACTCGCTACCAAAAGAAGAAGATATATGTTAACATGGTTAGGTCAAAACTAGTTGATGAGTGCCGACTCCTCTACCAAAAGGTTTATCAAGCAACCCCTTCTAATGGTGAGCTGACATCAAAGTTTGCATGGGGCTTTGCCTATGAGAAATGTGCAACAGCTTCAGCTAATCCAGCCAAGCACCGCATTGAGTGGGCAAAATTTGGCAAAAACATCTTGGAGAACTGCAAAACGCAGAAAGGAGGGCTTCAATAAAAGCTAAACAAATTTTGAGTGGACTACGGGCCATGCGAAGAACTGTCACTTTTGGATGGTGCAACATCTGTACATACAATATTGACAAGAATGACAAGGCCCTACAATGGGACTGAAAATCCCCTCTACATGGAGTTGGTAGAGGGGTTGGCAAAAAAAGTCAATGCCAGGGCAGATGTAGAGAAAGAAAAACTTGCTCAAGTCAAAGGTGAACTACAAAAGAAGAGGGGCATGTGGCTACACACTGAAGGATTGTTTTCTATGTACAGGGACTACACAGTGAGTTCGAGCAACTGAGCGCAAAATTGGTAGAAATGAAGGGAATGGCTGGCAAACCCTGATGAAGCAAAGGTGCTGAAGATGGAGGCAGAAATAAGTGTGGCTCATAGACTACTTTCCAAAGTTAGTGTGAATGAAGATGTAAGGACGTGCAGTCATTGCAGGCAAGCACACTGAAGATGTTGTCAGGTGTCTGAAGTACGTTTTAGAGATTCACAACAAGCACTTTTTAGAGTGCTTGGTGGTTTCCCAAGCCTAATGTTTATATTGCAAGCACTTTAAAGTACTTTAAAGTAGTGAAGTTCTTTAAAGTACTTTTAAGGACTTTACTACTTTAAAGTACTTCAAAGTACTTTAAAGTAGTTCAAAGTACTTTAAAGGAGTTCATCACTTTAAATTTCTTTAAAGTACTTCACCACTTTAAATAACTTCACTACTTTAAAGTGGTAAAGTCCTTTAAAGTACTTTGAATTAGTAAAGTCCTTTACAGTACTTTCTAGTAATTTAAAGTCCTTCAAGTGTTTTCTGGTATGAGAAGCACTTTCAAAAGTGTTTTCTGGTATGGCAAGCACTTTCAAAAGTGTTTTTTGGCACTCCAAGTTCTTTTTGGTACTGGCAAGCACTTTCAAAAGTTCTCTCTAGTACTTTTTGAGCACTACTCAAGAACTTTTGAGTACTTTTCAAGTTCTCCAAGTGCTCCAAGTGCTCCAAGTGCATTTTGGTACATGCACTTTTCAAGCACTCTTCAAGTGTTTTTTAATATTCTTCAAGTTATAAGTTGTGTTATGTCATAAATGATATCCCACTTGCATTGCTCTCTTCCCTAATCTATGTAACTTTGGTTGGTGTTTGGTATGACACAAAAAACATAATCTTGTAGAATCTAAAGTTGAGGAATTGTCAAACCACATTGCATTTGTTGGAATAGCAACTCAATTCATACAATGTGAGGGGAGGGCTCTCTTGGTACCCTCACCCGCTCTGCAAGAGAAGCGCATCTGGTTACAAGTTTGTCTGTGTTGTTGGTGACTCTGTTGTGTGTGGGGAATCCTTGTCAAGTGACCACATGGCAGGACTTTTCATTATGGCCTGTAGACACAAGTACCACCCTTTTTGCTTTTCAGTACTGTGTGTGACAAAATCGATGTGCACTAAACAAGTGTAGGGAGGAAATTCCTGAAATTGCAAAGTGTTGGGCTACTATGGAGGCTAAGGGTGAGTTTTTTATTGCTAGTCTTTGCCTCTACGAAGTTACAATGAATTGGTATGTCATGTGACTTATGTGCACACGCTCTTTGACTTGTGCCACAAGCACGAATGCAAATGAAAATCCTCATAAGGAGTCGAAAACCACATCTGAGTTTACCCATGAACTACTAAGTGGAGCTGAGATACTAAAAGTGGATGAAGAGGTAGACAAGACTGCAAAAGTGGGTCATGCCACTAAGGATGCAGAACAATAGCATGAAGGTATATACTGAACACCTTAACAACATTGATGTAGAATGATAGCATGCTAAAAATTTGATTGTGTTGTCATGTCAAAAAATGCCCCTGGACATGTGGAAACTGCAAAGCGTAGCGAAGGACAAAGACAATAGTCAAGCGGAAGAGACCCTATTTTACATTGCTATATGCAACGTAAGAAGAAGCGTAAGGGTGCGCCTAGATAGGTTGAAGGATCGTAGCTCGCAAAAACCAAAAAAAAGTACATCTGTTGACCCTCCTAAGCCCTGTGCATGCAAGAAGAAGCATAAGGGTGTGCCTAGACAGGTTGAAGGATCGTAGCTCGCAAAAACAAAAAAAAAGTACATTTGTTGACCCTCCTAAGCCCTGTGCATGTAAGAAGCTTTAAACTTCTTGAACAATGTAATGAATCTTGCATTGTTACACTTTATGCATGAATATGAAACTTTTTTGCCAGACATTATGTACGCCATTTGGCAAACCCTTTTGTTCTCCGTTTTAGTACCTGCGTGCTGTACTATTTATGACTGTAATTTTTTTTTCAAAGCCTTTGAGCAAGTGCCTTTGTTGTTGTAGTTAAAATTCAAGTGATTGGTAGCAAACTTGACCCACCCGTTCAAGAACATGTGCATATCAAAAGGGTGCTACCTGAACCTTAGCCTAACAACCTTGTAGGAAATGTAGGAAAGCTAGATCTTCCTACATTGATCTTGGATTTGAACGGTGTTGTAATGGTCACCCATGACATTCGCAAAAGCAAAGAGCCTCCTAACTTATCATATATTGATTTCGATGTTGTGAGGTAGGGCTTCAATGTGGTTCACTATGTGAGGAGGGATGCCGCATTCTTCATCTTGGCTATGAGCGAAATAGAAAAGGTGTTCATATGGAGTTGCTGCATGCTGGTAAACTTGTAAATAAGGATTGATTTATGTTTGCTAGTTGTAAAGGACAGGTTGGCCAAGTTGCTTCCTTTGATTATAGGGAAAAACCCATTTTTTTCAAGACCTTGAGGAGACTCTGGGCTCTATTACCAAAGTATAACAACAAGAACACACTATTGTTGGATGATAGCCACTACAAGTGCTATACAAACAACCTATAAATAGAGCCCCTCCATTCCTTGTGAAGGGGGAATTACACGCATTGTACACCACTCCCAACTCTAGTGTGTAAGGAGATAGTGAACTTGTGAGCTCTCTCTATACATCAATACCTTTGATTGCATAGAAAAGCTTGAAGCTAGTTATGTCATTGTGAGGGCTTGAGTGATGCCATACTCCCTTATCACAATTGTATCTTTCCCTTGTTGCATAAATAAGATTAGTAATTTGGGTGCAATTGTGTACAAAGTCTTGGACTCCTACATCTCCAAAGTTGATTTAGCAAGCGATCCGATGTTTGATTTAAGGTAAATTCCATCCTTGTATTTTGTGGTGTGATTTTATGCTTGGCAGCTTGAGGGCCTATTTTTGATTTGTTGCCTTTCAATCCATGGTAAGAGGGTTGTATGGTGAGAGGGCTCCCGTAACCTTAAGACCATGTCCATACCGACAACAAAATCAAGCTTATATTGTCTCTCTAAGCTCTTCTCCAAGTTTGGTGTGCATCTATTTGTGTTATGCTAGTCTCCTCCAAGTTTGGTGTGCATCTATTTGTGTTATGCTAGTCTCCTCCACACATAATATCATATGTTTATGAGTGTATGTTGATGGTGGGTGTGCCTTTTGATTGATGTATATGGTTAGCTTGTATTGATTGGCTACAAGGAAAGATCTTTGGTGTCCTAGTTCACACACATAACTAGGTGGTGCCCCTTTTCTTGTTGAGTATGTGGTTTTGAGCTTCTTTATGTTTGTGTTGCGTTGTGCCCCAAGCCCATTGAGCAACACGGGAGCCTTGAGGGGGGAGTGCTTAGAGGCTGCTCTTCTTGTTGCCCGCCCCGGACTGCCTCAATAGCATGCATCCAATGTGTTGAAATATACAAGTGAATAAGGTGTGTGCGGGAACAAGCCCTTGGTTAGAGGCTGTAAAAGAGAATGTGTAAATGTGAAAGAACATGTGAAAAGGTGAGAAGAATCTACTGGGAGAGAATAAAGGGTAGCATGAGAAGATTTAGGAAGTGTGGAGATATTCTGGGAAAAGTGAAGAGGTGGAGAGAATCAAGCGAAAGAGGTGGAGTGAATCAAGGAGAAATCAATGGGATTTGATGCTTGGATGTAAACTCTATAAATTGAGGCATTGCCTTAATGAGAATTTGCTAGTTTTTGAGTATCCATGCCTACATTAATCTATTTATTAATTACCCACTAATTACATCTTAATTATTTACTAATCACTTTGTTAATGATGTTGATTCTAGTGTTTGATCCACCATAGCTCATCACAATGCCCTAATTTCAACATGGTATCAGAGCCATGCCTAGAATCCATCATTTTGTGAGCTCATTATCTTGCTAATTATTTTGCTAATTAGGATTAGTAGAAAATTATAATTTTCCCTCTTTTTTCAACTAGTCTCTGTACCCCCAGCCAGTGGAGGAGCTCCCTCTCCTTGCACACATAAAATTAGGTCAAATCCTTCTAGCACATGATAGCTATCTCATTGCTCTTCAATCTCATCAAGAAAGAAGCGCAAACCGCCAACAGAGCTGGGAGAAATCGCATTTTTAGCAGGCACCATTTTTCTGAGCTGATTTTGATATTTCTACTTCCACAAATCAAATGTGTCTAATTCCTCCTAGCCCCGAGGGTTTTCAAGCATGCTCTACAAGCCGGTGAAGACAGGATTCAGTTTCATCAAGTCTACAGTGAGATCCAAGCTCTTCATCAAATCTGCAGGTGACTTTGGTAAAACAGAGATTAAGCTTTCAATATTTGGTCAAATCTTGTGTTTCTTGGCTTAATCCTCTACTAGACTCATTGCTATTGATGGCTTTGAAAGCATTTGAGCTCATTTGAAGTCTAAGGCACCAGATCTGGACTCCTCGCATACTCTGTTTTTTGCACACAAAATAGTGGATTAATTTGCTAATCAATGATTAATCAATGCTAATCACTATATTTTGGTACGATTGAGGGTTCAAATTAACCATTAGGTATTTGATACAGATCCCTATAACTTCAGATTGCAATTCGAAGTTGGTTTGATACTCCAACCATTCCGTACAAATTGGTTACCCTTGATTTAATGTAATTTTTGGTGATTTTATGCTGATAAATTTGTTGTAATCATCTCTTAAACACCAGATTGAGTTGTAAAAGGGTAGACATTGCCCTTGAATCTTGAAATTGGATCAAGAGGTAAGACCCCCTTCACATCACCATGAGTACAACACAAGAAATAGCCAAATTTAATGGGGAGCAGTTTTACACATGGCAGACAAAAACCATGTATTTGCTCATGAGGAAAAATCTGTGGGGGCTAGTTGAGGGAGGAGATGAATGCCCAGAGAGAGGGAAAAATGAGTGGAAAAGCAGGAATGAAAAAGCATTGGGACTTATTGCACTCAGTTTAAATGATGAAATCATTCATCACATCACAGGGATACAATGGGCAAAAGATGCATGGGATGAACTCAATAAATTATTTGGCACACAAGCAAAAAATTCAAAGATAAATCTATTAATGCAATTCTACAAATTGGACATGAAGGAAAGTGAACCTTTAATCACACAGTTGAACAAATATAAAAGCATTAAGCAATAGCTGGTAGCTATTGGCAAAAAGGTAGAAGATGATGAGGCACTAGCAGTGCTTCTGAAGAGTGTGGATAAAGGTGAATATGAAAATATTGTAGCAACACTAAAGAATGTACCTGAATTGAAGCTACACGAGATAGAAGCAGCTCTACTAGAGCAAGAGAGCAGAGGCAAAGAGAAGAAATGGCTCGACTCAACAGCAGGAGAAGAAAAAGCATTCTTCACCACCCGAGGAGGATTCTCTCAAGGACGAGGACGAGGAAGAGGCAGAGTAGGAGGAAGGACCTTCACTTGCCACAAATGTGGAAAGCGAGGACACATGGCGAGAGATTGCTATAGCAAACCCAGTGGTGGTGGAGAAGGAACGGCATCGGCAAACTTCATGGAGGCTCCAAAGGAAGTGGAGTCGGATCATCTTTTCTGAGAGAGAGAGAGAGAGAGAGAGAGAGAGAGAGAGAGAGAGAGAGAGAGAGAGAGAGAGAGAGAGAGAGAGAGAGAGAGAGACCCCACAACCCAATGTAACCTGCCCCAACAAAGTAAAACCACCTCTGAGCCACCGATGATGTAGGCCACGTGGAAGATGTATGTGTGAGCACTTTAGTCAAGGTCACGGGCACTTATAGTAGCCTTGGACACATAGAGAGAGAGAGTGTGTCAAGGACTATGGAGTTTAGGGACTTGAGGCACTCGCGGCGGACTATCAAGTAAGAGAGAAACTTGGTACAGGGTCAAGGTGTGCTAAGTTAACTTGAGGGGAGGAGTAGACACTAGTCACGCGGACTATCAAAGTAAGGGGAGGCAAACTTGGTATAGGGTCTAGGTGTACTAGGAGTATTCACTTGAGGGGAGGTGTTGGAATATACAAGTGAATAGGGTGTGTGCGGGAACAAGCCCTTGGTTAGAGGCTATAAAAGAGAATGTGTAAATGTGAAAGAACATGTGAAAAGGTGAGAAGAATCTACTGGGAGGAATAAAGGGTAGCATGAGAAGATTTAGGAAGTGTGGAGATATTCTGGGAAAAGTGAAGAGGTGGAGAGAATCAAGCAAAAGAGGTGGAGTGAATCAAGGAGAAATCAGTGGGATTTGATGCTTGGATGTAAACTCTATAAATTGAGGCATTGCCCTAATGAGAATTTGCTGGTTTTTGAGTATCCATGCCTACATTAATCTATTTGTTAATTACCCACTAATTACATCTTAATTATTTACTAATTACCCACTAATTATTTGCTAATCACTTTGTTAATGATGTTGATTCTAGTGTTTGATCCACCATAGCTCATCACAATGCCCTAATTTCAACACAATGATCATCATCCTATGGTTCCTCAAAGGAAACAGGTTCCTCCACATTACATAAAGTAGAAATGAGAACATGATCCACATGAGAATAATCTGCATTGATGAGAACCCGCACGAGTTCTGCTAGGTAAAGGAGCCGCCAACTTGCTATCCCTCAATGTTTGCACAAGCCATTTTGGCATACGCCTAGATTCTTCTATGGCTGCTCTCTCCTCATCGACTACATCCTCAATAATTGCCTCATCAAAAGGCTGATTTGGAGGCTCATTTTGCACCTACAAAGGCTGAATTTCAGCACTTGGTTGAGCATTCAATTGCTCTACATATGGCTTCCCTCTATTAAACAAAGGTAGGAGCGAATCAAACATGCCTTGTGAGCATACATTCTACTATTTTTTGCATGAAAGCATGGGCTGAACTGAGTTTTTGACAAAAACAACATCTCTACTCCAAAATCTCCTTTGAAATGGCTAGATGGTAAAGTCTATATCCCTTGCTTTCTGAACTGCATCCCACAAATATGCATTTAACTGCCTTATCATCAAGCTTACTGCGTTGTTGCTCAGGCACAAGAGCATAAGCAAGACAACCAAAAACATGCAAATGAGCCACAAAAGGCTTCCTGCCATGCCAATCTTCATAAGGAGTTTTAGACTGCAAGACCTTGGTAGGGCATTTGTTCAACACATAGTTTGCGCACATAGTTGCCTCTAACCAAAAACCATGAGGTAAATCTTGGGCTTTCCCCATACATCGTACCATCTCCATGAGAGACATATTCTTCATCTCATCCACACCATTTTACTGAGGTGTGTATGGCACTGCACATTGATGCCTTATGCCTTTTTCAGCCATATATGCATGAAATTCCTTGGACATATACTCCCCCCCTCGATCTGAATGAAGGGTGCTAAGTTTACATTCACATGGATACGAAGTGCTTAAAGCACATAAAAACCTCTGACTTCTGCTTTAATAGATACACCCAGCTATATCTAGAGTAATCATCAATAAAAGTGACGAAGTAGAGATATCCCCCAATAGATGGTGTTCTCATAAGACCACATACATCACTATGTATAAGCCGTAATTTCTTAATAGCTCTCATAGATTCATCCTTTGGAAACGATACCCGATGCATTTTACCAAGAATACACCCCTCACATACATGTTTAGTAGGGGTCTCAAGAGTTGGCAACTTAGACACCATATCATGCCTTTGAAGGCGTAACAAACTACAATAATTCAGATGGCTAAATCGTGCATGCCATAATTCTGCATCACTCATAGCACTAGTCGTAGAGACTAAGCGAGCATCATGATGCAATTTCTCAAATATATTCATCTTATATAGGCTCTGAAACAAGGTACCTAAGGCAATGATAGAATAACCATCATTTCTATCCTGAACTGTACATCTATCATCCACAAATTTCACCGCCGTCAAGCCTGACAATGCTAAGGCTGAAACTGACAACAAGTTCTTCTTAATGCCTGGCACATATAAAACTTTCAAAGGAGTAAATGCGCCCCCATTTGTAGCAATGAGCACAACTCTACCAACTCCTTTGACAGGATATGAGGAACCATTTGTACATGTGATGGTTCCTGCACTTGGGACAGATTCCAGAGATAAGAACAAACCTTTTTGTGAAGTAATGTGCTTACTAGCACCACTGTCAAAGTACCAAGTATCCAATTTTGCCACCACTGTCAAAGTACCAAGTATCCAATTTTGCCACCACTGACATGCAGACATCATGAACAGAAGGGTCATAACTACAATGTAAAGTCCATGCCCAATCATCTTGAATAAAACTTACAGATTCCTTCTTCTCTGCACTTGGTGTAGATGCATCAGCCACCATAGCCATGCCCGATTCTTTCTTTTTCTCCTTCTCTAGACTTTTCTTGCACTCATGTATGTAGTGCCCTGTTTTTTTGCAATAGTGACACTTGCCATTATCTTTAGGCTTATCACCTTCTTTCTCTGCATCCTTACCAGAGGATTCTGATTTTGTCTTATAGCCACCATGCAAAGAAGCTTTACCTTTGCCTTTCTGATTAGCAACAAAAGCTTGGTCACACCAACTTGCATATTAGATTTGTTTTGCCTAGACTGCTCTTCTTGCAAGAGTACTGAAACCAGCTCATCAAATGTAAGGGCGTTTGGATTTCCCTTCATCATCATGAGTTTAGGGTAGAGGCAAAACTCTGATAAGAATCCGGCAATGCATTGAGAACTGTGGGTGCACCAATGTACTATCAAGATATATCTCATCTATACTAGCAAGTTGCTCCTTAAAATCTTTGTCAAGAAGCTATCCATTGAGTCTCCCTCATTCATGTGCTTAGACTCTAACTGTTTGCACAGATATGCAACACGTTCTTCATTATTGCGCACCTGGTATAATGCAACAAGTGCATCCCATGCCTGTTTTGAAGTCTTACATGACCAAATATGAGGAATAATACTTCACTTCACAGAAAGTGCAAAAGCAATGCATGTGCCTATGCATCTCTTCTATCCCATCTCATTTGAGCAGCAGTGGGAGGTACTAGTGGTGTATGTGGAGGAGTCACATTTGTATCAGATTCTACTTCAAATGTACCTGTCACACTTGGTTGCACTGATAGTTGTGAAACAGGACGAGTTTCACTACCATTGACCGCATTCCAAAGGCCTTTAGCAACCAGTACATGCCTCATCATATAGGACCACTATGGGTAGTTAGTCCCATCAAGTTTATCCTCAGTAGATAACATGTTGAATACATCACTACTGCTAGGCATGACTTTCTACTAAATGCAAAATCTTTCACAAGACACTGCGCTAGTACTCAATATTCACTGGATGCAACCCTGGATGGCTAAGGCTGGCTTCCAAGTCTAAATCAATGGTTGCCTAAGGCTGGTTTCCAGGTCTAAATAAAACATCTGAATGTGTAAGGATAAGCTTTCACCTCCCCCAGACTAGCCATTCTTCCCTCTTTTGATCTTGTAAGCCTCTTGTCTAAGGAGTTCCCTTTTCTCTCAAGTTTCTAGCATATGGGACCCCTTAGTCTAAAAGTCATGCATGACTTTGAGATAACTCTACATGACAGAGTTAAAACTTAAACTTACATTAATATTCAAAAGCAAAATAGTCATCGAGGTGGTCAGTTTGGATCCCTAGATGACAAAAATTGGACTTCTAGGTGCAAAACAGGGCCTCTAAAAGGCTTTCGGATATGTTGGGATTCTTGAGCCAAAGTGCAAAATCTTCTCCCTACTCGTTTTTGCTATTTTAGGCTCTAGATGCCTTCTTTTGACCTTATTCTTACACCATAGTTTTTTAGGTTTGAGTTTTCACAGTAGGTTTGCTCATACACAATGGTTCTGGTCATACATCGCGCGATTTTTACCGCGTGAAGAAGCACATCACTCGTATACCTGATTTGTCTATATGCCATGGACTGCAAAATCATGTCACTTTTATCATTGACTATAGAATCACGATGCTCATACATTATGATTTTGGTCATACACTATGATTTTTACCGTAATTGTAGAACACGTTGTACGATGATAAGATAAGGTTTTCTATTTTCATCCTTGTAATCCCAAAAATATCATGATAAAAATACCGAAAAGATAATCACAATCATGATCTCACGACCGTGATTTTACAAGTTTTACCTAAAAATGTGATTTTATAGAAAATTTAAAATTTGATTTTTTGGTGGAAAGTTTTTTTTAATGTTTTTGTTTGACCAAATTGTCTAGTATGGTCCTAAGTATGAAGACCATGAATATGTGTTCAATGGAGCTTAATCTACCCTCTAACTTCTAGTTTTTTATGATTTTTATCTTTTGACTTCATTGATCTCAATAAACTAGTATATTAGTGGAAATTAGCAAAAATCATGAGTTTTTTTTTGTTTGTTTTTGTGTCACACACACACACACACACACACACACACACACATATTCCACACAAATATCCATCAAATCATCCCACTCTCGTTCATGGCACTTCATTATTCAAGAGTGTGAGCAATGGGTAAACCATAGATTAGAGAAAAACAAATGATCAAGCCAAGGGACTGCTCGTGAGACGTATGACGAGAACCACTGTGTATGAGCAAATCTACATTGGCACCAAAAATGTTAAGGATAAGAAATAGCTTCAAGGGAACCACTCATCTCTATACACCTCAATGTGTCATGTTGGGATCCTTTTGATTACCGAGCTCATAAACCTTGAGGTCTCCAAGCTCCACATTGCCATGGGTAGTTTACCATTCATCTTCTCCCACAAACATCGTCACACCTCCTCTTACCTTAAATCACTCACACAACCTCACACTTGAATGCATTAGAGAGAAGATTAGAGAGAGGTTTAGCAAGAGGGGAAGCTCAATTGCACAATGGGAGAGTATACTTACATTATGACAGAAATCATCCTATATACATGGCTATAAGTGTTTACACACACTTAAATTGTGGTGAGAAAGCATCCAAAGGTTCTATTTGGCCTACTTCTTATACATTGCTTCATACACTTAAATTGTGGTGGGAAAGCATCCAAAGGTTCTATTTGGCCTACTTCTTATACATTGCTTCATATCTCATAATACATTGATGCATTATAACACTAGGGAGCACATTCTAGCTCACTATCACATGCTTTTGAAGTGGGAAATGCCATTAATTATCCATCAGCGGACCTTTATGGAGCGCCCATCCAAGTTTGAGATTTGGAAACCACTCCTTCATGGCTTATTTGTACATGAGTTTAGTGTGTCCACCCTTAACATTTGATGTAGATTAATTATGCTTTAGCATACAATTGGGCATGGCAACCTTGTGATTCATAAAATGGGTTAACACTAATGTATAATAGACTATGCATTATACAAAGCATTACGTATGAAGATCATTCATGAGGCCAATACATTATGTATAAGGAAAATACATCTCTAATATAGATATCGCTCTCTTACTTAATGAATATAATTTATTTTCCTCTGATAGTCATCCTCCTAAACATACACCAGTGGAGCCATGGCAAAAGAACAAAAAAAGAAGAGGGAGGCATGCACTTTAGGAAAGAGGGTATGTAGCCATATTTGGTAGTGATGTGTGTGAATATTCTAGGACCAGTCAGAGGTTTTTTGTACACCCACCTTGGGATATACTTTTCATCTTTGTATATCACACATTTATTATCTATCTATCATATCATTGTGTGCTCTCTTGAGGTTCTTCATTGTCTGTGTATGTGTGCATTTCTACAACTCTATTTCCAACATTAGTATCAGAGTATATGCTCCTCACCCCTTTGCTCTTGTTTGCATACCCTTCACCTTGAGTCATTTGTCTTCTTTAATTGGATCAAGGAGTCCTTCTGGGAGAAGAAAGAGGACCTGGAAGTGTGAAGTACTTTGTACTAATGTTTTTCGGTCAGATTTTTATTCCAGGCATGTTTTGGGGCCCATTCATGCAGTGTTTGTTTTTCTACATACATCTTTAGGGATTGGATTTGCATTGTTCTTTATAAGATTTTGGAGTAGTATTATCAGATCTACTACAAATGGGTGTGCATAAACCCGAGAAATTATCAACAAACACTCACCACATTGGATCTTGTCTACGAGCTACACTTTAGTGACATCGATCTCTACATCTTATGAGTAAAATTTCTACTCACTTTAGTTTGCATTTCTTTTATATACCTTTTAGGTCTCCATTATCAACGGCCTTATTAGCAACCACCTTGGTTGCATGGAGCATTGAGCACTTTGCAGGTTGCATGATTACTTGCTTCGGCATTATCGAAAATGGCAGACACAGATGTATTTTGGATGTTATCCACTAAGGATAAGCTTGATGGGACCAGCTACATGTTATGGTCCTATATGATATGTAGCATGTATTGGTAGCCAAAGGGATATGGAATGTTGTGGTTAGTACTAGTTCCTCTGATGAACATGATGGAGAAGGCACATCTATAGACATGAAATCAGTTTCACATGGTGCGTTACCACAGGATCGTATACCGCCTACGTAGGAACAAACAAAGTGGGATGGAAGAGATGCATAGACACATGCATTGCTTGCTTTATTAGACTTCAAGAGGACTATCATTCCTCACATTCGGACATGCCTGACTACTAAACATGCTTGGGATGCACTTATGTCATTGTAACAGGTATGTAATGAAGCACATGTTGCTTATCTACGCAAGTAATTAGAGTTAGGGCATATGAATTAGGGAGACTCCATGGATAGTTTCCTTACAAAAATCAAGGATTTTAAGGAGTAGTTAGCCAGTGTTGATGAAGTATATCTTGATAGTTCATCGGTGCCTACTATCTTGAATGTGTTGCTAGACTCGTATATCAAAGTTTTGCTTCTACTATCACACTCATGATGAAAGGCAATCCAAATATCTTAAAGTTTGAGGAATTGGATTTTGTGCTCTTGCAAAGAGAATCAAGGCAAAATAGATCTATCATGCATACATGAGATTAGGCTTTTGCTGCCAGTCAACAAAGAGGCAAAGGTAAATCATTTCCTCAGGGTAGTTACAAGAAAAAATCAGAGTCATTGGGCAAGCTTGCAGTCAAGGAAGGCGATAAGACAAAGAAAAAGAGAAAATGCAACTATTTGTAAGAAACCTAGTCACTACATTAATGAGTGCAAGGAGCGGTTGGAGAAGGAGAAAACGAAAGACTCAATTATGGCTGTAGTAGCTGATGCATTAGCACCTAATGCTGAAAAAAAAGAATTTGTAAACTATTCACATGATGATTGGGTTTTCATTGTGTAATGCAGTTTTGATCCTTCGCATAAGGATGTATACATGGCTGTTACAGTTGTACATGTCTGGTAGTTTGACAGTGGTTCTAGTAAGCACATTACTTCTCATCGTAGTTTGTTCTCATCACTTGAATTTTCTTCACAGAGGAAAACACTGTTACCTATGCAAAAAACTCCTCATATCATGTAAAATGACTTGGTAAAAATTTTCACCTACTACGAATGGTGGAACAATCATGCTCTCAGATATAATATATATACCAAGGATCAAGACGAACTTGTTATCTATCTTTGCCCATTACTAAGAATAGCTTAATGGTTCAGTTTATGGATGACATATATATTGTTCATGATTGTTGCAGAGCGGATGGTAATATAATTATTGCTTATGGTACTTTGTCTCATGGCCTTTACAAGCTAGATGCATATGAAAGAAAAAGCATGTTTTATGTACAGTCTTTGCCACTCCTTTGCCATAAAGGCAATGGGTGGTGCTAAGATATGGCATGCATGCTTTGGCACTGGAACTTTGGCAGTTTGCTACGTTTGCATAAGCATGACATGGTGTTTGAGTTGCCACATCGTTAAGCCCCTATCAAACATGTTTGTGAGGGCTGTATTCTTAGAAACATATAGTGGACATCATTTCCCAAAGATGGTTCAACTAGAGCTGTCCAAAAATTGCACCTTATACACAATGATGTATGTGGTTCTATGAAGTGGGGGGGGGGATACCTCTACTTTGTCACATTCATTGATGATTATTCTAGACATACCTAGGTATATCCATTGAAGTAATAAGAAGTTTTTATATGCTTTCAACACTTTGTTGCTATGGTTAAAAATGTTTCTACTACATGTAAGATTAGTACCTGTAAATTGATTGAGGGGGGGAGTATATGTTTAAGAAGTTTCATGCATACATGGCCGATCATGGGATAAAACACCAATGTAATGTGCCCTATACACCTTAGCAATACGGTATAGCTAAATGTAAAAATAGGTCTCTCATGGAGATGGCGCATTGTATAGTTAAAAGTAAGGAGTTACCTCATGGTTTTTGGCTAGAAGTAGTCATGTGTGCAACATATGTTTTGAACATTTTCTTACAAAGGCTTCGCATATAATTATGCCTTTTGAAGCTTAGAATGCCAGAAATCCCTCTGTGGCTCACTTACGCATTTTTGGTTGTCCTTCTTATGTACTTCTTATTTATTTGTGCCTAAGAAAATTTATAGCAAGCTTGATGACGATAAGGCTATTAAATGTATTTTTGTGGGGGTACAACTCCGAAAGTAAAGGTTACCATCTCTATCATCCTGCTACCAAGCTTGGCGAGTAGAGATGTATTTGTGAAAGTTGCAATTCAGCCCTTGCTTTTGTGTAAAAATAGCAAAATGTATGTTTGCAAGACATATTTGATACTTACCTTCCATTGTTCAATGTAGACCATATTGATGTAGAGAATTTGGGTAATCAAAGGAATACTGAAAATCAATCCACATAGGTTACGAATCAGCATATTTTTCAGCCCACAGATCAATCTATTTGATGAGGCAATTGTGGATGATGCAATTGATGAGGATAGAAGGGACGTTAAGGAGTCAGAAAGTATGCCAAAGTGGCTAGTGCAAACACTAGATGACAAAAAATTAGCCACTCCTTTGTCCAACAGAACACGTGCAAGTTCTCATCATGCATCTCACGTTAACGTAGGTCATGCTCTATAAAAATTTGGATGACTGCTATGCAATCTAAGTATGATTCAATATTCAAAAATGATACATGGGATTTGGTAGACTTGCCTCTTGGAAATAAGGCCATTAGTACGAAATGGGTTTACTAGCTCAGACACATAGAGCGGATGATAGTGTTGAGCGACACAAAGCATGGCTTATTGTTGCAAAGGATTATGTGCAAGAGAAAGGAATTGACTATCATGAAACCTTTGCACCCATTTGTGTGAGAGAGTGCCACATGTCACTTTGGGAGTTATCCCATAAGCATATGGTACTTGGGTGTGTGTGTTCACTCTATAAGAGTGATGTACTTTCTTGTGTGTTACATCAATTAAGTCAACCTCTCTTGGTCTACACGACGTGAGTCCTTTTACATTGCTTTCATTTCATTTCATTTCCATTTCAGTATGTTTGCCATCTTTCCTTTCTGCACCTAGAGTTAGCTTGCTCCATTGTTCCTTCACTAATATATACCCATCTTGGGGTATACTTATCATCTTTGTACATCACACATTTATTATCTATCTATCATCTCATTGTGTTATGTGCATTCATGCCACCCTATTTCCAATATAGGCCTTCCCAATAGTTTTGTAGTTTGCCACATTGTAAAATGGATTGGAATTCTCAACTTTGTACATAAGCCATATGGAAAAATAAGAAAAACAAGAAGAGGGAGGCATGAAATTTGGAAAGAAGGGGCCTTTCAAATAGTTCTTTAGTTTGGTACACTGTAAAATGGATTAGAATTCCTAACTATGTACATAAGCTATATGGTCCCTTTTTATATTACCTCCTTTGAGCTAATTTATTAATGGATATCAAACTTTGGTTTGGTACACTGTAAAATGGATTAGAATTCCTAACTATGTACATAAGCTATATGGTCCCTTTTTATATTACCTCCTTTGAGCTAATTTATTAATGGATATCAAACTTTGGTTTCACTCATACATGCAGGTCTTCTTCTCAGTATATTTTTCTTAAATTTTTGTATAGAAATAATTATTTATAGATTAGGATTTTCCTCATGAATAAGGTTTATGCATTTAAAATATCAATTACCAAAATAGAGAAGATTTTGGGATTTTACCAAAAACAATTTATAGATTTAAAATTTCTAATCTAATCATTGATGGAAATGATGATATATGTGCTTGAAAAGTGTTCTGAATTAGCACTCATATAAATTCTTATTGTTTTTAGACTTGTGAGCCAGTTTATGTAGGCCCCCTAGAAAGCCACCCTTGGATGTGGCTATATGGATTCTCAAGTACATAAAGTTCACAGTTACTTATATTATAGACTTTTCTATGAGGTTGTTGGAACAAAGGTATAGCTACATGGGTACACAAATGGTAGTATAAAAAATAACATGAGATCTATCCAACGGCTTTAAGTTTTCTTTTCGGAATGTTGTTGTCAATTGGAGTAGCAAGAAATAATTAACAGTTTTCCTTATCGAGTACAGAGGTAGAGTACAGGGGTTTTGCTATGGCAACTTATGAAATAACTTGGTTTCAAAAGCTACTTGGTGATATGGGTGAGCCCATGGATAGTACTATTGCCATTTGTTATGATAACATGAGTAACAGCAAGCTAATAATGTAGTCTATCATGCTAGGATGAAGCATATTAAGATGCATTATCACTTTGTGAGGAAGAAGGTTCTAGTAGGTAATGTGGATTTGGTATATATGTGCACAAAATCATTAGGTGTGGCTGACATCTTCATGAAGGCATTGGGTAGAGAAACTTCGTAACTTTAGGAGATTACTTGGAGTGCAATGTGTGGAGTTGAGCTTGAGGGGAGTGTTAAGATATCAAGCTCAGCTAGTATTGTGGATTCTGATGACCTGCCTAGCTTCCACACTTATGCCATTTGGCATAATTGGTGAGATTATGGTTGATATGTTGCTAGTGTGGTGGATAGTAGGCTATGTGACAGCCACATTTGGATTACTAAAGTATGGCTAGTTATAGCACTAGCTCATATAGTCAGGTTCACACTATGGACTGCCGACCATTGTACATTATAGTAGGAGAGTATTTCCCCTTATAGTATGTACCTTATCTTTTTAGTTTATGGTTGTAGAGAAAAGAAGAAGATAGGAAAAAATTCAGCCATCCATCTCTCTCTTATGTTTTACTCTCTCTCGTGTGTGTGTGTTTGCTGCAAGGAACCCAAGATCTCCCTCTCTCCCATATTCTCTTTAATATTGTAGTATATAGATACAGTTATGGATATATATTATGAGCTTTTTTTCATTCTTATATAGATACAATTATGGAATTCTATTTATTCTTAATGAAGTTCTAAATTTAGTTTCAAGGTAATGCCCCTATTTTGATAGTGCATTGGAGAGCTTGCATAAATACCACTTTTAAGAACACTTTATCAAGTGAAATATGTCCTCTTCTCCGATTTTGAGTGATCTAATATTTAAACTAGACTTGAAGGGATCCTTGAGTTTATCACTATGCTTATATATTAGAATTCAATCCATAGGGCATATTAAAGGGTGTAGAGTGTGAGAGAGAATGATTAGCCCAAAGGGGAGCGGAATGAAGCTCTCTACAAAGTACAAAGGGGAATGTACAAACCAGTAGAAACCCTAAATAATGGATGTGGTTGCTTATATACTAGCTAACCCTAAGGTGCTCGTTCACACCTAGATGGACATGGGAAAAAACCCAGTGGGACAAAAGTGCCCATGGTATCAGTACATGGCCTCACTATACTACTACCATAAATATCTACCTATAGTACAAATGTGGGAAAAGACTCGAAAATTTCACATGATAAGTATGCAACATTGTCCTGTGTACGATTATGGTGTATAAGGAGCTATGCATTGATGCTTAATGCCTTTTTGTACTAAAAAGTCTTTGAAATTATTTTAAAAATATTTATTTTTAACTGAACTAAGAAAGTGTTGAAAAAGAGAAAATACCTCTAATTTTGATGTCATGGGGTAAGACCAATTGAATTTACTGTTATCATCAATGAAGAGGTCACAAAGACGAACTCTGCATTAGACCACACACATCACTGTGTATGAGCTGTAATTTGTGGTCTTCTCTATTTGTTGCATTCTTTAAGAAAGGTTAGCGGGAGAGCTCTAGGAGAGTTTTCCTAGAATACATCCATTACAAACATATCTCAGTCGGGGATCAAGTTGAGAGAATTCCTTTAACATCCCAACTCGCGGACTACTGGCACAAACACTAGAGTTGGGGAAAAGCCTAGCGTGGATCCTCTCAAGGAAATATACCCGCCAAGGATGAGTCGACCTTACTGGCTAGACATGCAAGACCTATGCTCTACACTGTCTACCATGATCTTCGACCACCACCTAGCACTACAGCATCACTACAGACCTCTCACTCACACCACACCCACCATTGACCACTCACTCACCTCACTCACACAGAGAGATAGACAAAACACCACAAGAGCGTAACACTATATACCAAATTGTAGATACAAATGATACAAGAGAGACTATGCTCCAACAAAGAGAATATCATACACCAAAGAATGTGCTCTCCCGAGATGAATGTGCTAGAGTGAAGGTGATACAAGAGAGTGTCTCCTGCTAGAATGTGCTACAACGAATGTCCTACAAGAGAGAGTCTATCCTCCACTACCAGGAGAGTGCTCCCCTTATCTCCTCCTTGGGTGTCCTTCTTCTTGAAGTCCCAACCCTCATCATGTAGTGTAGAGGGAAGATTTTCCATCGGGAAAAGGAAGATGGTGCTCAAGAGGATCTTGCCATCCCTCGGGAAAGGGAGAGGGGTGTTTCCTCCATGAGTGCTAGCATCGGAGTTGGCCATGCATGTCAGAGATTTCGGAGGGCATCGGATGTCGGAGGGCACCGGCGGTGACGGCGGTCGGAGGTGCACCGGTGTGGTGACGGCGGTCAGAGCCAGACGGCACCGGTGGTCGGAGCAGTCAGAGCGATCGGAGCACATCGGCAGTCGGAGCGGTTGGAGATGTCGGAGGTGATGGTGGGAAGCTCTTGGTGGAGTGTGGAGGACCTGGCTTCCTGTCCACCACAAGTATACCCCAAGATGGGTGTATACTTGAACGAGGAAAAATACCTCCTAAAGAGGAAAAAAGTGCCATGGCTGGTCCTAGTGTGTTCACATACATTAATACCAAATATGGCTACATTGTCTCTTTTGGAAAGTCTTGCAAAAAATCCTCAGCCATTTTGATTGCCATGGCTATAGATGAGGACTTTGCATTCTTTAATAATCTGTCCAAGGGAGATTCTCCTCACAAACTGATCATCCATCTGTAGAGCATAATGTATAAGGTTCACATATGGTGATATGCCTCACTAGGTTTGCCTACTTGAGATAGCTCTAAGAACTCATTCATCATCTCTTGAAATCTAGGGGGATTAAACCTCTAATGAAGGTAAGCCTTCATGTCTTCCCATCTCAATTGGTCCTTGAAGTGAGCACCCATTTAATATCCTTTCCAACTTCTTCTAGTAGGTGCCTACTTTGTGGTCTCCGCATGGGCTATCCATTCCACATATTCTTCATCCTTTGGGCTCCCTTTGACCCTTTGAACCATACTCTGACTTATTCAACTCTTACAAATGTTTAAGGGTCACATACCACTCCCCCTTGCTCTAAATTTTATCCCATATCACTTGCTTTTTTAAAATTTTTATGATCATTGAAATAATAGAAAAGGAACTACCAATCCATTTGGTCCATGGATAAGTCTTGTAGTTATCAAAAGCCTCACCCAAATGAGAAACTTAATGGCCATTGTGAAACCCTAAGATCCATGTGTGGGATCACCCATTGTTTTTCCATTCATTTGGACACTTTTGAGCTCCTTATTTCTATAGCCTAGAGAGAGATTTTTTTACAACCAACAAGAAAGCTCGCCGCCGGGAGGGGGGGGTCACTCATAAATATGTAAGCGTAGCACATGGGTTCAACAGAAGGGATTTTTAAAATCCTTTTTTAACACATTTTTTACATACAGAAGGGAACCATTTAAAGGGGGTATTCATAGGTTGAATAGAAAAAGGCTATGCTTTATTCATGAAAAATTCAAAGATAAGGGATTTTTAAAATAGGCCTTGAATGCACGTGATGTAGAGGGTTTACTTATAGTGGACCCCCTGAGCTAGAAAGATTATTTTTCCATTTATTTTGGCACTCTCCAAAAATCCTTATTTCTATAGCTTGGATAGAGAAAGAGAGAGACTAGTTTTCTAACTAATAAGAGAGATTGCACCTATTATCCAAAGCATGTCGTTTCATCCCATCAAGGTTTTATAACCTCAATTCATTAGGTTTTCGAAAACCTGATCTTGCATCTCAAGCAAATTTTTATTTTTCTTCGACATTTGTTGTAAGACCCCAATGGTTATATTGACAAAAGAATTATTGAAAGAAAATCGGGTGGTTGCAAGATGAGGGTACTCACTTTCATTCACTCTCTCTAAAATTGGGACATCGACGCAACACGGGCAGAGTACCTCGATCGTGATATGGCCATCAATTAAAACATGACACCTACCTCTTGAGCCTAAAGCAAAATATCTCAAACGAGATACCAACTAACGCCACGCCAGGCAACAAGTCCGGGTTTCAAGTCACCATCGTCACCAATACAGGTCACCGCCACTACATTATCTCGATCGAGATATGCATGCCACTCGGATCCACGTTGATGCCACGGTGGATCCCCCTAGACATCCCGCTCAGATGTACATTCAGCATATTCAATGAGGCCATCTCCACCATCCACATATCTCGAACGAGATATTGAAACATAATCTCGACCATTGAAATATCTCGTGCTATAGAGATGTAATCTCATCCGTCCACATATCTCGTTAGAGATAACAAGATGAAATCTAAGACATTCAGAAACCTCAAATGAGATACTTTTACACAAATTGACCCGCCATTCGCGCACATTTGAAGATGCGATCCCAACCGTTTAAATATCTCGATCAAGGTATGAAGTGAATCTCGACCGTCAAACATACCTCGATCGTGATAATGACCCAAAATCTAAGCCGTCCATGTACCTCGAACGAGGTCCTTAATTCAAATCGCAGCCATCGATCCTTCACCAACCCTAAAATCAAATGCGTATCTTGGCCATTTGTCTCACTAACCCTAAAATCGCATGTACATCTAGAGCGTACATCTTGCAAACCCTAAAATACAATCGAAAAGTTTTTTTTTCGCCTCATTGTCACACGTCATTTTCACTCTCCTTGCTCTCTTGATTTGGATTAGCATTAGTGGGCTCATTAGCATTGTTAGTGCTACTTAGCACTAAGCATTGGACCTTTCACATTGGCCTTCCACATTCACCGGCCCGTTTATGTTAGGTTTAGGTTTTAGCATGGAGTCACCCAAGGAGGGCCACGAGGAGGGCGCTCGTCTATTGTGGACCTCATCGTCGTGCGAAGATAGACCATGAGTTAGTGGCTATCCGTAGGACTGCTAGAGACACACCGTCTACATTACATATCGTGTCAGACTTGGAGGCATGCTATTGTCCCTTCGTAGCCTTCACGATATTGTTTATGTAGATGAGTGGATAGCCCACCATCGCACTGCTCTTGTGTCACATGGCCTGACATATCATCAGGTTTGTGATCTTGGTCCAATTAGGGATGGAGCCTACTTAGATCTTTTCCTCGATAGCCCTGGGATGAGGCTTGGGGCAGGAAAGCCCCTTACTATTTCATGGTGTTTGCATCCTTGTATGGTGGCACATATCTATAGTTGATATGTTGCCACATATGGGAGGATGCCGAACAATTGCCAGATTCCCATATACTTCGCAAAGCACTTATATGTGGAGTTTGTCTTTCTCATCACAATCGATATCGACGACAGATATCGAGGTATTTACACATTTATTACTTCTTAAGTTTTTTCATAGTCATTTGTTTACATGTTTATATTTACTTTTCTATACTTAAAATGAGCAGCATGGTTGATTGTGTCACGTAGGGTCCCACACCTACCATTGAAAGACTCACTCAAAAGTTGATAGAGGTGAGAGTGGAGATTGACTGCCTTAGAGCTGCATTGTGGAACGGCAGAGGCATAGCATGTGAGAGAGTTTGACATCTAGTAGGTAGGTTTCTCTTGTACATAAAAGAAGTATAATTAAGGTCCAAAGTTATAAATTTCTTTAAGTAATACCTAACGAGAGAGACTAATTAGTATGCTTTAATTTTTGAGTACGCTCGGACTGAGGTAGAGAGTTTTAGAGCTGAGGCGGAGCAACGCATGATTATGGAGTGGATTGCACAGCATAGGGCAGAGCAGTTGATGCTGCATGTTCGGGAGTTCCGTAGATCCTCAGACGTGATAGTGCCTTACTTGCCTCTATATCCATGGCCTCTTTTACAGAGGTTTTTTGACGACCTCTCCCTCAGGATGCACCACCATTCCTCTATGATGCCTGTTGTGCTCTATGTCTTGAGAACATTGACAGTACTAGTGGATATTTTTTCTATTTGTCTTGCATCACCCAGGAGCTAGTACACTTCTCGGCATGTCCCTCTTGCCGAGCACGCATCAACCTAGCGACATATAGAGTTTTGGGCATTGATGATCTTCACCCAAGCTTCGCTTGAGTAGATGCTGGGACTAGTAGGCCTCTTGATTTTACCTCAGCTACTACTGACTTAGGACTCGATGCCGTCGATGATAGAGATCAGGAGCTTGAGGTGCCTTCAGAGATTGAGTGGAGTGCACACGAGTTTGATACATACCAGAGAGTCCTTCATGAGAGCCAGATCACACCATATGAGCATGTGGGTGGTGCTGGTCCTAGTGGCACCTCGGGTGATGGTGCTAGTAGCAGTGCTACTTGTCATGAGCAGCATGTCCTTACAACAGCAGAGGAGGTTACACGCGTAGAGTGGTAGGCACAGATTTTGGGTTTACAGACAAAGACGTCTTGCAGTACCATGACATAGAGAGAGGGAGAGGGTTGTAGCAGCTTATAGGACTCGTGAGTTGCTGAGTACACCAGCACCAGCTTATGATATTGCCTTTGAGGTAGACCTCCCCGTAAATATTCGATGACCCCCGTATAGCCGGCACAGCCTCGTCGACGTGCACAATAGCCTCGACACGCACGTTGACCGCGAGTGAGAGATGACGATTTTGATTGGGTTGCCATTTTGATATAGTGACTAAACTCAGACTAGCTGGTTTAGCTCACTTACATTGTACTTAGATTTATTGGCAGTGACTAACCTTAGCTCATTTTCAATATGTCTTGATCTATTGAGTTAGTGGCTAAACCCAGAGTAGCTGGGTTAGCTCACATTCTGATGTACTTATTTGTTGTTTATATCATTATGAGCTTTTTCATTATTGAGAATCATTACATTTTATTGATGTTCATGGTTTTTTTATTTTTTTAATACTTTGGCTATCATATTGTTTGTTGAAAATCCCCATGCCATCATACCTAAACATGCTCTGATAGGGCCCAGACTTTACAAGCATGTGGGGGGGATCCACCCCCACATGCTTGCAAAGTTTGGTCCCCATCGGAGTATGCTTGGGTTAGTAATTAGCACACATAGGGTGGATTTTTCAAGTCTCTTGGTGCTTAAGAGGCCATGAAAAATCCCGCTCTTTCCCATACCATCATACCCAAACATGCTTCGATGGGGACCAAACTTTGCAAGCGTGTGGAGGGGACCCACCCCCACATGCTTACAAAGTTTGGTCACCATTGGAGCATGTTTAGGTTAGTAATTAGCACCCTCTGTAGATTTTTCAAGTCTCTTGGTGCTTAAAAGGCCATGAAAAATCCTGGTCTTCCCCATACCATCGTACCCAAACATGCTCCGATGGGGACCAAACTTTGTAAGCATGTGGGGGGGACCTACCCTCACTTGCTTACAAAGTTTGGTTCCCATTGGAGCATGTTTCGGTTAGTAATTAGCACGCCCAGTGCGGATTTTCAAGTCTCTTGGTGCTTAAGATGCCATGGAAAATCTCGCTCTTCCACATACCATCATACCCAAACATGCTCCGATGGGAACCAAACTTTGCAAGCATGTGGGGAAGACCCACCCCCACGTGTTTGCAAAGTTTGGTCATCATCAGAGCATGTTTGGGTTAGCAATTAGTGCCCATTGCAGATTTTTCAAGTCTATTGGTGCTTAAGAGGCAATGGAAAATCTCACTCTTCCCCATACCACCCTACCCAAACATGCTCTGAGGGCGACCAAACTTTGCAAGCATGTGAGGGGGACCCACCCCCACATTCTTAAAAATTTTGGTCACCATCAGAGCATGTTTGGGTTAGCATCTAGCACCCAGGTGCAGATTTTTCAAATCTCTTGGTGCTTAAGAGGCCATGGAAAATCCCGCTCTTTCATATACCATCGTACCCAAACATGCTTCGATGGGGACCAAACTTTGTAAGCATGTGGGGGGGACCCACCCCCACATGCTTGCAAAGTTTGGTCACCCATCAGAGCATGTTTAGGTTAGTAATTGGTGCCCAGTATGGATTTTTCAAGTCTCTTGGTGCTTAAGAGGCCATGGAAAATCCTAGTCTTCCCCATACCATCGTACCCAAACATGCTCCGATGGAGACCAAACTCTGTAAGCATGCGGGGGGGACCCACCCTCGCTTGCAAAGTTTGGTTCCCATATCGGAGCATGTTTGGGTAAGTAATTAGCGCCGAGTGCGGATTTTCAAGTGTCTTGGTGCTTAAGATGCCATGAAAAATCGCGCTCTTCCCCATACCATCGTACCCAAACATGCTCCGATGGGAACCAAACTTTGCAAGCATGTGGGGAAGTACCACCCCCATGTGCTTGCAAAGTTTGGTCATAATCATAGCATGTTTGGGTTAGCAATTAGCACCCAGTGTAAATTTTTCAAGTCTGTTGGTGCTTAAGAGGCCATGGAAAATCCTGCTCTTTCCCATACCACCCTACCCAAACATGCTCCGATGGGGACCAAACTTTGCAAGCATGTGGGGGGGACCCACCTCCACATTCTTACTATAAAATTCCTCCCTCTGGCTTTTGAGGTGTGCAGGTGTAAGAACCTCCCCTTTTGATCTTATAATTATTCCCCTCTCTGAAATAAAAGAAAGATCTTGTTTTACCCTGTTTTGACCTAGAGAGAGAAAATATTCTAGAGAGAGATTATTCAATTTTTAGATATTTTTGGATGGAAAAATATCTCTTCTTATTAAAATAAATTCCCCCGAAACAGAAGTTCAAAAAGATTTTCAAAAGGTGCATTAGAAATCAATTATAATCTGTTCAAAAGGCCTAATCCTAAGGGTCCAAATTTTTGAAAAATTTTAGATTAAGGTTTTGAGGGGCCAATTAGATTAATCCAAATGTAGGGAGGAGATAAATTGAAGAAATAAAGAAAATCTCCCAAAAATGAGTAAATACTCACATAAGATGAAGAGTTGACTAAGGACAAGGATATTAGTTAAAAAAGAAGAGATATTTACAGAAATGATGCATTTTTTAAACCTGAGTATGAGAAAATTTTCCTCATGAAGGAGGCGCCTATTTCACATGTGTGGTTGAGTTTTAAACTCACAAATAATGAGATATTTTCATCTCTCCTCTCTCCTAATTCAACTAGGTCCAAAAAGTAAGCTAAACTAACCTAAAAATGGTCAAAAATTGACCAAATTGATGTGAAAAATTCTAGAATCAGTTTGCTTGGTTAGAGGCTCACTTTTTCTTATAAATAAAGCCTCCCCCCTTTGTAAATGGATATGGCAATGTTCATTGGATGCAAAATATAACATATGCACTGCTACTCTACTTCTCCCCAGAGTAAAAAACTGTGAATTTATTAATAATTCATTAGTTTTTGACCATTCCCTCTTCTAAAGAATTGCTGGCCACTCTTGTTGCAAACAAGAGTAGATCCCTCAAACCATCAAGTCAAAGGAAAGCTCCCAGAAATTCATGTAAGTTAGAAATCCTACTTTTTCTTATTCCTTTTAATGGTTTTCTAATTTTTGTTTTGTTTTAAAATGTAAAATGATGCTATGCCTTGCTGGAAAGGCTTTCCCCCTCTCTTCTTCTTAAATTCAGCCTTTCTTTATCCTAGATAAGTAATCTAATTGTTGGAATTAAACTTTTCATATTGTTTCTCTTTTAAAAGTGGAATTTGATTAGTTTAGAATCTTTTAAACCATTTGGGGATAATTTTGTAACTTAAGAATAGGAAAAATTAAAAAATGGTCAGCCATACAAAGGAGGTTATGGTAAAATTTTCTTAAATTTTGTGAAATAATATTTATCTTTTATTATTAAAAAAGAGTAATCCCCATTGTTTGTGTATTCTAAAAGTGTTATTTTCATTCTATGCATAGAAAAATGCATAGTAGAAATATTTTTATTATAAAAGTGTTATTTCTATTAAAATTAAATTCTATGCATAGAAAGATGCATATTGAATTTTTTTATTATAAAAGCGTTGCTTTCATCAATTTTGATTTTATGCATAGAAAGATGCATAAAGATTTTATTTTTATTTCAAAAGAGTTATTCTCATCAATTTTGATTTTATGCATAGAAAGATGCATAAAGAATTTATTTTTATTTCAAAAGAGTTATTCTCATCAATTTTGATTTTATGCATAGAAAGATGCATAAAGAATTTATTTTTATTTCAAAAGAGTTATTCTCATCAATTTTGATTTTATGCATAGAAAGATGTATAAAGGGATTTTTATAAAAGTGTTTTTTCCACTGAAGTTGATTTTTATAAAAGAATGAATGGATGGATAGATGTGATGTGAATTAGATAAATGTGAATGAATAGATGGATAGATGTGATGTGAATAAGATAAATGTGAATGAATGGATGGATAGATGTGATGTGAATCAGATAAATGTGAATGAATGGATGGATAGATGTGATGTGTATCAGATAAATGTGAATGAATGGATGGATAGATGTGATGTGTATCAGATAAATGTGAATGAATAGATGGATGGATGTGGATGTATGTGAAGAATAAAAGTGGATGTATGTGAAGTGTAGAAGTGGATGTATGTGAAAGAATGGATGTGGTTGTATTTGAAAGGATAGATGTGGATGTGTATGTGATAAGTATGGATGTGGATGTATGTGGGAGAATACATTTGGATGGATATGTGATGGATATGAACGAGAATTGAGGCGATGAGATGTGATGTAAATTGGATAGATATGAATGATAAGGGATGTGAATGAATGTGATAGCATGTGAATTAGGATGTAAACATGTGAATCGGGATGTGAATGAATGATATAGGATGTGAATGAATGTGTTAGCATGTGAATCGGGATGTGAATGAATGATATAGGATGTGAATGAATGTGTTAGTATGTGAATTGGGATGTGAATGAACGATAAGTGGTGAAGTGATGAGATGTATGGGTAGATGCAAGTGGATGAGACCTGATGAGGATAAATGAGGAAGTAAGTGATGAGATAGAAAAAGATGTGATTAGATGAGAATAGGAATACTTATGAAATGAATGTGGATTGATGTGTGGGTAATGTGGATTGATGTGGATGGATGTATGGATGATGTGGACGATGTGAATAGATGTGTGGATAATGTGGATTGATGTGGATGGATGTATGGATAATGTGGATTGACGTGTGGATGGATGTATGAAAGATGTGGATGGATGTGTGGATAATGTGGATTGATGTGGATGGATGTATGGATGATGTGGATTGATGTGGTTGATGTGGATGGATGTATGGATGATGTGGATTGATGTGTGGATGATGCGATTGGATTGATGTGTGGATGATGCGATTGGATTGATGTGTGGATGATGTGGATGGATGTGTGGATAATGTGGATTGATGTGGATGGATGTATGGATGATGTGGATTGATGTGGATTGATGTGGTTGATGTGGATGGATGTATGGATGATGTGGATTGATGTGTGGATGATGCGATTGGATGTGATTTGATGTGGAAATGATGTGATGTGATAGGGATCGATGAAGAAAATAAAATTATGGTAAGATGACAAAAGATGGGGACTAATGTGAAAGGATGCGAAAGATGGGGACTAATGTGAAAGGATGCGAAAGATGGAAATATTGTTGGAACTATATTTGTATGTGAAATTTGTTTTTAAATGACTGTTTTATGTCAAGAATGTTGGGAAAGCATTTTGACCGTCTTGTGATTGAGGTCATGGAGACCTGTCTGTTAAAGTTACAACTGCTAAAACGGAGAGTCAACGGAGGACGTCTCGTGTAGCAAGGTCGGTCAAGGTCTTGACCAGCCTCGGTTTGATTTAAATGGTGAGCTTCTGGTACAGTGGATGAGGGACCAAGGAAGCAGCCTATGAGTGAAGCGCTAGGTGACCTGCGAAGGATCCTAGAGGGTGCTGACCATATGGTGCTCGGGCTCTAGGTCGCCGAAGAGACCCACAAGTACGTCGGGGAAGATATTGGAACAAGGAGTAAGAGTTGTTTTCTGAATTCGGGCATGGATCTGGTTGATTGTCCTTGCTAGTCCTCAACAGATGAGTCCATGGCTGCTTAATCTTGCTGATCTACAATGGAGATTCCATCTGGATATTTTTATGTGATTATATTGTCGGGTACTATGAGCTAGGAACTATTGAAAAGGTCCCTGTGAGTGAACAGGTGATGAGCGTTCTGGTTGCCAATGATGCCATAAGTACACCGATGAAGGAATGAATTGGAAATTAGGATTCAACTGGATAATTAGAGGATTATGATCAGTGACACTATGGTTTCATTAAATGATTATTTTAAAGATTGTTGAATCTGTGAAAAAGACAAGTTCATATTGGGTGTGTAAGTGGTGTGACTAGTTTGATGTTTGCATGAATATCCGGCTAGGGGACCTGGGAACTCTTTTCCCTGGTACCCGGGACAAAACCTAACCAAATTGCTTATTGGATCCCATCACTACATTGGTTGGGTGGTTGGCTAACCCATGGGACTGGATGGGGTTAGGCTGGACTGATGGATCCGTAAATCGAGAATCAGTTTCTGTATAGTACGATAGATGAGGTAAATCCTGGATAAAAATTGTTCTATGAAAAAGAATCAACCAGCTATGCCTCTCAACAATGAGAAAAAAGCGTTGGTCTCTATGATCCAAGTACAATCTTTTCCCTGATCTGACTATGGGACTTATAGGTTTGGTCAGATCAGTTCAGTTAGTTCAGGCTTTTGACTACGTTAGAGAAAAGTTATCCTGGAGGAATTGCTCGTGTTTTTCGGGCAAGGGAAGTTTTTTTGAGTTCGATTTTGAAAGAACCAATGGATTAGTCTCTTGTCTGGATATCTATGGGCGAGGCCCCAAGTGTGGGACCGTGCCCGGATCCTATAGTTGGTATCATAGCAAATTGGCTAATGAGGATCAACTGAGAAGCCAAAAATTGGCTAATGAGGATCAACTGAGAAGCCAAAAATGTCAAAAATTTATGAAGAAGCAGTAAAGGGTTGTAATTGTGTGATAAAATTCATACAAATTGATATTCAAACTGAAACTCATAAATTAGTAATTGGGTCTCCAGATGGAAGTACCGTAATTGTATGGAATCCGTGACTTGCTTGAGGCCTAGATATGATGGTATTTACCTTATAGTTCCAAGGACCGTGACTACCCGTATATACCGAAGGTATAACTACAGCTCTTTACTGGCAGTATATACGAGTAAATCTAAGATCTTGAAATTATAAGCTAAAATGCTATCCATATGATGAATTCGAATGTGGTTGATATGATTTTAAAATTTTAGTTGAGAACTGATGAGTTGAATTGGATTCTGATTGAAAAAATAATGATTCCTAAATTTTGATTGAAATGTATTAAAATGAGCAAAACTACAATGAGGATGAATAGGACGAGTCCTTGTGATGATGTTCGTAGCTGGAATGACGTTAATGACTTCAGCAAATCACTATGAGATTAGTGGATTGTATTGGCAAATTACTGTTGTTAACACTTAACCCAGTGGATCAAGTTAAGGGGTGTCAAATTAAAAATCTGTAAAATGGAAAATTTCCATGGACTATTCACATAGAAATTTCGGTCTAATGGACCATTATTGTGATAAGGGTTTGAATGTTATGATCTGAGTGAGTTGTTATCTAATGATTTTTATATAAGGGATCTTTATTCCAGAATTCTGTTGGGTTCTCATGACTATAAGGAACCCCATAATCAGTTGGATCTTAAGGAAATGAATTGTCCTCTAATGTTGCGAGATGAGGACATCTCGCATTTTTTAAGTGGGGTAGGATGTAAGATTCCTCCCTCCGGCTTTTGAGGTGTGCAGGTGTAAGAACCTCCCCTTCTGATCTTATAATTATTCCCCTCTCTAAAATAAAAGAAAGATCCTGTTTTACCCTGTTTTGGCCTAGAGAGAGAAAATATTCTAGAGAGAGGTTATTCAATTTTTAGATATTTTTGGATGGAAAAATATCTCTTCTTATTAAAATAAATTCCTCCAAAACAGAAGCTCAAAAAGATTTTCAGAAGGTGCATTAGAAATCAATTATAATCTGTTCAAAAGGCCTTATCCTAAGGGTCCAGATTTTTGAAAAATTTTAGATTAAGGTTCCAAGGGGCCAATTAGATTAATCCAAATGTAAGAGGAGATAAATTGAAGAAATAAAGAAAATCTCCCAAAAATGAGTAAATACTCACATAAGATGAAGAGTTGACTAAGGACAAGGATATTAGTTAAAAAAGAAGAGATATTTACATAAATGATGCATTTTTGACACCTTAGTGTGGGGGAATTCCCCTCATGAAGGAGGTGCCTATTTCACATGTGTGGTTGAGTTTTAAACTCACAAATAATGAGATATTTTCATCTCTCCTCTCTTTTGATTCAACTAGATCCAAAAAGTAAGCTAAACTGACCTAAAATGGTCAAAAATCGGTTTGCAATCGGTTTGCTTGGTTAGAGGCTCACTTTTTCCTATAAATGAAGCCTCCCCCTTTGTAAATGGATAATAGTGTTTTATGCATTGTACTCTACTTCTCCCCAGAGTCAAAACAGTGAATTTATTAATAATTCATTAGTTTTTGACCATTCCCTCTTCTAAAAAATTGGTGGCCACTCTTGTTGCAAACAAGAGTAGATCCCTCAAACCATCAAGCCAAAGGAAAGATCCCAGAAATTCATGTAAGTTAGAAATCCTACTTTTTCTTATTCCTTTTAATGGTTTTCTAATTTTTGTTTTGTTTTAAAATGTAAAATGATGCTATGCCTTGCTGGAAAGGCTTTCCCCCTCTCTTCTTCTTAAATTCAGCCTTTCTTTATCTTAAATAAGTAATCTAATTGTTGGAAATAAACTTTTCATATTGTTTCTCTTTTAAAAGTGAAATTTGATTAGTTTAGAATGCTTTAAACCATTTGGGGATAGTTTTTAAGTAACTTAAGAATAGGAAAATTTGAAAAATGGTCAGCCATACAAAGGAGGTTATGGTAAAATTTTCTTAAATTTTGTGAAATAAGTTTTATCTTTTATTATTCAAAAAGAGTAATCCCCATCGCTTGTGTATTCTAAAAGTGTTATTTTCATTTTATGCATAGAAAAATACATAGTAGAAATATTTTTATTATAAAAGTGTTATTTTTACTAAAATTAAATTCTATGCATAGAAAGGTGCATATTGAATTTTTATTATTATAAAAGAGTTACTTTCATCAATTTTGATTTTATGCATAGAAAGATGCATAAAGAATTTATTTTATTTCAAAAGAGTTATTCTCATCAATTTTGATTTTATGCATAGAAAGATGCATAAAGAATTTATTTTTATTTCAAAAGAGTTATTCTCATCAATTTTGATTTTATGCATAGAAAGATGCATAAAGAATTTATTTTTATTTCAAAAGAGTTATTCTCATCAATTTTGATTTTATGCATAGAAAGATGTATAAAGGGATTTTTATAAAAGTGTTATTCCCACTGAAGTTGATTTTTATAAAAGAATGAATGGATGGATAGATGTGATGTGAATCAGATAAATGTGAATGAATAGATGGATAGATGTGATGTGAATCAGATAAATGTGAATGAATGGATGGATAGATGTGATGTGAATCAGATAAATGTGAATGAATGGATGGATAGATGTGATGTGTATCAGATAAATATGAATGAATGGATGGTTGGATGTGGATGTATGTGTTGGATGGATATGAATGATAAGGGATGTGAATGAATAATAAGGGATGTGAATGAATGTGATAGCATGTGAATCAAGATGTAAACATGTGAATCAGGATGTGAATGAATGATATAGGATGTGAATGAATGTGTTAGCATGTGAATCGAGATGTGAATGAATGATATAGGATGTGAATGAATGTGTTAGTATGTGAATCGGGATGTGAATGAATGATAAGGGATGTGAATGGATGTGATGTGATGTGAATCGGGATGTGAATGAACGATAAGTGGGGAAGTGATGAGATGTATGGGTAGATGCAAGTGGATGAGACATGATGAGGATAAATGAGGAAGTAAGTGATGAGATAGAAAAATATGTGATTAGATGAGAATAGAAATACTTATGTGAATGTGGATTGATGTGTGGGTAATGTGGATTGATGTGGATGGATGTATGGATGATGTGGATGATGTGAATGGATGTGTGGATAATGTGGATTGATGTGGATGGATGTATGGATAATGTGGATTGATGTGGTTGGATGTATGGATAATGTGGATTGACGTCTAGATTGATGTGGATGGATGTATGGAAGATGTGCATGGATGTGTGGATAATGTGGATGGATGTGGATGGATGTATGGATGATGTGGATTGATATGGATGGATGTATGGATGATGTGGATTGATGTGCTTGATGTGGATGGATGTATGGATGATGTGGATTGATGTGTGGAAGATGCGATTGGATGTGATTTGATGTGGGAATGATGTGATGTGATACAGATCGATGAAGAAAATAAAATTGTGGTAAGATGAGAAAAGATGGAGACTAATGTGAAAGGATGTGGAGTAATAAGAAAAGATGGAAATATTGTTGGAACTATATTTGTATGTGAAATCTGTTTTTAAATGATTGTTTTATGTCAAGAATGCTGGGAAAGCATTTTGACCGTCTTGTGATTGAGGTCGTGGAGACCTATCTGTTAAAGTTGCAACTGCTAACGGAGAGTCAATAGAGGACCTCTCGCATAGCAAGGTCGACCGAGGTCTTGACCAGTCTCAGTTTGATTTAAATGGTGAGCTTCCGATACAGTGGATGAGGGACCAAGGAAGCGGCCTATGAGTGAAGCGCTAGGTGACGGTCAAAATGCTGGGAAAGCATTTTGACCGTCTTGTGATTGAGGTCGTGGAGACCTATCTGTTAAAGTTGCAACTGCTAACGGAGAGTCAATAGAGGACGTCTCGCATAGCAAGGTCGACCGAGGTCTTGACCAGCCTCGGTTTGATTTAAATGGTGAGCTTCCGATACAGTGGATGAGGGACCAAGGAAGCGGCCTATGAGTGAAGCGCTAGGTGACCTGTGAAGGATCCTAGAGGGTGCTGACCATATGGTGCTCGGGCTCTGGGTCGTCGAAGATACCCACAAGTACGTCGGGGAAGATATTGGAACAAGGAGTAAGAGTTGTTTTCTGAATTCGGGCATCGATCTGGTTGATTGACCTTGCTGGTCCTCAACGGATGAGTCCATGGCTCTTTTATATGATCTTCAATGGAGATTCCATCTGGATATTTTTATGTGATTATATTGTCGGGTACTGTGAGCTAGGAACTATTGAAAAGGCCCCTGAGTGAACAGCGTTTTGGTTGCCAATGATGCCATAGGTACACCGATGAAGGAATGAATTAGAAATTAGGATTCAACTAGATAATTAGAGGATTATGATCAATAACACTATGGTTTCATTAAATGATTGTTTTAAAGATTGTTGAATCTGTGAAAAAGGCAAGTTCATATTGGGTGTGTAAGTGGTGTGACTAGTTTTATGTTTGCATGAATATCCGGCTAGGGGGCCTGGGAACTCTTTTCCCTGCTGGTACCCAGGACAAAACCTAACCAAATTATTCCTAATTGGATCCCATCACTACAGTGGTTGGGCGGTTGGCTAACCCATGGGACTGGATGGGGTTAGGCTGGACTGATGGATCCGTAAATCGAGACTCAATTTTTGTATAGTACGATAGATGAGGTAAATCTTGGATAAAAATTGTTCTATGGAAAAGAATCAACGGCTGCACCTCTCAATGAGCAAAAAAGCGTTGGTCTCTATGATCCAAGTACAATCTTTTCCTTGATTTGACTATGGGACTTACGAGTTCGGTCAGATCAGTTCAGTTAGTTCAGGCTTTTGACTACATTAGAGAAAAGTTATCTTGGAGGAATCGCCCGTGCTTTCCGGGCAAGGGAAGTTTTTCCGAGTTCGGTTTTGGAAGAATCGATGGATTAGTCTCTTGTCTGGATATCCGTGGGGCGAGGCCCCGAGTGTGGGACCCTGCTCCACGCAAGAAGTGCTACTTCCGTTGCTAGCACCCCCAAGTTCATTGTGCAGTGGGGTCAGGGATCCTACACTTACAAAGTTTGGTCACCATCAGAGCATGTTTGGGTTAGCATCTAGCACCCAGTGCGGATTTTTCAAGTCTCTTGGTGCTTAAGAGGCCATGGAAAATCCCGCTCTTCCCCATACCATCGTACCCAAACATGCTCCGATGGTGGTGACCAAACTTTGCAAGCATGTGGGGGTGGGTCACCCCCACATGCTTGCAAAGTTTGGTCACCACCATCGGAGCATGTTTGGGTACGATGGTATGGGGAAGAGCGGGATTTTTTTATGGCTTCTTAAGCACCAAGAGACTTGAAAAATCCGCACTGGGTGCTAGATGCTAACCCAGTGCAGATTTTTATAGTCTCTTGGTGCTTAAGAGGCCATGGAAAATCCTTGTCTTCCCCATACCATCGTACCCATACATGCTCCGATGGGGATCAAACTTTGCAAGCATGCGGGGGGCCCACCCTCGCTTGCTTGCAAAGTTTGGTTCCTATTGAAGCATGTTTGGGTTAGTAATTAGCACCCACCAGTGCGGATTTTCAAGTCTCTTGGTGCTTAAGATGCCATGGAAAATCCCGCTCTTCCCCATACCATCGTACCCAAACATGCTCCGATGGGAACCAAACTTTACAAGCATGTAGGGAAGACCCACCTCCATGTGCTTGAAATGTTTGGTCATCAGAGCATGTTTGGGTTAGCAATTAGCACCCAGTGCGTATTTTTCAAGTCTGTTACTGCTTAAGAGACCATGGAAAATCCCGCTCTTCCCCATACCACTCTACCCAAACATGCTCCGATGGGGACCAAACTTTGCAAGAATGTGGGGGGGACCCACTACCACATTCTTACAAAGTTTGGTCACCATGAGAGCATGTTTGGGTTAGCATCTAGAACCCAGTGTGGATTTTTCAAGTCTCTTGGTACTTAAGAGGCCATGGAAAATCTCGCTCTTCCCCATACCATCGTACCCAAACATGCTTCGATGGGGACCAAACTTTGCAAGCATATGGAGGAAACCCACCCCCACATGCTTGCAAAGTTTGGTCACCATCTGAGCATGTTTAGGTTAGTAATTAGCACCTAGTGCAGATTTTTCAAGTCTCGATGCTTAAGAGGCCATGGAAAATCCTGGTCTTCCCCATATCATCGTACCCAAACATGCTCCGATGGGGACCAAACTTTGCAAACCAAACTTTTCAAGAATGTGGGGGAGACCCACCCTCACTTGCTTACAAAATTTGGTTCCTATATCGGAGCATGTTTGGGTTAGTAATTCGCCTAGTGCGGATTTTCAAGTCTCTTGGTGCTTAAGATGCCATGGAAAATCCCGCTCTTCCCCATACCATCATACCCAAACATGCTCCGATGGGAACCAAACTTTGCAAGCATGTGGGGGGGACCCACCACCACGTTCTTGCAAAGTTTGGTCATCATCAAAGCATGTTTGGGTTAGTAATTAGCACCCTGTGTGGATTTTTCAAGTTTGTTGGTACTAAGAGGCCATGGAAAATCCCGCTCTCCCCATACCACCCTACACAAACATGCTTCGATGGGGACCAAACATTGCAAGCATGTGGGGGGGACCCACTCCCACATGCTTACAAAGTTTGGCGCCTATTTGGGTTAGCATCTAGCACCCAATGCGGATTTTTCATGTCTCTTGGTGCTTAAGAGGCCATGGAAAATCTTGCTCTTCCCCATACCATCGTACCCAAACATGCTCCGATAGGGACTAAACTTTGCAAGCATGTAGGGGGGACCCACCCCCACATTCTTGCAAAGTTTGGTTGCCATCGGAGCATGTTTGGGTTAGCAATTAGCACCCAGTGCGGATTTTTCAAGTCTCTTTGTGCTTAAGAGGCCATGGAAAATCCTGCTCTTCCCCATACCATCATACCCAAACATGATCCAATGGGGACTAAACTTTGCAAGCATGTGGGGGAGGACCCACCCCCATAAGCTTACAAAGTTTAGTTATGATCAGAGCATATTTGGGTTAGCAATTAGCACCTAGTGTGGATTTTTCAAGTCTCTTGGTGCTTAAGAGGCCATGGGAAATCCCGCTCTTCCCCATACCATCATACGCAAACATGCTCCAATGGGGACTAAAATTTGCAAGCATGTGGGGGAGACCCACCCCCACATGCTTGCAAAGTTTGGTCACCACCATCGAAGCATGTTTGGGTTAGCAATTAGTGCCCAGTGCGGATTTTTCAAGTCTCTTGGTGCTTAAGAGGCCATGGAAAATCCTGGTCTTTCCCATACCGTCGTACCCAAACATGCTACTATCTAATGAGTTGCTATGGACATCAAAAGAAAACCCAAGATCATCCACTGTATCATGGTCAAGGATGCACTTTAGCCTAGTGCAACTCATCAGATAGTAGTCTACTCTCTTGTTATTGCCCTCACTGACAATAACAACAAATACATCACCCTCCTATAGTAGCAAATCTATCAGGTCATCATAGCTAGCCACCATGAACAGAGGACCTGTGTGCTCATTGGACAACACTGGATATGAAGGGTGCTCGGAGGAGAGGATTGTCTGTATCCATGCATCTGCCCATCCTCTCGAGGTACCATGTGACCAATCGCCATCCATACATGGTCCACAGAAGCAAGCAAACCGTCGTGTGTAAATCATGGGGACCGTCATGCATGTGCTCCTAATGGAATGTAAGCCCAAGGTGCCAGGTACAGTGTCACAATCATGGTAGACTCTACGGTCAATCATGCCACCATCCACATGCCAAAAAAATCTCATGACAATCCGATTATCACATTTGGGATACGATGATGCTGCACTCCCCAAATGTTGGGAGCACCACTCGACCACGTGGCCCGCATCTCTGAACCGCTCAGTATCCTGCCCAATTGATGATACCTCAGGGCACGTTTCACACATGCGCCCGCACAATCATGCTCTCCCTTCCCGTGACCAGTCTCAAAGAATGACCAAATCACTGGGATACGATGATGCTGCACTCCCCAAATGTTGGGAGCACCACTCGACCACGTGGCCCGCATCTCTGAACCGCTCAGTATCCTGCCCAATTGATGATACCTCAGGGCACGTTTCACACATGCGCCCGCACAATCATGCTCTCCCTTCCCGTGACCAGTCTCAAAGAATGACCAAATCACTGGGATACTAGATTGCACATGCCACCTATAAATCCATAAAACAAAGTCTTAGTTATTGTTTTCTTTAAGATGTTCTAGTGAATTTAGTTTAATTGCGAATATAAGAGAACCATAAGTACTACCTGTAGAGCCAATAGAATTGTCTCATGAGTGATGACTTGAACTGTGCACCACAACCATCCGACCAAACCCATCGGCTGGCCACGTGTGACCAAACCCATCGCTGGCCACGTGTGATCCCACAATCTCGTAAAAAATCATCATGGAGATGAAAACAGTGTTGCACAAAATGTGCATCATGCGAACGATCATCACTGATATAGAAATGATACTCTCAAATAATGACACGGGCCTCGGGGTTACTCGTCGCTATCCCATCTACATGGGCCTCTGCATGTCAATAGCTAATGTGGACCATAATAGCAACCTGGTGAGGTAAGCAAGAGAGACGATTAGGACACAAAATATCAAATAAGTAATATAGCTCAAACACAAAACAAATATTATGAAATATAACCATTACCTACTCCAAGAATTAATACTCAGATTGTATCTCCTGAAAAGGTGTAAAGCTGTAGTTCTCTGCAAAATCAACCACAAAGACGACCACACCAATAGGAAAC
This sequence comes from Cibotium barometz, assembly GCF_041138505.1. NCBI lineage: Eukaryota > Viridiplantae > Streptophyta > Polypodiopsida > Cyatheales > Cibotiaceae > Cibotium > Cibotium barometz. Next base: position 39,711,904 of record NC_141094.1, read on the forward strand.
TTTGCAAGGCATGCTCGGAACTAACGATCCTTCCACTTGGCACAATGACTGTGTCGTATATAGGGATAGATCTCCTCCCTAAATGTGGCTGTGAAGTGACAACATGGTGTACATGTTTGTCCATGAGCTGCAACTTCCTGGACTGCCCACCACTCTGGAGCTGGTGTATCACATACTCGTAATGTTACCATGGCACTATCTCCTGGTCACCTTGCATCAAGATCTACCATGTGAACCACATGATGTGCAATTTCTCTCCACACAAGGCATCCTATGGAACTGGGCATCCTCCGTGTGCACACAAAAGAGAGTGGGTGAAATCATGAGGACTACGAGGCAACTCTCTATGCCCACTAAGAGAACGGAACACATCATAAAAAAGTTTGAACTTAACATGGTAGCGATAACAACATGGGCCACACTGTCGTCAGTACCTCATAAACCAAGGCTTACACCCCTCAAATGACCTTTGCCCAATTTTAAGCTCTGGATATGATGCCACAAACTGAGAATACAACTCTGTTTGGGTCATTTCAAGAAAGCAAGCACCGTGCTCAATGAACACTCCTCTTCTCACTCTCTTACGCAAAGCTTTCCTCAAAATTGGCGAGGCACGACAATTCTCCTCCCAAAAACTTTCTATCAAGGCTCTAGTGGCTTCATCTAGTAGGCGATCATGCCTAGCTACATGACCACTACTCGCCCACAAAGCACCAACCTCATTGGCATCTAGACTTTTTTGTCTAATAGACCCAACTCTAAGTGCGTGTGGTGCTATGGAAAGGATGTGAGATGTGGCACTCACCTTACCCTTCATTTGGGAGCTACTTATGGCTACCAGAATAGCCCGTTGAGTAGCCAAAGCATCCACATAGTTCCTCTTCTTGTTAACTGTGTATAGGAATGACAAACACTTTGTAGCACCGCCATATGCCATCTCTCCTCTCTCTTCGACCTCCAATGTCAGAAAGCACCTTGCAGTTGGCCATGTTGGGCAGATCGATCAAACCATCAAGCACGCATGCATGTGATGAAGGTGTGAGATCTTTGAAATAGGAATGGAAGATTGCATGGGCATGACGATGCACCCATGAATTTGATAGTTCTTTCCTATCCACGCTATGGGCGCCCAAAGGAGGGGGGATGGGTTCTTGTGGAAGAGAAGGGGGACTCAGGAAGGGCAGATTCATGTGGATTATCTAAACTAAGAGGTAGTGGAGGGGAAGAGGGCGGAGGGACAGGAAGTGGAAGAGGAGGAGCAAGGCTTGGATCATTGCCAAAACGGAAGGTATTGCTTGTTGATGTGCTCTCCACTCTCTCTTTCTCTCATGAGCTACCCTTTTCCTCTCCTCCTCCTTGAACTCGGTGGACGGGAAGAAGTCTAGTCCTATCACGTTTTCAACTCCTACGACTTTGAGAACCCATTCTCAAGGAAGCTAAGAGAGTAAAAATTATGAAGGCTCAATGATGGGATAGTACTAGAGATAAGTGTGGGATAGTACTAGAGATAAGTGTGGGATAGTACTAGAGATGTGTGATTATATAGGAAAAATAGATTATCCACTTCAAATCTCATTGGATTTCCTATCTAAGATTGATTGGATAATTAAGATAAACATAAAGGTAATTAAAGATAAACTATTATCCACTTAAAAATTAATATTATTAATAATATTTATTAACAAGTCTAAATATTCATCATTACTAGATATATAAATATATCTTTTATTTTATAATTATATAACTATATCTTTTATTTTATAATTATATAACTGTATTTTATTTTATAATGTATTTTATTCAAAGGTTTATCCTACACATAATATATTTTCAAGAAATATTAAATTTAAAAAATTAAAATTTTTAAAATTAAATAACATGAACGTTAAAAATAATATTATTTATCTAATTTTAAAATATAATCCTTTAAAATTAGTGATTTTAAATTCTTTTATATTAATAAATTATATATACTTTATTATTTAAAATTATATATTTTATTTCTCTAAATTACTAAATTGACTTTTTTTTAAAATATGTTTTTGAAAAAAATGGAGAGGTGGGAAGGAGGTACACGTGTCACATGCGTGCTTGACACGTGGCATTTTCTTGACACGTGGTACTATTATGGCTGATGTGGTATGCCATGTCACCAAATGCGAGGTGGCATGCAAAGGTGGCAAGAAGATATGGCATTAATGATGACTAGGATGATGAGGTGGGGAGTCAACTAGGTTGACCATGTTGACATGGAGGGTGGAGGTGACAAGGTGAGGTGGCAAGCTACTTATGTGGATCCTCTCGAAGCTGATGTGGACATAAAGTGGCATGCATATATAAGATTTGTGCCTACCCAAGCCTCACACCACATGGAATGATATCTAGGCTTTGAAGTTTACCAAGCCTAGATTTCCAAATCTAACTAGGATTGATTTTAGACTTGAAAAGGGGAGAGTGCACACAATATGGGAATTTTCACTTGGGAGGATTGAAAATGGACCTTTCCATACTCAAATTAAGCTTAAATTTTTTAAAAAATTCATGGCAACAAGTATATTGATCCCTAGAGTTTTTAGATTGAAAGATTCAATATTTGATTTTCTAGAATTAAATTACATTTGATTTAATGGGCCTCCAACAGTCATAACAAATTTTGCATAGTAAATCTACAAAAATCCAACCATTAGATTTGTAATTTTACCTTCGACCCACATTCTACTAATCTTCCCCAATCTAATCATCATTAGATCCATACAAATTAAGCATTTTAAATGGTAGATGTGGTGGGAGGACAAAATAGTATATTTTTTAACAATTCTAACACCTTTTAAATAATATAGAAAATAGTAAAACACATAAAAAATTACTTGATAAATCAAGTTAAGCTCTATGTTATTTGAATTTGTGATATGCAAAGTGTGAACATCATATGAGTAATAATGTAAAAGATATAGGCAATTTACTGACATTTAGTGTACTTGTCTAAGCCTCTGACATGGCTTGTATACAATTTTGGTTTCCAAAGAAAAGGGGATTTACAATTATTGGATATTCGATCAGATTATAGTTATAGGTGCCCAACTTTGCATATGATGTTTCATTAGAAGACCTTGAAATGAAACTCCTTGGCTAACTAGGAGAGATTGGCTATTCTTCTTTAAAAAAAATATCTATTTTCAGACTAAAGCCGAGGACGCCCACTAAATGAAACTAGATAACCTCATCTTGCAACCACCCAATCATAGTTTTTAAATGGCTATGATTTTGAGAGATCTACCTCCATGTGTATTTTTTTAAACATGAGGAAATTTCCTATGGAAAGAAAATAATTCTATGGCAACACTAACTACTTCCCTTGATTTCTCCTCAAACTAAAGTTTGATGTGCGTGGTGTCCATACTAGGGATATTAATGTAGAAGAACAAGACGTGTTGTTTTTGAAATTATCTATCTGAGGCACTTAAGATTTTTCAATGCAATAAACAAGTACTCACAAACAAGACAGAGACAGAGACAGAGAGAGAGTTGAATGAATGCAAAAATGATTTATGAATTTTATACAAAAAACCCAGTAAGACAAGGGTGTGTTAGAACATTCCTAGTGAATCTTCTGTGTTAAAATGTTGTTTTTTTTGTTCTTCCATAGCATCTTTTATGAATGTTATAGCCCTAGTTGTATTTCAATGAAAGCTACATTCATATGTGAATTTGGTTTTTCAATTAAGTTTCAAAGGTTGGAATACCTAACAACATCCTTAGCACTCTAAGGTTTAACCTCTCACACTAATTAATGAATAACCATTTTTCACAAATGTTAGTGCCCTATTTGTTAGAAATAACAATTTTTCATCCATCAACATAAGAGTGTTGTGCAAAGGTTCAAATATTAAATCAAGAGTTATATTTATGCTTAGTAAAAGTAAAATAGATTTACTTTCTTGGTGCTCACTTTCATGTAATTTATAAGGCTCATCAACTAATGAAGAATCACTTATGCTCTTGGTCTTTCTTTACACTAGTCACTTGTGTTCATCTCTTACTCACTTGGGTTAATCTTTATTATTAGGTTAATCTCTATGATTATTCATTATGCTTAACCACCATCTCTTATTTTCACCCTAAACTTTCCAAGTCCTAATTTCAACATGGTATGAGATCCATGATCCATAATCATCACCATTAAGGTCCATTAGCAATATCCCTTTCTCTCATCTTTGCATAAAAATTGTAGTGTGCACATATTTGATGATTGCTCCCTCTATAGGGCATCTCCTTTTAAACCAAGCATTAGGCCTTCTAGAGCTGACTCATGGGGCTTCTAGCACATCCAAGGGTTTGGCCCAATTTGAACAAAAATCAACATCAAATCCATGTGTTTCTCATCATAAAACCCAAGAAGAATGGTGAAATTTTCATCTACAATTAAATTGTTCCAATTCCTTTTAGACATCTTGAAATAAGTGGTGTACAAGGAGTTGCATATCAAATCTTGAAAGCTTTCATCTAGTGGTTGATGTACAAGGAGTTGCACATCAAATCTTGAAGACTTCCAGTCCCGGTTGGCCCAGTGGAAGGGTGAGGTGAGGTGCATCCACTCAAATAGCATGGGGAGGTCAAATGACTGTGGCCACGTCAATCCGCTCGCCCTTCAGAGCTGCTGTGCTGATCACTTTTGTTCAAACACACTAGTTTTTCTTTTTAAGGGAAAGAATTATACTAATCATGCGTAAATGGTGTTATTAAGCACTTAACCTCTATTGTAAAGGACGAATAGACACTACCCTACTCTGAATCTTATTGTGTAAAACTAAAGGGTAAGACCTTCCTTCATCATTATAATGGCATCTCACTCCATGAGTATGGATAGATTTGATGGCAATGGAATCTCACTCCATGAGTACGTAAAGATTGATGGCAAATTATGGTTTCCACACTGGCAAGTGAAGATCATGTATCATCTCTCATGAGGGAAAGCCTTTGGAGTGTGGTCAATGGGAAGGAGAAAAAGCATTCTACTAGAGATATTGAGTTTATATGGACGCTTACATGGATCACTTCCAAGCTATTATAGCATTGACAATTTGACACTTAGTGACAAACCATATTGATCATATCTTTGACCTCGAGTCTTCTCTAGAAGAATGGGAAGAACTTGACAAATGGTTTGGGGCAAAAGGGAAGAACGAGTCAAAGATTGCATTTAAGATTGAGTTCTTTGAGTTAAAGATGAATTCTCATGAGTCCTTTGCTACTCATATCAATCATATGAAGAGTTTTATGACTCAACTCTTAGCATCTTCTTCCATTGGAGCACCAGTGGAAGAAGATGATGTCATTGCTGTGTGCTCTTGAAGAGCATGCCTGAGGACTATGACAATCTTGTCGAACTACTCTTAAGAATCTACCTTCTCCACCCTTTCATGGAGGGATCATCATCTCCCTCCAAGGAGAAGAAAAGAAGCTCAAAGGAAGAGTTCTTTCTACTCCAAAAAAAGCTATAACAAAGGGTCTTCCTCCAAGGATAGTCATAGCAAAAAGTGTAATTATTGTGGCAAAACTAATCATGATGAGAAAAATTGTTACTTCAAAATGAAATATAACTATTTTAGAAATCCTAATCATCCTTAGCAAACGTGCAAACAGTGAAGAAGAACCGACCTTTAAAAGAGGCCAACCTTGCCCAAGCTTATAAAGACTTGCCTTGACTAAGTTGGTGAAACCAAAAGATAAAAAAAGAGTTTGATAAATCCAAACGTGTCAAAGGCTAAGGTGGTGAAAGTAAAGCCAAAGATTGCTTAGTAAATTCACACGTCTATGAGTTATGGAGAATCATTTAGAGGGCGAGCATTAGAAATAACAAATAATCATCCATCAACATTAGAGTGTGCAAAGGTTTGAAGGTTAATCATCACGAGTTACATGTACCCTTTGAGAGTAAAGGAGAGACCAAGAGTTACATGTACCCTGAGTAAAAATCAAATCTAGTTACTATTTCGGTGCTCATTGTCATGTAATTTTGGTGCCTATATCAGGCTCATCAACCAATGAAGAGTCGCTCATGCTCTTGCTTCATGCTAGTGAGTTATGTTCATCTCTTATTCTAATCTTGTGTTAATCTCCATGATTAGGTTAGTGAGTGTGCTTAATCAGCATGCTTAACCATGACTTCTTTCTTCCCTAAAGCTAAAGCTCTCCAAACCCTGATTGCAACACTAGCAAGCTCTTAATTGAATAAAGAGGTTCAAGGTGTAATTTGATCAAAGTGAGTGTACATTATAGATGAATTTACAAAGCAATGAAAGGCTAGATGAGTACTTCTATCATGGGAAGGGCAAGATGGGCTGTGCATTGTTGTGAGGCAGCGCCCAGGATGGATGGACGGGCTGGTCGCGTCGATAATGGTTGTGCACGCCCTGATAGGTAGTCACCACAATAGCGGGATCATGCGTTGATCGCTCCACGCGCTTCTTCACGGGGCATCCCCCTATATTGCACCGATAATAGCTTCTGCGCGAGCGCCAAATCAACCCATAATTAATGATAATAGCTTCTGCTCGAGCGCAAAAACAACCCATAATTAACGATAATCGCTTCTGCCCGAGGGCCAAATCATCCCATAATTAGCGCGAGCGCCAAAACAACCCATAATTAACGATAATAGCTTCTGCGCGAGGGCCAAATCAACCCATAATTAACGATAATAGCTTCTGCGCGAGGGCCTAATCTAATCATTCATGAGAGCAATTGAATTGAATTTTGCACGATTTAAGACTACGGTTGATCCAATTAATGACCCCGTCCAATTAGATTAGCCTTCGATTTGATCTTGTACCTTGGGTGTTTGCTGTTTTTCACGGATTTCTGCCCATACTTGCGCCATTTGTACCCATCATCAAGAACGTCTGTGTCGCTCCTTGTTTCCAAAGCCACTTTTGGCTGCAGCAATTTCTTAAGCTTCTTCTCCTTAGCAGCAGCAGCAGCAGCAGGAGCAGCAGCAGCGGACTTGCGTAATCTGCACGGCAAATTACGACGCCATTAAAACGAATCAAATGAAAGGAGCCAGAAACACAAAGATTGAAGAACCTGCACGTGCATGCAAAGCCCCTACGCTCAAGCAATGGATTAAATGGAGTTTAATTACTAATTGAGCAACATCCTACAATCAAGTGGAGGATTAGGGGGAGAAGTGGTGGATTAGAGGGAGAATTAATGATAATTACAATTCGGATTGAGCAATATTGTGGCTCTGATCTGGGTCCTTGAAATCTCCACTGGTGGAAGGGCTAGCGCTGCGTTGCAGCGTTGGAGATTCACGAGCGAGCTGAGCTTGATCGTGATCGTGGGCGTGATCATCAGCGGCGCTCGACTGCAGGAAAGCGTCGGGCGGCCAAAGAAGGTCGTGCATCCAGTCTTCTGCAATATTATTCACTTCACTCCACATTGCACAGGGAGAAGATCACAATTACGGCTATGAGCTGGGGACCTGTGCTAAGGCTTGTTTGCAGAGATGAAGGGTTGCATCCAAGCTTGTGAACCACGGAAAGAAAAGCAAAAAGGTGCGTGATGGCCATGAAGGTTGACTTAGGTCAACTTTGCACCCTCAGGGAACCTTTCTAGAAGGTTTCAACAATTTTGACTGGCCGCCTCTAATCCTCAACAATTGTTTTTATAATTGATTGCATATTTAATTTAAGACTAATCCAAATTACAACACATTTTTATACATGCACAATTGTTTTTATAATTGATTGCATATTTTAATTCGAGGCTAAGCAATATTACAACCGGTTTTCCTCAATTCCAACAATTGTTTTTATAATTGATTGCATATTTTATTTAGGACTAATCCAAATTACAGAACATGGTTATAAATGCACAATTGTTTTATAATTGACTACATATTTTAATTCAAGGCTAAGCAAAATTAACATGGTTATAAATGCACAATTGTTTTTATAATTGACTACATATTTTAATTCAAGGCTAAGCAAAATTACAGCCGGTTTTTCTCAATTCCAATCGTGAAAATTACACTAATGTACAACTTCTTTTCTCACACTGGTTCTTATGTGACCACAAAACATGGTGATAACTGCACAATTGTTTTTATAATCGATTGCATTTTTTTAAAATTGTAAATGGTAGTTGTTTTCATTTTTGCTTTTGATTGTGATGCAGAATTGCCATTGGTGAAATGTCTTTTACAATCCACATGCCAGATGGGTTTGGTATCAAAGTGTTTCTAGTTTTCTATTGTAAAATATGCCTTTTATTCTTATGCTATGGTTTTCTCAGAAAGTGCAATCAAAATGGGCATTAATTAATTTGGCCAAAATATAGTAACAATTCACAAACCACATGACTTGTTCTGGGTTGAAAATGAAGACCTAAGAGATCTTCTAAAATTTGCTAAGAGAATAGCTATAATAATTAATTTCAAAGTGGAAACTATTTGGAAAACACATGAATTAAAATTATGAAACCAAAATCTTTGTTCTCTCCACTTATATCCCTATTTTTATCTCTACTCTCTCTCTCTCTCTCTCTCTCTCTCTCTCTCTCTCACACACACACACACACACACACACACACACACACACACACACACACAGAGCAAAGGCTGACCTTTTTTAAGAGATTCCTTCCTTCTCTCCCTATGGGTTTCCTTAGAATAGTAGGACTGTGAAATGGAATGGTCAAAACCAATCATTACACATGCACACACACACACACACACACACACACACACACACACACACACACACACACACACACAAATATAACACTTTGTTGAAGGTTTTTGTTTCACACTATTACTTCAAAGCTATTCCAACGTAATAGTGACATTTTATTTCTCTTTATCTTTTTTATAAATTTGCTAATGTGAAAATTTAAAAGGTAGTGGTTATTGTCGAGATAAAAATGAAGAACAAATGCCAAAATTTCTTGAAATAGACAAAGGAATGCCATATGTTTCTCTTGAATCTTTTTTATAACTTTAATAATGTGTGTTTTTTATAAAGGTAGTGGCTATTGTCAAGAGAAAAATGAAGCACAAAAGTCAAAGTTTCTTGAAAATGACAAAGGAAAGTCATATATAATTTAGGGAAAGTCCCATCATAATCTTTAGAAGTCTTATGTAACACAACAACCCAATTCAATAGGAAATATGTAAAAGAAGAGAGGACATGTCTTACGATTAAGGAACATATGAAAATAGTTTTCTTGACCTCAAAATATGCTTACAAATGCTATGCAATATAGTTAAAAAAATTTAAAAACTTTTTGGTACTACAATGTGTGGAAAAATAAATTATGGTGTGAATAATTTATTTAAAAAAATCGAGTCTCCATGAAAGGGCATTGTGACAAACCTTGTTTATGCTACATTGAGTGGGAAAATGAACTATGGTGTGCTAAATCAAAAGAACCCCATGAAAAGACATTGTTTAACAACAATCAACTTCTAATTTTAGAAAAGAAGAATACCTACGTCTCTTGAGAGTGACATGTGTTGTGGAAAATGTTCTTAATCTCTAGCAAACTTGGCATATCATTCAAGGATCTCAAATTCATAACTTACTTCTTGTTTTTGAATCATAAGCTTAAAAACTATGAAACTAGCTATGCAAGAAAGAGTCACCTGGTATTCACTGGTATTCAAGCATCTCAAGTTCATAACTTACTTTTTATTTTTGAAACACTGATAAGCTTAAAAACCGTGAAACACAATACCCTAGCTATGCAAGAAAGAGTCACTTTGGTATAAAAAGGGTGCTCAAAGGGTGTTACTAAAAAAAGTGTACTATTACCTCACTGCATACAAGTGTTACTCAAAAAAGTGTACTGTTACCTCACTGCATACAAGTTCGTTTTTTTACTAGCTCAAACCTGAAAATGTTTGCATTCAAAGAAGTGTGTTATTTAATTTTTATATATTTAACTATATTGTGGGTGTAAAATAATTATTTTAGAGGTATTTATACTCATAGTATAAATCCATAAACATATAGACCTATTTTTATTACCCTAGGGAGGCGAAGTGGTAGACCCTAGAGAAGAGCAAGGCAACAACAAAATGTAAACATGTATGTATGTACACCTCCTCCCCTCTAGAAAAAAAAAATCATTTTAATAGAAAAACAAAATGGGGGCTGCATGAATGAGAAATATGCCCATGTTACATTAAAATGAAGGCTCCACAAATTCATAAATCAAAATGAAGGATGCACTAAAGGGAGGATGTTATGTGTTACATAGAAGCCATCAAGAGCTCAATTTGAAATTTCAAGGGAAAACCTGATTTTTATATTTGGCATCAAAATCCCTTCATATATTAAAGAGTAGAACCTAATTCAAATATATCTAACAAGGTTTTTATCTTCTCTTCCAAGAGGACCCTGTCTTGAGTCTAGAAACTATACCTAGTGGCTTGTCCACTTCTTTTTCCCCTGGGGCAAGTGCACACGCATGCACTACCTTATATTAATTTAATTGTCTACATGAAATGCATATTACATGGCCCATGTCATTTCCTCCTTACTCTAGAAATCATGTTAGAATACTTCAACTTTGTTGTCTATCATTGTTGAAAATGAGTGAAACATGCATTTCTAGCTAATGTTTGAACAATGAGTGGGAAGTGCTATGACTGAGAATTGCTATGAAAAATTACATATGTCTAAAGTGAAAGGATTTGAAGTCTCCAATAGATTTTATATTTCACTATAGCTCTTTTTTATCTTAACATGATCACCAGGTCTAAGAGTGATAAATAGTTGAAACATGATGTAGGTTTGAAAGGGCAACAAGCGATCAACCCCAAACTCATGCTTGCCTATGTATAGACCTTTTTTTCTTATACCACATTGGACCTTCTCCTTGTGCTACTTCAACATAAATAAGTGGTTAGTTTTTTTTAGGGGAGTAATTATGTTATATAAGGTGTCTATGTTTGAATTCATGCCCTCAACTAAGGAATGTGATGTGATATTCACTTATGCAAGAGCCAATAATTTTTTTTAACTCAATTTACATCTTCTAGAAGTTTATATAACTTAGTAGCACATTCTACTTTACTAAGTGAAATATTATAATTGGTAATACATCCATTTCACTTTTTGTGGATACTTCTATAGGATATAACACCATATTAGATAATTTGGAAAAAATCCCATTCCCATTTGAAAAATGGGAGCATGGTGAACTTGTCCAAAAGTTTGTCAAAACCCCCTCATGTGACATATCATCGGAGATCTTGAAGAGTAGAATCTAAATCTATGATCTCCGACAAATTTGGAGTTAGTATGTTTAAGATATGTCCAAAACTATAGGAGTAATTGATTCCCAAAATGTGAGATTTTTCCCAAATTACCTAATATTGGCTATTATGAGGAAAAGTTAGAATCTACTTCTTTTTGTGGACATTTTTCCACAGATACTGGTGCTCGTAAGTCTCAGTTGAGACAACAGATTCATAATGTGAAGCGGAAAGGAAGGAGTATTCATGATTATGTACAAGAGATAAAGAAGTATGCAAATGCATTGGTAACTATCAATTCTCCCATGCCTAATGATGATTTGGTAGACATTGACTTGTGTGGTCTTAGCAAGGAGTACAAGTCTTTTGATACATCTATCTCTGTTCGGAGTACAGGTTTACCAGATTTTGATGAGTTGGCTTCACTCTTGCTTGTTGAGGAAATCAAACTCAGTGACTCTTTTCATGATGCATCTACTAGCCATGATGATAATGGCAAGAATCATGCTTTCTATTCACAAAGGGGATTTAGAGGCAAGGAGAGATTTGCATCACGAGGTCATGGTAATGGTCGTGGATGGCAGGATAGGTCACCACAACAGAATTTTCAGCTTTCATATGGTGCGAGAGGTGGTCATGGATATATACCCCAAAGAGGCAAAGGTAATCCTCGTGGAAGAGGACGTTGGCAAGGCCAGCAAGCATCTATGCAAAATGTGGAATGCCATTATTGTGGGAAGTTTGGTCATATGGCACATGATTGTTACTGTAAACAAAATGATTTAAGAGGGGGTAGAGCAAAACATGGTGGAAACTTTGCACAACATGGTGGAAATTATGCAAATGGTGAAAATTTTGCATCAAGTAGTCATGATGGCAGTGCAAATCACTTGTTTGCCATGAAACATGTTGTGGGATCTATGATGACACATGGTGACAATGATGACACTTGGTATATGGACTCTGGAGCATCAAACCATATGACTTGTCATGGCGAATGGTTTGAACATATAAAGCCAATGGATGTGAAAGGCTATGTGGAGACAGGTGATGATTCCCAGCATGCTATCACTCATGTTGGGAGTGTACCATTGGTGATGCACAATGGTGAAACAAACTCTATGGCAGATGTCTTGTATGCGCCTTCTATTACAAAAAGTTTGGGTCAAATGGTTACAAAAAGTTTGGGTCAAATGGTTGAACAAGGTTTACAGGTTCGTTTCAACGAGCATGATTGCTTCATTGAGGATTTCAAAAATGGATGTAGAGTCATTGCTAAAGGCAAGAAAGAAGGCAGGTTATTTAAGTTGGATGTTGAGATTCCTGAGTTGAAATCGGCCATGTTCTCTAAAAGCCGAAATGTGGTACAGGACATTGAAATGTGGCATAAAAGGATTGGACATGTGAACATACAAAGGTTAAAGAACATGTAGGCAAGAGGTATTGTTGGTGGGCTGCCTAGATTCAAGTATGATGGGAATATGCATGTCTATGATGCTTGCCAGTTTAGAAAGTAAGCAAGGTTGCCATTTCTTAAAAAAGGTAACATGAGTAGCAGGCCACTTGAGATTGTTCATAGTGATGTATGGGGTCCTGCACAAAACCCATCTATTAAAGGCAGCTTGTATTATGTGACATGTATTGATGATTTCAGCAAAATGACTTGGATTTACTTTCTCAAAGAGAAGAGTGAAGTGTTGGAAAAGTTTATGGACTTCAAAGCTTTTGCAAAGAAGCAATATGGCCAGATGGAGGTGGTGAATACACCTCACATGCTTTTGAGAACTTCAAAGCTTTTGCAAAGAAGCAATATGGCCAGATGGAGGTGGTGAATACACCTCACATGCTTTTGAGAACTTCTTGAGAAAGAATGGCATAAGAAGGCAGCTAACTTGCAAGTACACACCTCAGCAAAATGGTGTTGCTGAGAGGAAAAATAGAGTCATTGTGGTGATGTGGCTAGGGCAATGCTCAATGAAAAGAGCATGCCAGACTATTATTGGGCAGAAGCGTGTCCCACAACGGTGTATGTACTTAATAAGACACCCACAACTGCCATACATGGAAGTACGCTAGAGATGCGTCTTATAGGTTTTAGGCCAGACATTGGACACCTTAAAGTGTTTGGTAGCATAGCTTCTGTGCATGTGCCAGATGAGAGAAGGAAGAAGCTAGATCCTAAGGCAGAAAAGTGCATTTTTGTTGGGTATGCATAGGATCACAAGGCATATAAATGTTACAATCCACATACTAGGCAAGTGGTTATCTCACGAGATGTGGTGTTTGATGAACTTACTAGTTGGTGCAAGGCAAAGGATGAGGGTGTCATTGATTCCATTGATGTTGATGTGCATGTGAACTTGCCACAAACAAGTTCTATTTCTATGTCTAGGCCAGCAGAGTTTGAGAGTAGCACTATACATCCATGGTCAGGATGCTTGGGACATGAGGGTGTGAGCACTGGGAGTAGTGCTATGGATAAAGGGAAAAAGAAGGTTGAAGGAATTGGCATTACAGGTTATGAGTCATCAAGTTCAGAAAGTTTGGATGAGGAACTTGGCATACCAGTTTTACGCACACCTTGATGAAAGTTTGGATGAGGAACTTGGCATACCAGTTTTACGCACACCAGGTGCAAAAGGCAGGATAGATATGTGCCTCCAATGCTAGAGTGACAGGTGTTCAGTCATGCATTGTGGAGATCCCAAAGGGTCAGGTATCCAGTTGTTGACAAGTTGACATATCATGACTTTGCTATGCATTACGCATATATGACCTCTTTGGTGAAGCATGTGGAAACCTACATGCTATACAGAAGCTATTGGGAAGCATGTATGGGAGAAGGCAATGGATGTTGACATGGACGCATTGGTCCATAATGAAACTTGGGATCTGGTTGCCTTACCACAAGGCAAAAATGTCATTGGTTGCAAATGGGTTTATAAGGTGAAATGCAAATCAGATGGTTCTATTGAGCACCATAAAGCGCTAGCTAAGGGTTATGCACAAACCCAAGGCTTGGACTATGATGAAACATCTAGTCCAGTTGCAAAGATGGGAACAATAAGAGCAGTCATTGCTATGGTTGCAGCAAATGGTTGGGAAATGCATCAAATGGATGTGAAAAATGCATTTCTAAATGGTGATTTATAAGAGGAAGTTTATATGGCACAGCCAGAAGGATATGTACACCTGAGGTACCCCACTCATGTATGTAGGTTAAAGAAAGCATTATATGGTTTAAAGCAAGCACCTCGTGCTTGGAGTGATAAAATAAGTCGATATCTTATCTCCCTTGGATTTCAGGTTTCTTCAGTAGATTCTTCACTCTATGTGAAGAAAACAGATCATGGGATTATCTTACTTGTCATCTATGTGAATGACTTGATTGTCACAGGAGATCATGCTACAGATGTTATGCATGTCAAGAAGGTATTGAGTGGGCAGTTTGATATGAAAGACTTGGGTGAATTGAGATATTTTCTTGGGATTGAAGTGATCAAAGACCATGCAGGGACATGGGTAGTGTAACGCCAATATGCATTGGATATGTTTGCAAAATATGGAATGACAGGGTGTAAGCCAATGAGTACACCTTTGGAGCAGAATGTGAAGTTGCGGGCTGATTTTGATGAAGAGTTGGATGATCCATCTATGCTTGGATGTACATGGCTACACAGATGTAGATTAGGCAGGTAGCTCGTATGACACGAGGTCTACTAATGGTTATGCCTTTACATTTGGAAGTGCAGACGGTGAGTTGGAGCAGTAAGAAGCAACCTACTATTGCTTTATCTAGTACAGAGGTTGAATACAGGGGTGTAGCCATAGCTACATGTGAAGGAGTATGGCTAAAGAGTCTCTTGGCTGATTTGGGTGAGCCTATTGTTGATGGCAAGGTTCTCATTCATTGTGACAACATGAGCAGCATACATTGGCCAAGAATACAGTTTTTCATGCGCGGACCAAACATATAGAGGTCCACTATCATTTTATCAGAGAGAAAGTGTTGGATGGTACATTGGATTTACAGTATGTGAAGACTGAAGAGCAGGTGGCCGATATCTTTACAAAGCCACTTAGCAGGGAGAAGTTTGAGTACTTCCGTACTATGTTGGGAGTACATGGGATGAGCTTGAGGGGGAGTGTTGAGAGCTTTGATAGCCCAAGCTCATCTACATCTTCATCTATGGGTGGCAGTACATCATGAGCTTGAGAGGGGCTGTTGAGATTCAAGCTCGATGTCAGCTTTGTGACAATTGCACTATGTGCTGGCATGTTAGATAGTAACATGTGTGAGACATAAATGACCACGTCCAGCTGGTCATAGTGTGTGGACAGTAGTAGCTAGGGTTAGCTGTGTGTGGACACAACACATGTAGTGTGTTGTAGCTTATGGATTATGGCTTTATGCATTGTGTGAGAAGGGACATGGCTTTCCTCTATGGTTAGGGTTTGACTAATACATTAGGGTTTGCTCCTCTCTGTGTGTCTCCTCTCCCTCTACCTGTTTTTCATCATAAGCCTTGGTTTGTGAGGTTCTCATGATAGCGTGATACATGTTGTTGTCGCTAGCATGTTGAGTTCAAACTTTTTTATGATGTGTTCCATTCTCTTAGTGGGCATAGAGAGTTACCTCGTAGTCCTCGTGATTTCATCCACTCTCTTTTGTGTGCACACATGGAGGATGCCCAATTCCATAGGATGCCTTGTGTGGAGAGCAATTGCACATCATGTGGTTTACTTGCACATCTACATATGGTAGATCTTGATGCAAGTGACTAAGCGATAGTGCCATGGCAACATTATGAGTATGTGACACACCAGCTCCAGAGTGGTGGGTGGGCAGTCCAAGAAGTTGCAGCTCGTGGACAAACATACACCACGTTGTCACTTCACAGCCACATTTAGGGAGGAGATCTACCCCTATATACGGCACAGTCATTGTGCCAAGTGGCAGGATTGTCAGTTCTGAGCATGCATGGCAAAGTTTCCTATTGGTGTGGTCGTCTTTGTGGTTGATTTTGCAGAGAACTACACCTTCACACCTTTTCAGGAGATACAATCTGAGTATTACTTCTCGAAGCAAGTAATGGTTATATTTCATAATATTTGTTTCGTGTTTGAGCTATATTACTTATTTGATTTTTTGTATCCTAATTGTCTCTCTTGCTTACCTCACCAGGTTGCTATTATGGTCCACATTAGCTATCGACATGTAGAGGCCCATGTAGATGGGATACCGAGTATCCCCGAGGCCCATGTCATTATTTGAGAGTATTATTTCTATATCACTGATGATCGTTCACATGATGCACATTTTGTGCAACACTGTTTTCGTCTCATGACGATTTTTTATGAGATTGTGGGATCACACGTGGCCAGCGATGGGTTTGGTTGGATGGTTGTGGCGCACAGGTCAAGTCGTTCATGACAATTCTATTGGCTCTAGAGGTAGTACTTATGGTTCTCTTATATTCACAAGTAAACTAAATTCACTAGAACATCTTAAAGAAAACAATAACTAAGACTTTGTTTTATGGATTTATAGGTGGCATGTGCAGTCTAGTATCCCAGTGATTTGATCATTCTTTGAGACTGGTCACGGGAAGGGAGAGCATGATGGGGCAGGTGCATGTGTGAAATGTGCCATGAGGTGTCATCAATTGTGGTAGGATGCTAAGTGGTTCAGAGATGCGGCCCACGTGGTCAAGTGGTGCTGCTCCCAACATTTGTGTGGGAGTGCAGCATCATAGTATCCCAAACATGATGCTCGGATTGTCAGGAGATTTGTTTGGCATGTGGATAGTGGCATGATTGACCATAGAGCCTCCCATGATTGTGACATAGTACCTGGCACCTTGGGCTTACATTCCATCAGGAGAACATGCATGGTGGCCCCCACGATTTACGCACGACGGTTTTCATGCTTCTGTGGAGCAGTATGGATGGCGATTGGTCACATTGTGCCTCGAGAGGATGGGCAGATGCATGAATATAGACAGTCCTCTCCCCTGAGTATCCTTCACGTCCAGTGTTGTCTGATGATCACACAGGTCCTGTGTTCATGGGCCAGCTATGATTACCTGACAGATTCGCTACAAGAGGTTGATGTATCTACTGTTATTGTCGGTGAGGGCAATAGCGAGGGAGTAGACTACTCTCTAATGAGTTGCACTAGGCCAAAGTGCATCCTTGACCAGGGTACAATGGATGATCATGGGTTTTCTTTTGACACCCATAGCATGATTGTGGCAGGCCGGTTCTACCATCAGATTCGACTTCATCGGGGGAGTCTTGAGGTCCAGCAGTGGAAGTGGGAGTTAGAGGCATTTCAATTCTCTCATCTAGTGGTTGCTACCAGGCTCACTCTTGATCGAGTACAGAGCCAAAAACAGAGTTCTCGCCCTCGTTTTTGGCTTCGAGTGGATGACCATGAGAGCATTCTAGAGCATTTGAGAGCTAGAGAGAGTGATGTTGACTAGATCTCTATCTTGATAGTGACTAAACTTAGACTAGCTAGGTTAGCTCACTTACATTGTACTTAGATTTATTGGTAATGACTAACCTTAGAATAGCTAGGGTAGCTCATTTTCATTATGCCTTGATCTTTTGAGTTAGTGGTGGCTAAACCCAGAGTGGCTAGGTTAGTTCACATAATAATGTACTTAGTTGATGTTTTTATCATTATGAGTTTTTTCATCATTGAGGATCAGTTGATGTTCATGATTTTTTGATTTTTTTAACACTTTGTCTATCATATTGTTTGTTGAAAATACCCATGCTATAATACCCAAACATGCTCCATTGGGAAGCAAACTTTGCAAGAATGTGGGGGGACCCACCCCCACATTATTGCAAAGTTTAGTCCACATCGGAGCATGTTTGGGTACGATGGTTTGGGGAAGAGCGGGATTTTCCATGGCCTCTTAAGCACCAAGAGACTTGAAAAATCTACACTGGGCGCTAATTGCTAACCCAAACATGCTCCGATGGTGACCAAACTTTGCAAGCATGTGGGGGTGGGTCCCCCCCACATTCTTGCAAAGTTTTGTCCCCACCGAAGCATGTTTGGGTGTATGATGGTATGGGGAAGTGCGGGATTTTCCATGGCCTCTTAAGCACCAAGAGACTTGAAAAATCCACACTCGGTGCTAGTTGCTAACCCAAACATGCTCCGATTGTGACCAAACTTTGCAAGCATGTGGTGTTGGGTACCCCCCACATGCTTGCAAAGTTTGGTCCCCATCGGAGCATGTTTGGGTACAATAGTATGGGGAAGAGCGGGATTTTCCATGGCCTCTTAAGCACCAAGAGACTTGAAAAATCTGCAATGGCGCTTTACTAACCGAAACATGCTCCGATGGTGACCAAAATTTGCAAGCATGTGGGGGTGGGTCCCCCCCACATGCTTGCAAAGTTTGGTCCCCCATCGCAGCATGTTTGGGTACGATGGTATGGAGAAGACCAAGATTTTCCATTGCTAACCCAAACATGCTCCGATGGTGACCAAACCTTGCAGGCATGTGGGCGTCGGTCCCCGCCACATGTTTGCAAAGTTTGGTCCCCAACCATCAGAGCATGTTTATGTACGATGGTATGGGAAAGAGCGATACTTTCCATGGCCTCTTAAGCACCAAGAGACTTGAAAAATCCACACTGGGTGCTAATTGCTAACCTAAAGATGCTCCAATCATGACCAAACTTTGCACGCATGTGGGGGTGGGCCCCACACACATGCTTGCAAAGTTTGGCCCCATCGGAGCATGTTTGTGTATGATGGTATGGGGAAGACCAAGATTTTCCATGGCCTCTCAAGCACCAAGAGACTTGAAAAATCCACACCGGGTGCCAATTGCTACCCCAAACATGCTCTGATGGTGACCAAACTTTGTAAGAATGTGAGGGTGGGTCCCACACACATGTTTGCAAAGTTTGGTCCCCATTGGAGTATGTTTGGGTACGATTGTATGGGAGCAGGATTTTCCATGGCCTCTTAAGCACCAAGAGACTTGAAAAATCCACACTGGGCACTAATTACTAACCCAAACATGCTCGGATGGTGACCAAACTTTGCAAGCATGTGGGGGTGGTCCTCCCCACGTGCTTTGGTCCCCATCGGAGCATGTTTGGGTACGATGGTATGGGGAAGAGCGGGATTTTCCATGGCCTCTTAAGCACCAAGAGACTTGAAAAATCCACACTGGGCTAACCCAAACATGCTCCAATGGGATCAAACTTTGTAAGAATGTGGTGGTGGGTCCCCCCCACATTCTTGGAAAGTTTGGTTCCCATCAAAGCATGTTTGGGTATGATGGCATGGAGATTTTCAACAAACAATATGATAGCCAAAGTGTTAAAAAAATCAAAAAACCATGAACATCAACTAAATGATCCTCAATAATGAAACTAGGTACATCAGAATTTGAACATCAACTAAATGATCCTCAATAATGAAAAGACTCATAATGATATAAACATCAACTAGGTATATCAGAATTTGAGCTAACCCAGCTACTCTGGGTTTAGCCACCACTAACTCAAAAGATCAAGGCATAATGAAAATGAGCTGCCCCAGCTAGTCTGAGGTTAGTCTACTGCCAATAAATCTGAGTACAATAATGTAAGTGAGCTAACCCAGCTAGTGTCACGTAGGCTGTAACGCCTGTGTGACCGACGGCGGCAGACCGGATGGCCATGTCCGGGGTTCAGTGGGAGAGGATGCCCATGCGGAGTCATGGGCGGCCAGGCTAGTGTGGACGGCAGGCCACACACTATATAGCCTGGGGGGTGAGGGGCAATCCTCATTCTTCCTCTATGGTTGGGTGGTGAACCAGAGGCCGTCCCCTCCTGTGGTAACGCCCGTAGCGGCGTTACGGATATCTAACACTGGTATCAGAGCGTGGTTCGATGGGATCGTCAAAGTCCGCGCGTGACCGGGGGACCGGAGCCCACTCGATGGTTTTCAACCATTCATCTTCTCACCCTTATCTCCACAATGAGGTGTGTGGAGGGAGGCGGCCAAGATTTTGAAGGGAAGAACTCTTTCTCTCTCTCTCTCTCTCTCTCTCTCTCTCTCTCTCCCCGTCACACACAGCAAGTCTCCACGCAGGTAAGCAAAAGCAATTTTCGTTTTGTTTTTTTCTCTGCGTTGAATGGCTGCGAAAGAAATTGTTGAATCTTCTGTGTGGGGGTGGGGGGGACGAAGACCAGCCCCACGGCAATGGCCAACCCCACGAGCTACATTAAAGCTCCGTGTGGAAGCTACTGTGTGTGGGGGGGCGAATAGCCCCCTACCTCACGTAGCGCTGTTGTGCAAGGGGGGGCTTGCCTTGGAAAGGCGAAGAGTCAACGCAGAGAGTCTATGGCATTGATGCCCAGCTTGAGATGCTGGAAGAATACGTTGGCAACAACTGGAACCAGCGAAAACCAACGAAGAATTTGAGGGGGTCGCCGTCTGGGCACCATTGTGCGCCGTCTGAGCCTTGCGTGAGCGCACTTGCGCTGAAGAGAGCGCTGGCTTGCGTTGAAGCTAGCCGACGTGGCCAGCCAGGCCAGCCAGGCGACGGCCAACTGAGCGAGCAGCCAGGCCAGGGGGCCGGCCAGCCATCAGCGGGGCGGCCACCAGCGAGAGGAGAAGAGAAAAAAAGTTGAAAAAAAAATATTTATTTTTTTAAATATATATTTCATTATTCATTTTTAATGAAATTAAAAATGAAACTAAATTCAAACAAATCCTCTCTCTCGGCTGGGGAGGAGGGATAATCCCCACAAGGGATAATCCCGGTAAGGCACAGCCTCTCGATCATTTTTATTTTTGTTATGAGTTGCAGGCATTATTTTTTTCTCCCGGATCGGAGAATCCCGGAGTAGCATCCTTGTAGAGGCTCGCAGCGCAACACAAATCGACAGGCGACCGTAAAGGGCGGTGACTATTCTCTCTCCACCACTGCTCATTTTATTAGCGTTTTTCTTTAGTAATTTTCGAGTTCTCGCATTATTTTTTGCAAGAATTAAAGATGTCAACTAGGCGTAGTGTGTCCCCACCGCCTTCTACTTCTCTAGGTTTTTCCAGTCTCTTGTCCTCGGTCACGGGTTTGTTGACCCCGACCAAATTGTCAGGCCGTACACGCGCGACCGTTGTTCGGTCCGGAGTGCGCTCGTCGATCACGCGTGATCTGCCAGCGCCCTCCTCATCTATTGACCCCGCCTTAGGACCCAGCGAGCCCGCAGCGGCCGCATTGGCTGATGACCCCTTTCTGGCCGACGAGCCAGAGGACATGAACACCGACGTCGTCGAGGGGACCGAGGAGGACCTCTTGGATTATGACGACGACGACTATGACCTATTGGACCCTGCTGATGTCTCGACAGAGACGGAGCTCTCTAGTGGACTGTTTAAATTTCTTAATGCCAAATTGAACAACATGGGTAAAGTCTAGGCTGATTTAGTCACGATGCTACAGAGCATCTCCACACGGTTAGATGCACTGACAGCCGCCTCGGCTAGTACTCCAACTCCTCGTGGTAGCCGAGCTCCTGCGGCACGGGTGAGCATAGCCTCGCCAGTGGTTGTAGGAGTACAGGCCGATGCGCCTGCGGGGCCGTCCGTAGCGACAGCTTTGTCGTTATTAAAAGACTTAAAGCCGCCTAGTTTTGGTGGCGAGGAAAAGGAGAGAAAAGAGGACTCAGTCAATATGTTTCTAGCAAAGTGGTCAAATTTACACGCGCTGCGACAGCAGCCTAGCCATATACAGCCCGTAGTAGAGGCTAGCCTCTCATTAACCGGCAAAGCGTACAAGTGGTGGATGAGTTTAACAACTCGCCCTGCCACTTGGACAGAATTTGAAACGATGTTTTGAAAAGAATTTTTGCCTGTTAATGAGGCAGAGAGAAGCTGGGAGTTATGGGATAAGTGCTCGATGGAGAACAAATCCCTAACTCAGTACATCTCAGACTATAGGGAGATAGTATTCAAGTTAAAGGGAATCGATGCATTCCAGACATTGCGAGGCTTTAAAAGAGGCCTCAAAGATGATTACCTTGAGTACGTAGAGCCCTTACAGCCTAAAGACTTAGCAGAGGCAATTAAATATGCACAGATATTTGATGACATCAAGCGCCGTAGTGCGCGTGGTGGTTCTAGCAGGGCCGAGGGTAGTGAAAAAAGGAGGTCAGGCCTCAAAAGAAAAGGGTTCCGCAGTGATAAACAAGGGGATAGGACGGACCAGGAAGGACAGGGTGGTCATTGGTCTAAAAAACTGCGACCATCCAAGAAGAAAAGAGACAGCGAAATCCACAAGAAAGAGCAATATATTAAAGCGCAAAAGGAAAATCGTTGCTTTAATTGCAATGAAGTAGGGCACACGAAGGCTGAGTGTCCAAAGCCTAAAGCCAGCACGAGTGGCAACGAGCCCAAAAAAGATGGTAAATCTTCTAGGCAGTTGCATACAGTGCAGAGACTCCCTCTCAGTTCCGCAGAGTTTAGAGAGGTGACAGTGTGTCATTCTGATGAGCATCACGCTTGTTCAGTGACACCAGCGGCAACCTACTGTAGGTCCGCATGACATGGTGCGCATGTATGGCACCATAGGTGGCCGTAGAGTCACAGTTTTTATTGATGATGGAGCTAGCCACAACTTCTTGAACTACTCGTTAGTCAAGAAGTTGGGGTTGATTGAGACCCGGAGTGATCATGAGTATACTGTTGGCCTAGCCAACGGATATGACAAAATGGTATGGAATACCGTAGTATTGGGGGTCCCATTATCTATGCAGGACTACGAGGCTCCGCTTGACTTTCAGGTCATGCACTTAGCCAAAGCAGACGTATATCTAGGCAGGGAGTGGCTGTATGGCTTGGGCCCTAGTCTAGCTCGGAATTACTTACATAATACGCTATGTTTTGAGCATGGAGGTAGAGTCATTACCCTGCAGGGTGACCGTACTATCCCTGCCACACCACTTATTTCCTCCATGGAGCTGTGTACAGCGGTCTGCAGAGACCAGATAGCAGAGGTATATGCTTGTTACCCTCTTTTGAATTTTGTTTCCGTAGATGAAACGATAAATGATGTTTGCGTAGACAAACAAGGAAAACAAAATTACCTTGGATGAGACCCACTGTTTGAAAACTCTGTTTGGCATGCATGTGATTCAAACAAGAAAAAATCCAAGGTGAATGAGACATTAAAGAAAAAGTACATAGATACTTTAATGAATTTATTAGAGGAATTTCAGGATGCTTTTCTTGATGATTTACCAGATGGTTTACCACCATCTAGAGAAGTAGACCATGGCATCAAAGTCATGCCAGGATCAAAACCTATAAGCAAACCTGCTTATAGATTAAGCCACTCCGAGGCACAGGGATGGAAAAACAATTGACAGAATATTTGAACAAAGGCTTTATTCGGCCTAGTTCAAGTCCGTGGGCATCGCATATTCTTCTGGTAAAGAAGAAAGACGGATCTATGCGGATGTGCATAGACTGAGGCATAGACTATAGGGCTCTTAATCAGATAACGATTAAGAACAAGTATTCAATGCCACGCATGGATGAGTTGTTTGATCAACTCTATGGATCGAGATACTTTACAAAAATAGACCTGAGATCTAGGTATCATCAGGTTAGAATAAAAGCAGAAGATGTTGCGAAGACAGCATTTCAGACCCGTTTCGGGCATTTTGAGTTTTTGGTTATGCCATTTGGGCTAACCAATGCTCCAGCGACGTTTATGACGCTGATGGACAGTATTCTATGTCCATATCTGGGAAAATTCGTAGTAGTTTTCCTAGATGATATTCTTGTGTACAATAAGACACAGAAAGAACACATAGAGCATTTGCGTCCAGTGTTCGAGTTGTTGCGACAGCACAACCTATTTGCGAAGAAGAGCAAATGTGAATTTTTTGAAAAAGAAATTCACTACCTTGGCCATATTATATCCGCCGATGGTACGCGGATGGAGCCAGAAAAAGTAGAGGCTATTCTTAAATGGCCAGCGCCGAAGAATCTTGAGGAACTGCAGATTTTTCTTGGCATGTCGGGGTTCTACCAACAGTATGTGAAGGACTACGCAAAGATCGCAGTCCTGTTGACTGACCAGTTACGGTCAAAAACTAAAAACATTACTTGGGGGAAGCTCAAGGTGACCGTAGCAGCTACACCTGTTTTGACTATTGTCGATCCAAATGAGCCGTTTGTTTTGGAAACAGACGCTAGTAATGAGGCCATTGGGGCCGTACTTATGCAAAGGGGATGCCCAATTGCATTTGAGAGTAAAAAGTTAGATCGTGCGCAGCGTAACTACTCTGCTTACGACCGAGCGAGAGTTACTAGCGATAGTTCATGCACTGAAAAAGTGGAGACACTATTTATATGGTGCTACTTTTGAGGTCCGGACGGACCATGAAAGTCTGAAATGGCTTTCAAGTCAAAATGAACTGAAGGGTAGAAAAGCTCGGTGGGCGGAGATTCTACAGGAGTTTGACCTTCAGATACGTTACCAGAAAGGTAAGTATAACGTGGTGGCAGATGCACTTAGTTGCATGCCACAGATTAATGAACTTAGTTTCACAGTCTTCAAGAATGATTTCTTGGAGTCACTATGTGGTTTATGTGAACACGATCCATCTTTTACAGAGGTCTGGCGTGCTGTACGCGTATGCACTTCTTTACAGATGTGACCACCTCCCTCGTTGGCACGTATTGCTAGTCCGGAGAGACTGGCCGAAGGTGCAACGAGAAGGGAAGCGAGAGTTAGTCCGGAGCGACTAGCCGTGTCTTCTGGGTATAGTCTGGAGCCGGAGAGTTCTGACGTAGGTCCTTCATCACCTTTGACTGCCACGGCTTCAAAGGGGAGTGATAAACTTCGTTGGGGGGAGAAATATGCTAATTACTCCATTGACGACGGGTACTTACTCTACAAGGGTAGAATATGTGTACCAACTATTGGTGACTTTCGGCGGGCCCAAATTCTTAAAGAAAGTCATGATAGTCCAAGTGCGGGTTATCCTGGGATTCAGAAGACCTATGCACTGTAGTAAAAAGACAGTTTTATTGGCCTAGTTTGTTTAAGGACGTCCAGACTTATGTGCTGAAATGCAATAAGTGCCAGGTCAATAAACATGAACGTCTTAAGGTTGGAGGACTACTCCATCCGGTGGAGATTCCTCAAGGGAAATGGGAAAGCATTTCCATGGATTTCATTACCGGTTTACCCAAGACGAGTCGAGGGAATGATTCGGTGTGGGTGGTAGTGGACAGGTTAACTAAAATGGCAAAGTTTATCGCCACGAAGAAAACTGTTAAAACGCCAGAGTTGGCAAAACTCTTTATTGAACATCTCTACAAGCTATATGGCCTGCCCGCAGATATAGTGTCAGATAGAGATAGAAAGTTCAACAGTCATTTTTGGAGGGAAGTCTTCAAAAAGTTGGATACTACTCTGAGTATGAGTACGGCAGATCATCCGGAGTCTGATGGTCAAACTGAAAGAGTTAACCAAATTCTAGAGGATATGTTACGTTCTTATGTTAGTAAGAAGCAATCTAATTGGGAAGAGTACTTGCCCTTATTGGAGTTTGCCTAAAACAGCTCCAAACACTCAGCGACGACTGGATTTACACCATTCATGTTAATGTATGGATTCCAGCCGAGATCTCCGATGGCTGTAGGCCTAGAAAAGGAGAAGATTCAATCTGTCAAGGATTTCCTTGAAGATATGAATGATATGCTCAGAGCCGCACGTGAGAGCATTCGTAGCACTCAGGATCACGCTAAAACTTTAGAGGTGTGCACAATTCTTAAAGAAGCTTATGATCCTGCGCCAGAAATTCATGTTTTGAAAGGCACCTATGATTTTAGAGAGTTTGCAACAGGTGGAGATTTTGCAAGCCCTGCATTCGCTCAGCTTAATGACCATAGTTTCCAACATCAATTCAAAATAAAAGAAAAAGAAGCTGAAACACGTTTGTGGTGTAAAAAGTACTCTAACTCAGAGGCATGGCATCCTCAGGATGGTTTGAAGTCTTTACTTAGTGTCCCAGAACGACAAATTCTTCAGGCAGCAAAAATGCTTTTGGCATCAAGCATTGAAGCAGCAAAAGCTCAAAAAGAAAAGCGAGCCATCAATTATCAGCAATGTTTGATAGAAATTAAAGAGACCATACAATTAGCACATGTGTATTTTCCAGCTTGCTCACTTGGATGGTGGAATACGTTTTTTCATGAGCAAGAAATCTTGATTGAGGAAGTTCAAAGCAATTCAAGATCACTGATGAATCTGGAGCCCTTTCTTTGGAGGGTACAAGAACTTGAAGACCATGATGATAATATTCAAATGCCAAATCAACAAACAGAATTGCTTGAAGAATTGCAAACATTAGTGCATGGGGAGACTCGCGAAGCGTATGTTGGTGCTAGAAGGACTAGTCAACAAGACGGCTGCAAGAGAAGGAAATGTGGGAAGGAAATATTGAGGAGCTCAATGTAAGTGTAATAATTGCAGTGTTAGCAAATAGATCTTTGATATGGCTAGGGGATTTTTTGGTCTCCAGCATGACAAAGAAGATGAAGCGCAATCTACAGGGTGTACGGGCTCGTCAACAAGTGCAGGACATGGTCTAAGATCAAACTTACCAACCCAACCCTAACTTATGGCCCCAAGAATGCTAACACAATGAGGATTAGTGGAATGACTCCTACAGTTAGGGGGGACAAGGAAAATGTTGCCCAGATGGGCAAAATCTTCTTTCCCACATCGGAGGAAGTGGACATTGACATGAAAGTCGCTGAAGATGAGTGCCAATTATGTCTACTAGGCTTAAAAAGGCAAGAGCTCCATACGCAAAGAACGATGGCAAAACAGAGGGAAATTGATAATTTGAACGTGTTTCGACCATGTGGCAAGGAAACATCTAGAAATTCCACTGATAACATGTGGATGGGAATGACATAAGGAGGAATACCAGCCTTAGAACCCATAAACGAGGAACCCAAGGTTGAGGAAGTCCTCGAAACACAAGAAGAAGTGGACAATATACCTAAGGCATCTGCAAGAGGAGATGGTCGACTCTACACGGGGGAGAATATACATGAAATGATCAATGATCCTACATTCTTACAGAGCATGGAACTTCTAATTCAACAAAGGTGGGTGGAGGCTGCTAATGATGAGCCACGTGATGAGGATGTACTCGGACCCAGCCATAGACCCAAATTGAATAGAAGTACCTATGTAGGAAGAGGACAAGGTCTAGGTAGGGGGTAGCTCCTCGAAGGCCAATGGTGGATCCCAACGCAGATCTAAATGCAATCACAAGGGTGAATTTGTTGAATATGGCTACAAAAAAGGGGAGAGGCATGGTTAGGGAACTAGACACTGCCCTTGAATCTAGACCATCTTAGATGAAGCCACGCCTCATTTCGAAGCTTGTGCAAAAGTTCTCATGAGATGGGGACTTGATCCAGCACATAGAGATTTTTGAGTCAACCTGCGAAACATGTGGGCTAGTAAGCGATGTAACCATGATACATGCTTTTTCTCTAACCCTAAAAGGGAAGGCCCACCAATGGTATCGAACACTAAAG
Source organism: Cibotium barometz (assembly GCF_041138505.1). Classification (NCBI taxonomy): domain Eukaryota; kingdom Viridiplantae; phylum Streptophyta; class Polypodiopsida; order Cyatheales; family Cibotiaceae; genus Cibotium; species Cibotium barometz. The sequence goes on from NC_141094.1 coordinate 39,739,758, forward strand.
CTTGAGGATAAAGTAATTTTCACTCGGCTTAAGAATGTGTTCATACCTAGTTTTGCTCGAAGTGGTGATAGATGGAGTCCTGTGATGTAGCTCCACAACATCAAGCAAAAAGAAAATGAGTCCATGCAAGATTATGTTTCTCAGATAAAACACTTAAACTCAAGCTACAAATTGAGGGAAAGGCTAACTGATGATTAGTTATTGCCCTGCTTCCGGAGAGGAATCCGAGATCATAAGATGCATGATTATCTGGTGTTAGCTCAATCGACTATTCTATATATGTGTTGTAAGTTGGCGATGATTAAATATGAGGATAACATGATTGAGTTGAGGTGCCAAGGAAGCTTTGATGGTAGCAGCATCACGATTCGCTAGTCATCAAGATACGGGATCCAAGAACAAGCAAGTTGGCAACATGACAGTTGAGATACTCACAGTACTGCCATTTTGGAAAATTTGAAAGTCAAGTATGGGAGGAAAGTATCAGGAAATTCCCATCTCTACCCCCGGAGAGAATTGATTTAGTGCTCAATCTGTAGACAAAATCATACGAGCACCAAATTCCCTCACCTAAGGCCAAGGTAGTTACTTTATTGTGCTCACTATCAAAGACTAGGGAACCATGACACTGCCATGTGTAGATATCCAAGGATCTTGCCTTTAGCACAATTTCCAGCACTCAAAGTGCCTCTAGCCTTACCAGCACCACTGATGCAAACCAATGTGGCTACAAGGTAGCCAAATATGGCCTACTTACCAAGAGGAATGTTTAGAATGCGACATGTTGCCATTTTCGCTGCCTATTTTATCACCACATGGTAGCCAAATATAGGAATGTTTAGAATGCAAGACATGTTGCCATTTCCGCTGCCTATTTTACCACCACAACCACCACACACCAAGGTCAACTAGGTGTTGATTGAGAAATCCTTGGAAGAGGGAGGTCATGCATGAAGTAGAAGTTAATAACGACTACTACAAGGAACCAATGGAGATCACACCAGATTATTATGTCTTACAAAATAGCATGCCGGTACCATTGTTTCAAACCATGGTACAATGGAAGGGAAAAGATATAAACTCAACTATGAGAAGGGGACCCATACAATGTTTTCATTGTAATGGACCTCATTGAGTAGTAGAGTGTCCTCTAAAAAATGTGACTAATGCTGGCTAAACTCAGCTGATAGCAGTGTAGACCAACGCCATGCCAACTCTTTCATGTGTTAATTGTGGTGTTGATTATTTGATCAAGGACTAACGCCACGCCAATGGCTTTGCTTCTACTTCTAACCATGCCACTATCAAGACTATAAATGTGCAGCCTAGAAATATCACACCACTGAATGTTCTAACACACGCACAAGCGAAACAAATGGACAAAGGGAAGAACCCTGGAGGTATTACAATGCCTCAGATTGGGAGAAGGAGAAGAGTGAAAATGGTGGGTAAGGGTGATACCATGGTCATAATTTAGGATGGATCCGAGGAAGATACCACGAACACCGTATCCACCCAATCAAAGGAAGACGACCCAGTGCCAAAACTAGATGAGCAGGCAAAAGAGAGACCATCAACCCCCAAGGGTGTTCCAAAGTATCCAAATGTTGAAGAGGAAATAAGGAAGCTAAGGCCCTTGTTGAGGAGTGTCAATGCAATCATGAACCCAAATTGAGGGCTAACAAGGCTAGGAATACAATGTACCCACCTACTCCAATTCCAGAGGGGTCCGAAGAAGGAACTCATAGTGACCTGATGCCAAGAATGTTTGAGGAGGCAGGTTAATAATTGTCAATCCATTCATTCCCTAGGATTGAATATGAGACAAACACGTGGAAGGAGCCCTCACTTTTGCCAGAGGACTTAGAAACATAGGCAATCTCTCAACAATAATGTCTACAACCGTCAAAATGCCACTGGGACCATTGCCACACGACATGCCGACATTGTGGGCAAATGTCAAGGACTGGGTAGAAGGAAGAATGAACCCAATAACCACTAAAGAGGAGAACCAGTCACCTTTTGGAGAGAAAAACCTAATACCTAAGGAAGGGGGAACACCTAGATTCATCAAAATACATGTCAACCAATTGGGGAGGTATTATGAGAGTGATGATACAAACATTACAATTCTAATCCACCACAATAGGTACCAAGCACTTGCTATCCTGGATGGAGGAGAGGGTGTGAACATTATCACCAAGCGATGCTAGGAGAACTAGGGAAAACCAGAGCTAGAAAGAGAGAACCTAATCGTCAAGATGGCAAATGGAACATCCTCAAGACTAATGGTGCTATTGAAAATGTTAGGCTTAAGGTCTTTTCATTCCATTACCATTGTAATGGACTTTTTGCGCCAGCCAGATTCATATGACATTATCTTGGGCAGACCCCTAATGAGGGAAGCCAAGGTGGTGCATGATTGGGCGTTGGACCAAGTGTATATTTGAAAGGATTCGCAAATTCTGAAAATCGATCTCCATACATGGAAGGCACATCCCCTAGAAGGCCACTTGCCTAACAATAATTTGGTCTTCACCCACTTAACGAAACACATCCTTACAAGTTTGCCAAACCAGTTAATGAATACTCATGGAAAGAGGAAGAGAACGAGATGTACGCATCACTTCCACCTTCGGACTTTAGTGAAAACTAGATGCATGTACTTGCCACCAATAGATGTGTTGCCGCCCAGAGGAACAAAGTATGTTGAACCAGGTACGATTCCCACAACCTCAGTGCACATGGTAGATGTACTACCCAGAGAAGGGGAAACAGAGAACGAAGCCTCAAGCACAGAAGTTCCTGGACCACATGATCGCAAACAACACCCAACATCTCAAGAAATGGCTGAAACAAAAGAGGTATATCGCTTGACGCAATGCCTTGTTGCAAAGTCAACCCACGGACTCCCAATGGCTTAGATATCTTGAGGTCACTAAGGTGCACGATGCATTTTCTAAGAACTGGGGTGACGAGTTGAGTAAGATAACCTTGGAAGAAAAATAGGAGGAGAAAGCTACGATTCAAGAGCCTGATATGCTTGAACTCACAAGGCAAGACAAAGGAAACAAAATAAGGCTTTGGTTGAAGCTGAGCGAGAGGCAAGAAAAGCAAGGGCTCACATAGAAGATGATGAGGACAACAAGCCGGCAGACCATTTCAGAACCAACAAGCCGGCAGACCATTTCAGAACCTACACCATTGATGACACAAGGTGGTCCGATTGATAGCCAAAAGAGTAAAGAAAAATGGCTAATCCACATCTTATGATGGGTGCAGAAGTTAAGGAGGTAGACATTGTAGAGCGAGGGGAGGATCCCAAACATGTCTACATTGCTAATGACCTAATGGCGGCGGCTGAAGATGTGAGATCCCTGCCACCTCTGGGGCATCGAACTCTGGAGTGCTAGCAGTGGAAGTAGCAACCTTGTGTGCAGGGCAGAGCTTCCCACTCAGGGCCTCGCCCACGAATGTCCGGGAACAAGAGACTAATCCGGCGGTTCTTCCAAAACCAAACCCGGAAAAAACTTCCCTCACCTAGAAAGCATAGGCGATTCCTCTAGGAAAATATTCTAACGTAGTCAAGGGCCTTATCGATCCTTTGTATTCCAACTGAACCCATGGGTCACATGGCCGAATCAAAGGAGGAACTTGCACTTGGTTCATAGAGACCAATGCTTTTTTTCCCATCAAAAGAGGCACATCTCGTTGATTCTTTTCCATAGAACAAGGATTATCCTGTGACTTACTTCAACTATCGTAACTTGAACAGAATTGAATTTTATTATAGGATTAATCTATCGATCCAGCCTAGCCAACCATCCAACCACTATATTGATAGGATTCATTATAAAAATTTGGTTATGTTTTGTCCCAGATACCAAGGAAAAGAGTTCCCAAGCCCCCTAGCCGGCTCTCATGCACAAATTAAATAGTCACACCACTTACACACCTAATATGAAATTGCCTTTTCTTAGACTCAACTATTTCCAAAACAGCATTGCAATAAAACCAAAATGTTTTCATCATAATCCTCAATATTCCATTTCCAGGTCCAATTTCCAACTTTTCCACTTTCCAACCAAAAAATCCAATTTTCAATCATTCCTTCCTCGGCGTACCTATGGCATCACATCGGCAACCAAAACACTCACCACCTGGTCAGTCCCTCTAGGCGCACCTAGTAATTCACTCAGGGGCCTTTTCAATAGCTCCTAGCCCATAGTACCCAGGAGTATAATCTCATAAAATTCATATGGACTCTCCGTTGAAGATCAGCTAGCTCAACCAACAAGATCCATGTAAAAGGGCCGTGAACTCATCTGTTGAAAACCAGCAAGGCCAATCAACCAGATCCATGCTCGTGTTCAAAAAACAACTCCAACTCATTTTCTTCCTCAATGCACGCGTGGGTGTCCTGGGGCAACCTAGAGCCCAAGCACCGTATGGTCAGCACCCTCTAGGTTTCCCCGCAGGTGACCTAACGCTTCACTCATAGGCCGCTTCCTTGGCCCCTCATCCACCGTACTGGAAGCTCATCATTTTAACCGGACCGAGGATGGTCAAGACCTCGACTAATCTTGCCACGCGAGACGTCCTTCTTTGACTCTCCGTTAGCTGTTGCAATATTTTCCATGTAGGTCCCTACGACCTCATTCTATAAGTTAGTCAAAATGCTTCCCCCAGCATTCTTGACGTAAAACAATCCTTAAAAAATAGGTTTCACATACAAATACAGTTTCCAAACAAAATTCCTATCTTTCCACATCATTCGACATCATTCACATCATTCCTCATCGTTTCATATCATTCTACATCATTTCTCATCATTCCACATCAATTCACATCATCCCATATCAATTCACATCCATTCACATAATCCCACATCAATTCACATCCATTCAGATTATCCCACATCAATTCACATCCATTCACATCATCCCATATCATTCCCACATTCATTCACATCATCCCACATATCATTTTCACATTCATTCACATCATCCCACATCATTTCCACATTCGTTCACATCATCATACATCATTTTCACATTTATTCACATCAGCATACATCATTTTCACATTCATTCACAATGTCCCACATTCATTCACATCATTTTCACATTTATTCACATCGTCCCACATTCATTCACATCATCCTACATAATTCCCACATTCATTCGCATCGTCCTACATCATTTCCACATTCATTCACATTGTCCCACATTCATTCACATCGCCCCACATCATTTCCACATTCATTCACATCATCCTACATCATTTCCACATTCATTCGCATCATCCCACATCATTTACACATTTATTTTTATACTGACATAACTTTCTAAGTCTCAGTCATTAATGGCTTAGTTAACGGTAACTTTTTTCTCGACTCAATTCAGTTAAATTTCGTTCTCTTTTTTTGAACCTTGGTCTTTTCAAGAATTACATATTCTTTTCCCATGGAATCTAGGAATAAGCCAGTCACAAGTATTTACATTCATCCAACTAAGCGTGTTTCAGGTCTTTTTTTGGGAAAATCCCTTTTCCCGTTCAAAATGTACCCAAGATTCCATTTCTCAAGAATCTAGATGTATACTTCAATTTCCAGAAGCTAAATATGTTCATGATTCCTCTTTCTGATTAAAAATTTATCTATGTTTTCTCGATGCACCCCTATGAATATTTTCACCTTCTTTTCTCTATTTTTCCAAATTAAAATATCATGAAAATTTCTCTTTTAGCATAAAATATTTATGCACACCTACTAATCCATTTTTATCTATTCCTAATCATTTCCATAATTCTCATAATTTGAATGAATCTAGAAAATTTGTGCATACCCTTCTTTATTTTTCTAACAAATGAATAATGCTCAAAACTTCACTTTTAGCATAAAATCAGGGGTCTATTTATAGGTGACAGAGGCCACCAACCAAGTCCAACGAGAATCTAAATATTTCTAGCTTCCGTTTGATCCAATTTGGACAAGTTTTGGACCAGTTAGGCCCACTTTTCAAATCTAGTTTGAAAGAGGTGAGAGGAGAGATGAAAAATCTCATTTTTTGATTAAAAAATTGGAGTAATCAAGAGGATTCTAGGCGCCTCCTTCATGAGCTCCACTCACCCTACTGAGGTGTCAAAATTTCATTTTGTTACTAATAAATTCCCATTTTTTTACTATTAAGTCCTGTAATAGTCAACTCTTCATCTTATGTAAGAATTTACTCCTTTTTGAGGGATTTTCTTTTATTCTTGCATTTTTCTTATTCCAACACTTGGATTAACCCTATTGGCCCTTTAGAACACTCTTCAAACCTTAATCCATAATTTTTTGAAAATATGGACCCTTAGGCTAAGGTGTCTAATGCACATTTTCAATTAATTTCTAATGCATATTAAAAAACTCTTTTTGAACTTCTGTTTGAGGGGGATTCATCTTAAATAAAAAGGGATAACTTTTTATCCCAAAATATCTCAAAACTGTATTACCTCTCTTTAGAATATTTTCTCTCTCTCTAGGCCAAAAACAAAAGAAAACAATGTTTTCAAGATCAAATGCAACATTTACCTCCAAAGTTACAGAGGAGAGCCATCAACACAAGAAGAATCAAGACCTAGATAAATCACCAAAATGGGTATGGAAGAAGAAAACCAATCAACCAAGTAAACAAAAGAGTATAACACCTCCAATGTCACCCAACAAAGATATTAAACTAAGCCGAGTTTTTGAATAGGATAATGCAGATGTACACTCACATGTACATGAAACAAAATAGTTTCACCAAGATTCAATAAATGTACTCTTCCACTGGATGGAAGGAAAAATCAGAAGTTCTCACTCAAAACTACATTGGCTACAACAACACACACCCACCAGCTCCCAAGTACAAACTTGGTTCCTGTGACAATAAAAGGTAAAGGGGTATGCAGTTCACGTTGTGAAACATGTTCATATGTTTCACGTCTACAATTCTACTCTTCTAAATGTATATCGTGTGGCCTTGGAATGTTTGAGCATATAAGACTCCATAAGGTATTAACATTTGCACGCATAAGGGAATGCGACTATTTCACGTCATAAACTACCATGAGCTATTTCACGTCATGAACTGCTATGGGCTATTTCATGTCATGAACCACTTCGAGCTATTTCATGTCATGAAACACTTCAAGCTATTTCACGTCATGAACCGCCTCATGACAATTCATGCCATGAAACCATAAAAAACCTTCTATAAACCGTCTGTAAACGCATGGCATGCCCAATAAAGAACATAAATACCAAGATGTCTCGAACATAAATACCACATTTTTCCTCTTTCATGCATTTTCATCATCAATTTTTGAGTCATCTTCTTCGCCACAACTCGATTCACAATCATCTTGTGCTCTCCGTTCTCCAACATTTCGCATACTGCTCGCCACAGTTGTCTCAAGTAGGAACTCGATGCCTTGGACTTGCTTCACTCATCGGTGATTTGAGTTTATGCATGCAATGCTTGAACATGTAAATGCATTTAGTTCAGTCTCTCCCCTCCCATGTGCTATTCTCTCCCCATGTGATTAGTTCTTCCACTTACACTCATAACAAATGCACAATTTAAACTCGTGAAATAGCATTCTGCTATTTCACGGTGTCAAAACCTCATCTGCACTTCACACATATCAAATTGATGATTCTGCATCTACCTTCTACTAATAATTAGCTCACGCAGCAATAGAGCAAATTACTAACACACATTACAAATTTTAAGCCATGAATTGTAACCTGCTTGTTCATGAATCTGCTAGTTCACAGTTTAACCCTTCACAAATCTGCTAGTTCACGGTTTAACCTTTCACGCTTTAAGCTCTCACACCGTAACCCTTCATGGTCTAACCTTTCATGGTTTAAACCTTTCACACTTTAAGCTTTCACGGATTAATCTTTCACACTTTAACCTTTCACGTGTTAAGCTTTCATGTCGTGAACTATAGTGTGTTGCTTCACAACACAAATTACCCTGCTAATTCACCACATCACTCCAATGTCGTTATTGCTCACTTTACTAATACTCTTCCCATCATACTTCACCAATTAACTCACCACTCACACACGAGCTCCTATAAATCAACTATATGACTAATGCTCTATTGATAATGGTACAGATGGCATCCTTAGAAAACTCTGACCCGAAGTTTGAAGGAAACCTAGCTGTCACTCAAGCTAGTGCTACGGGGTCTCCAGCCACAAAGAAGAAGCGAGCACTAAGAGAGGTACCAAGCTGACATACCTTGGACCGTATGTACAAGATTTAAAGGGGACAATGCTCTAGGCAAACTTCCAAACGGATCAAGAACAGATCCTCTTCCAATACCACAGCCCCGAATGCCTCCAGATTCTAGACGACACTACCCCGAACGTTCAACAAATCACTCTTTGCAGAATTCCTTAAGACATACGAAGACAAGAATATACAGAGGGAAACAATAATAAAGCCAGATCGATCTACATAATAGGTACTCATCATCACCGAGGGGATGATAAGAGAGGCACTACATTCCCCCCCCCCCTTTCCCCCCATCCAGTCACATGTTCATCCCATAGACCAAATGCCAATGGAGGACATGCTCAAGAAGATTACATATAATTCAAATGGGGCTGAATATGAAAACATCTGAGAAGAAGCAGATGAACAAGCCTGCCGCACCATGTCAATGATCCTACAGGTAAAGCCAGTGGACAGGTATAATAGGGTACCACTTCATAAAATTTCCAAGGTCCACGAGGAGAAAGAGGAGGATTGGGCATGGTATATCCACACAGAGATGGAAAACTACCTCAAGTCACACCAGTCAAATGTGTGCAACCCATACATTCTCACCAAAATACTTAGCCATGAAGAAAACATTCCACTACCCCAAGGAACTCCAAAACAGGAAGCATCACAAGCCCAAGCACAACAAGAGGTCCTGGCGGATCCGGCACACCTTACAACAGAGTTGCAGGAAGGACAATATGTCCTTAAAGACACAAAAGAGATCCTAAAGGAAATAACCAAAGAAGCCAAGTAAGGTAAAAAGTCACGAAAAACCTAAGAAGATGAGAGGCAACCTCCAACAAGTGGAAGTAGAGACCAAGCGCCTAGAAGAGGAGGTGGCCAAAGACATAGCTTCATATCAGGTAGTGTTGGCAAAACACCAAACACGAGTGAAGGTAACCACCACCCTTGTGAAAAGATGCAGGGGGGAAGAGAGCTTGAGCTCTTGCAAGCACACACACACACTCACAAAACCCTAATAGAGAACACACAAGGTGAGAGTCTGAAAATCTTCTTCTTCTCTACTCAACACTCAACACACCATATACAAGATAAGAGTACACACAATATGAAAGGTACTCAACCAATACATACACGGGTTCTCTATAGTGTGAACCCGACTAAATGAGCTGGCGCTATAACTATGCCAGTCTCTAGAGTGGCTGTCACACAGCCTGTCATCCCACTGGCCGCATATCACCCAAGATCTCACCAACCATGCCAGTGGTGTAAGTGTGGGGCCTATCCCCCAGGCGGGTCATCAGTGGCCACCGCCTCACTAGACGAGCTCGATATCTCAACACTCCCCCTCGAGCTCAACTCCATCTCATGTACACCAAGCAAAGCCCTGAATCTGCGGAGCTTCTCTATACCCAATGCTTTGGTGAAGATGTCAGCTACCTGATCCTCTGTGCTAACATAAACAAGGTCAAGGTCTCCTGCCAAGACCTTCTCTCTGACGAAGTGGTAGTGGACCTCTATGTGCTTCGTACGAGCATGAAAGACTGGGTTCCTGGCCAACTGTATACTGCTAATGTTGTCACAGAAAATGACAACTTGTCTATCCACTGATAGACCCAAATCTGCAAGTAGCTTTCTCAACCAAGCTACCTCACATGCTGCCATAGCAGCTCCTCTGTACTCGGCCTCTGTACTCGATAGAGCAACCGTAGGCTGCTTCTTGCTGCTCCAAGTCACAGCAGCACTCCCCAAAGAAAACATGAATCCACTGGTAGATCTTCTATCTGAGATACTACCAGCCCAATCAGCATCTGTGTACCCATGTACACATATCTCTGTCCCAGTCTCATAGAATAGTCCACAATGCAAAGTAGACCTCACATACCTCAGTATGCGTCTCACTGCATCCAAATGCGGTTTCCGTGGAACCTGCATAAACTGACTCACCAACCCAACAGCATAGCTCAAATTTGGTCTGGTGATCGTCATGTAGATCAAACTTCCTACTATGCGCCTATACATAGTAGGATCCTCCAAGATCTCTCCTGAATCTGCACTCAACTTGCCATTCTGATCCAATGGCACAGAAATAGGCTTGCAGCCTGTCATACCATACTTGGACAACATGTCCAAGCCATACTGTCTCTGCAGTAATCCAATACCATGTGGTGACCTAATCACCTCAATGCCCAAGAAATATCTGAGCTCCCCCAGATCCTTCATCTCGAACTTCTGTCTAAGCAAGATCTTTACATCAAAGATCTCTGCATCATGGTCCCCCGTAATGATCAAGTCATCTACATAGATGACAACAAGCACAACCCCTCTATCACCATGTCTCACATACAGCGAGAAATCTGCATTGGTTACATGAAAGCCAATAGTGACAAGATATTCAGAAATCTTGTCAGACCATGCTCTTGGTGCTTGCTTTAAGCCATATAAGGCTTTCTTCAACCTGCAAACATGCTCCGGGTGACCCACATCCTCATAACCAGGTGGCTGCAATATATACACCTCTTCTTGCAAATCCCCATGCAAGAATGCATTCTTTACATCCATCTGATGTAAAGACCATTGCTTTGATGCAGCCACAGCTATCACAACTCTCACCGTTGCCATCTTGGCAACTGGGCTGAAAGTTTCCTCATAATCAATCCCATATGTCTGCGCATATCCTTTGGCTACCAATCTAGCCTTGTACCTGTTTATGCTTCCATCACTATTATGTTTAACTTTGTACACCCACTTGCATCCAATGGCTTTCTTGCCTTCAGGCAATTGCACTAAATCCCAAGTTTCATTTCCATATAGTGCATCCATCTCCTCATCCATAGCTTTCTCCCAACACACATTTCCAATAGCCTCATCAATGCATGTGGGCTCAACAACCTGCACAACCTTTGCCATATATGCATAGTGATGTGCCACATAACCATCATAAGTAAACCTCTGCACAGGGTTCTTCACTCTACCAGATCTTCGCAGCTTTTCATTCATGGCTTCCATAGCCTTCTTTACACCAAGTGTTCTCATAGCTGGGATCCCAAGCTCCTCATCAAGGCTCATATCTGAGCCACTAGACTCTCAACATGAGAATGCCCTGCAGAAATGTCAGGCATACCAAGGGGCTCAACCACTTTCTCTTTTCCTTTACGTGATGTACTAATCACATTTGCAGGGCTGGTATTATGATGCAGCCTGCCACTCCATGGTCTATCAACAGACCCACTAGATGAGGACTCTCCTGGTCCACTCAAAGACTGTGATTGCTGACCTGCATTCTGTGCAACCACACTTCCACTCACATCAGCCCCGACAGCTTCTTTTTTAGCAGCATACCAGTTGCTCATCTCATCAAAGACAACATCCCTGCTTACCCTCAACTCACGTGTAGCAGGGTTATAACACCTGTATCCCTTTTGCTCAAGGGAATATCCAATAAACACACATTTTTCAGCTTTTGGATCCAGCTTAGTTCTCAGCTCATCTGGCACATGCACATATGCAATGCATCCAAAGACTTTCAGATGAGCCAAATCTGGTTTTCTGCCAGTAAACCTCTCCTCTGTAGTTACATCATGTATGGCTGCAGCAGTTGGAGTCTTGTTCATGATGTATACTGCTGTAGAAACAGCCTCAGCCCAATAGCAATGCGGCATATTCTTCTCTTCCATCAATGCTCGCGCAATCTCAGCAATGTGCCTGTTTTTCCGCTCAGCAACTCCATTTTGCTGCGGAGTGTATCTGCATGTATACTGTCTCCGAATACCATTCTTCTTCAAATATTCAGAGAAGTCATTGGAGAAGTACTCTCCCCCTCCATCTGACCTTAGGCACTTTACATATTTCCCTGTTTGCTTTTCAACCAAAACTCTGAAATTCTGAAAGTGAGTGAACACCTCACTCTTCTCTTTCATGAAATATACCCACACTTTCCTTGTGTGGTCATCAATGAAAGTCACATAATACCTGCAGCCTCCCATAGATATGGTCTTCGTAGGACCCCATACATCTGAGTGCACAACATCTAGTGCATTTCTGCTCACATATCTGTTACGTGGAAACACATGCTTTGTTTGCTTCCCAAATTGGCATGCTTCACAGATTTTATGCATACCTTCCACTTTAAATGTTGGCAGCCCTGTCACAATTCCTTTTGTCTGCATAGACTTCAATCTCTGCACATTTACATGTCCAATTCTTTTATGCCACATGTCTGTGTCTGCAGCAATTCCTGAACCATTTGCAAACATCGCAGCACTCATCTCAGGCATGTCTACATCCAACGTAAACATTCTGCCCACTCTGTTGCCTTTTGCAACCAACCTGCACTTGTCTTTAAAATCTTCAACATAACATCCATCAGGGTTAAACCGAACCTGCAAACCCTGCTCAATCATCTGGCCAACTGAAACCAGATTCTTTGTTATGTTCGGTACATGAAGTACATCTGCAAGGTACTTCACTTTGCCATCCTGCATAGACAATGGCACATCTCCAATGTGGGCAATTGGATGAGCAGTGTCATCTCCTGTTTCCACAAAACCTGATCTTTCCGGGTTTTTCATCTCCTTGAACCACTCCCCATGACTCGTCATGTGGTTCGAAGCGCTTGAATCCACATACCATACATTATCTTTTTGTGCTGCATCAACATTTTCAGACATGGCATTCACGACATGCTGCATAACAAACAACCTTTCATTATCCTCATTATTTCTACTTGAGGATACATAGTTGTTTTGCTGCACTTTCCCATTTTGCATGTCAGCTTGCTTTTTATAACATTCTGCCTGCACATGTCCAGGCTTACCACAATAATAGCATTCACGTGCATCATTATATTGTCTTTGCCAATTTCCACGGCCTCTTTGACTCCCCCTGCCTCTGAATTTGCCTCTTCCACCTGCGTGTTGTTGTTGTTGTTGATTCTGGGACTGTTGTTGCTGCTGCTGCTGCTGGCCATAATTCTGATTACCTATTCGGCCACCTCCTTGACCGCGTCCACGGCCTCCTCTACCTCGTCCTCTTCCTGAACTCGTGTAGAAGGCCTGTTGCTCTGAACTGTTTTTGCTTTGTGAAGACTGTTGGTCTTCACCCAAGTTCTTCTCTTCGATAATCAGCATAGACACCAAATCTGTAAAGTTGGGAATGTTTTTCCGAGTCTGAATGGACGTCTTAAACGCCTTGTATTGTGGCCCGAGACCACGTAGGCAGACTTCCACCTTGTCATCATCATCTACTGACACACCAATAGATGCAATGGATTCCACAATACCCTTTATCTTCAACGCATAGTCATTCACAGACATGCTCTTTTTCTCCACAGTATGAAGTTCATTCTTCAACTGTATCTTACGTGCCTTGGTATTTGTTTCATAAAGCTTTACCAAGGTGTCCCATGCCTCCTTGGGGGACTTGGCATCCTGAATGTGCCCAATCATGGTGTCCTGTATACTAATGGATAGCCAATACATAACCTTCCTGGCTCCTTGGTTCCAGTCTTTAAACTCTTTCACATCTGCAGCAATAGGATTTATGTCCGGTATCTCCGGTGCCTCTTCATGTTCACCTTCTATGTAGTCCCAATAACCTTTTCCCATCAGGAAATTAGTTAACCTGAACCTCCAAGCATGGAAGTTATTCTTATCCAGCTTCTCAGCCACAATCTGTGTTATGCCATCATTAGACATCTTGCCAAACACACAATTTTACCAGAAACTGCTCTGGTTTTTCCTGCACAAATGCTGTATTTTCTGCACAGCGGTACTGCAGTCCACTCAAATGTCACAACCAGTGACCTCAATGTGCATACATACACCTAATGGCAACTATAGACCTCTTTGCAGCACCCACAATGTCTGCACAGTCAATCTGTCTTCCTGCAGTACTTAAAACAGAGTTCTGCAGAGAATCGATGACTTACCCGCAGTGCTCGAAATCGCCTGCTTTCTGAAAAACGGAGGTCCAGACGCGCCCGAAACGCGTTTTCAGCCGAAAAATTGGAGTCCAAAGGACTGTATAGTTGCCCTATAGCTTTACTCCCGCGAAGAAAGCTCCTTAATCAGAGACCGTTTGCCGGTGCCTCCCGTAGAGCTCCCGACAAGCGTGTAGTCACCAACACAATAGGAAGGAGTAGTTGAAGCTCTTACCCTCGTACCGCTTCCTGTGGTTCTCTTGCTTGCAGCTCAGCCCTTAGCACGAACCTGGCTCTGATACCATGAAAAGATGCAGGGGGGAAGAGAGCTTGAGCTCTTGCAAGCACACACACACTCACAAAACCCTAATAGAGAACACACAAGGTGAGAGACTGAAAATCTTCTTCTTCTCTACTCAACACTCAACACACCATATACAAGATAAGAGTACACACAATATGAAAGGTACTCAACCAATACATACACGGGTTCTCTATAGTGTGAACCCGACTAAATGAGCTGGCGCTATAACTATGCCAGTCTCTAGAGTGGCTGTCACACAACCTGTCATCCCACTGGCCGCATATCACCCAAGATCTCACCAACCATACCAGTGGTGTAAGTGTGGGGCCTATCCCCCAGGCGGGTCATCAGTGGCCACCGCCTCACTAGACGAGCTCGATATCTCAACACCTTGACCCCCAATTGGGAATTGAAAGCATAAGCTTCATAGGGAAATTGTCAACAACGGAGTCTGTGGTTCTAGAGTCAGTACTCCCAATACCACCTTCCAGCCCCGCCACCTTGGTTTTCAAAAACCTTTCACCTCTACATGACCCAGTACTCTCAGATCTGCCATCCTCAGGTGAAATTGGTGCACCCCAAGAAAAGGAAGAACAGAAATTGTCACAAGGAACTGTAACTTAGGACAACAAAGAAGCCTCATCTCACAACATCCAGAAGCTACTTGTTTGGAAGAACATGTACCAGAGGCTGACAAGTGAAAAATGATTGAAGAAGGCCCCAACCCAAGTAAGAGACGGAGACTCAACTCCAAAAACATCCAAGGCACAAGATCCTTCTTTGATTATATGGAGATTCCCACAGATGCAGGTACCTTCCTCAAAGAAAGCATGGAAGGATTGGATGTGCTACTCTACAACACCAATTTCATGACTCAGAAGGCTCAGCCTCAACAAGTTCGAATATATGGTCAAAGGAACAAAGGGTATGGAGCTGTCACATGTTGACCACTTGTATGCTGCATGATAAAAACACAAAGTTGTGGAAGCAGATCCAAGACACAACAGACCAAGTACAATCTCTCAAAGATCAATTAGATGCAGTCGGCGCCACACACAAAGAAGTCGTCATTAAAAGCTTAAAGGCAACCAAAGAACAAGAAGTAAGGATGCAAAGCATTGAGGAACACAAACGGCTATTAAGCAAGACCATAGTCAGAACTACCAAGGAAAATGAAAAGCTCAAAGCACAAGTTGATCAAGCAAAGGAACATCTCCAGAAGGAGGTGGCACATACCAAAGAGAAGGAGGTAAAGCACACACAACAACTAAGGGATGCACATGCCACGTTCTAAGATAAAGAAGATGGGTATACACAGAAAATCAACAAGCTCAAGGAAGCCCTTGCTGCCTCGGAACATAAAGTGGTTAACCTCTAGGTAGAAAGGGAACATCTGAACAAGACACATGCAGAGAAGCTTCGAAGCCTCAATGAGTTTATCAATGCCAAGACACAAGAACTGGAATAGATGCTGGTCAGCCACCAATAGGTACTTGAACATATAAATCAACAGTTCACCAAACAGCCAAACCTTGGCACAGGAGCATCTAAAGCAAGTCGAGGAAGCTCACGCTTATATTACCACCTCCAAGATAGCTCACAAGGAAGCTGACAGAAGATATGCAGAACTAGCACGTAGCTAGGGAAGTACGTGAGGTAGCCATCTCCACGATCCTCAACGAAAAGGATACCAGGATCCATGAACTGGAGCAAAGGCTAGCACTGCAGCAATGGCCTTGAAGGGAGGGCCAATCCGATGAATTACGTCAACTCATCGAGCGTGCTTCGGAGATAGGCTCTTCGTCGGTGACCCCTTGGGCCCCTCCTCAAACTCTAACTTTGTTTTTGTCTACACTATCCCTCTCTCTTCTTCAATAGGAAATAAATCTAACAGAATACCTTAACTTAGGAGATCTCACTTTCATACATCAAAATACGAAAAGAGACGCAAACCCAACACTGGTCATGGGGATATTAAGAGGTGATATCATTCTTACTTACCCAATTGACTTATTCTTTTTTAAGTTACACCCCATAGTGCTCAACCTCTGTAGTTGGTGTCGGGTGTTACAATAGTCCATCATCTGGATGACAGTGTCGACAAACTCGCATCCATAAACTTGACCTGTTCATGCCAGATAACATGCCATCCACACCAGGCAACTATGAGGTTGTTTTGAGGAGCTACCAGTGGATTATTAACCATGAGTGGGTTGAAGTTTATGACACACATCAGTATCTAAATCTTTCTGAATCAACCTTGTATCATCCCCTGGGTATCATAAAACTCTATAAAAAGATAAACATCTGGAGGCCATGCTTACTAATGTTAATTATCATTTTGACCATGAACATATTGTGCTAATGCAAATTACACCCTTTGAGCCAACAAGAAGAATCTTTCCGGAAGCCTCCTCGACCATGCAATCTAGCAGTAACCATATGTGCCATATCCTCTACGAGTCCCAATGCTTGCCTGACTTAGCGAAGCTACTACCAATGGGAGGCGAAGGCACTTTGTGAGAAAATGTGGCTAGGCACACCAAAGTGGCAAACCCACACTTGGCTAACCTAATGGAAATTTGCATCATCACTTTTATGATTAGTTATTGTTTTCGCAGGTGGCACAAGCAGCATCCAGTACACATACACCAGTACACATACATGGGGTGGATACACAGTAATAGTTACAAATGATACTAACCCCTGCCTAGTGGACTTTAAAATACAGCCTGATTGGAGAAAGAAGTATCTCACAGTGCCAGAATACAGCCTTTAGTACCAGTGCTCCCCACCAAAACAAAGAGTAGATCCTCTATATGTGCCAATCAAAAGGCGGATCACGCCTTTACAGTTCCACGAGGCAAAGCAACGGGATTCCCACATTTGCTATAACTTCCCTCAATTCTCGCCGTCAATATTTTAGGATATTACCAGTCAAAGAAATCAGATGATGACATGGATAAGAGCATGGTGCAAAATACCAGATCCCGACATAGTGGTCATCAGAGTTTCGAAGTTGATCATGATCCTTATCTATCAACCAAAGGAAAGGTATGATGGATATGAGGCAGAGCAGTTATGCTTCAACATGAACAGAGGCCTGAATGAACGTGGAATGATGCTTTATTATCATCGCCTCCTCTGGCGTCTGCCAGGTTATATGCATGTCACGTTCGAAGACATGGTAGACACCGAGTTCTATATATCACACTCAACATTCCAAAGAACCCTAAAAAAGCTTCAATCCCGCTGCAACTTCTATCGACATGAGTTCGGCGATCAGGTCTTTCAACCTAGGTAAAGGTTCTAAGGACATAACCTACAGCAGGTAGGGGGGATGTTAATCCCATTTTGGATTAACAAAGATGCTCCTCCATTTGAGGACATTAATAAGTGTTATGTAAAGGCACTATAAAGGTTGTACATTATAAGATACTGACCAACCAAGGATTTAGTTAGTAAGTTTTGGGCACCCAAGTATAAATAAGGACCAGTTGTCTAAAAGACATTTTCTCACAATGAAAACACACAATCTCTCTTTGTGCTATGAGAACTCTTGCTTTTTCTTGTGTGTGTGTGTGTGTGTGTGTGTGTGTGTGTGTGTGAGAGAGAGAGAGAGAGAGAGAGAGAGAGTGTGTGTGTGTGTGTGTGTACTCTAGTGCATGTTCCTCTTCTATGCATGTGTGTGGGAGAGTGAGAGGAAGATTGCCTTGCATTATGGTGTGAGCGACTCCGTGGTGACAGCGTGGAGGAGGAGATTGGAGGAGTGGAGCTTCCAAAAGCGAGCTTGGAGAGCCTCAAGGGACGTGAGCTCGAAGTATTGGTAAGTACCCAATGATAGAGACAGAGAGAGAGAGAGAGAGAGAGAGAGAGAGAGAGAGAGAGTGTGTGTGTGTGTGTGTGTGTGTGTACTCTAGTGCATGTTCCTCTTCTATGCATGTGTGTGGGAGAGTGAGAGGAAGATTGCCTTGCATTATGGTGTGAGCGACTCCGTGGTGACAGCGTGGAGGAGGAGATTGGAGGAGTGGAGCTTCCAAAAGCGAGCTTGGAGAGCCTCAAGGGACGTGAGCTCGAAGTATTGGTAAGTACCCAATGATAGTTGTTGTCTATTGCTTCTTCCAATTGTGGATGTGTGGAGTTCCCTCTTGGGAGGTGGGATAGCCCATAACAGTCCTCTTACACAAAATTAAACTAATTCCCATCTCTCTCTCTCTCTCTGCTTTTTTTAAATCATAGCATAAAAATATATCCAACTTGCTAGAATACATAAAGAAGAAGAAGAACATGCACAACACCAAAATGAGTTAAATCTCCCCCACTTGCTCTTGAGCTCACGCTTTCAAGCAAGTGTATTCAGATATCTTTTTGCATTACTTGTGGGCCAAAATTAGTTTTTACACTCAACTTTGGGCCTTGCTTTTAAAAATAGAAAAGTCTAAGCTTTTATGCATGAACCTTGCTATAACTTTAAATAAATTAGTGTGTGAACCTACTAAGAGTAAGTAAACCATATGAATAAATGTGATTGGCCTGCCATTTGGCTACAAAATAATGACAGCCATAAATCTACTATAAAAAATATAATGTCATAAAAAATGTGCACACATGTGCAACCCTCATCGAGTCGCCCACACTAGCCCACTAGCCCTGCCCACTGATCTAATGCCAAATATTATATCCAGTGACTATCTACCCAACACAATGCGACCTGTACCTTGCAGTATTAACCATGCTGTACCTTGCAGTATTAACCATGCGGCAAATAATAAAAAATCCATGATAAATGAAACACATTACAAAAATCTCTCTTTTTTTTAGTTGGTTGAAATTAGAAAACACCACACACACCACCACTTGCACAGTGAGGGCTTGAACCCATGATCTTGGGACTCGCAAGGCCACAACTTTATCCACTGCACTAACTGGGAGTTGGTAAAATACCATTTCAATAATTTCCATTTTCATAACAGTAACTGCTCGTTTGTCTTCATTTGTTTGGGAGACTTGGACCTCTAGAAATAATTTGGTATTCATGCAAGAAGGGGTCAAATGCAGAGATTGGAAGGTCTTTAATCAATGCCAACGTTTTTAATTTGGTATTCATGCAAGAAGGGGTCAAATGCAGAGATTGGAAGGTCTTTAATCAATGCCAACGTTTTTAATCCGACAAAAATAAATGGCTAGACCGCTGAAGCAATGCCATCTACGGTACATAGAATGCTATCTTAAGTAGCAATGCTAATTACGATCAGATCAGCATGCTTTTTGAAGCTGCTTTTGATGATACAAGGCTTAGAAGATGCTTTTTGTGGGCTTACCAACCAATTGAACAGACGTACTTGCCTAGATATGCACAGATGCCTTTGATACACACTAAGCTTAGGAGAAGTTTAGAGATGCTTTTGATACACACTAAGCTTAGGAGAAGTTTAGAGATATATAATGTAAACGTATATACATTAAGAATATAAAGCGTTAAGTTGTAACTCAATTATTTCAATAATTTTTAAATTTGACTTTCTCTAAAAAGAGAGAGAGAAGATAAATTGAAAACTAAGGTATAATAAGTGAGTTGTGAGCTAAGATTGAAAACTAAGGTCTAAGTGGGTTGTGAGCTAAGATTGGAAACTAAGGTATAAGTGAGTTGTGAGCTAAGGATGTACGTGAATTGCCATTTAACTTCTTGGATGACTTTTGGATAAAGAACAATCTTTGGATATTTTAATGTCGTTCTGCATGCTTAGCAATCTTTTGAGAGTAATCTGGCTCCATGCTCGCGAGGTTTGCAACAATATGCATGGTCGGGAAAACAAGCATAGAGTTTCCCTTGAGCACATGCTAATTATAAGGTCATCATTATTATCACCCTTGAGCACATGCTAATTATAAGGTCATCATTATTATCACCATTAAGCACATGCTAATTATAAGGTCATCATTATCATCATTAAATATTCTGAGTGTGTTACTTTCCTTGCTTACCCATGGATAGCCATCATCCAATGTTCACCATCTATTATTTATGCCCTATTGAGATATCACTCACTTATTCCTTAATTTATGCATTTGTGGATGCTAACTACACATTTGAAAATTGATGACAAGTACATTGATGCAAGAAATTGACATGTAACCCATAAAAACTTTGCAATACAAGCAATACACTAACACACTCAAATTTGAATCCTACCCATCATCAACCAAACCCTTCAACCTTTTGGCAAGGTCACCACTCTTGCCATCTCGTCATACTTTCAAACTACTCCCAAGCACCATTTCACTATTCTGAAATCAATTAGTTCATCTTTGTACATATTCATGTAATTACTTGAAAATCATAACCATGATAAACTTCGAATTTCTACGCACAATTCACGCCCACTCGTGTCACTAGGCTCCCCAAGATTCATTGAAGACATGTTAAAAAGAAATCAAAATTTACTATTACAATAGAATGTATACATTTAGTCTCCCAAAAACAACACTCGAGATAGAGGTCTAAAAATCTTTTCTTTTTTTGAGTTGGTTTTTTTCATGTACACACACTTGGCATCCTTTTATTTTACAATTGTGTGCATAACACAATCTTAACACTATTTTGGTTCCACATGCCTATACACCAATTGTCTTATGCTCCCCATCCAATCGCTGCCCATCCGATGGGCAACTGCCGGTCTGATGGCCACATGATCTTTTGTATTCAATATTGCTGAGAATCTCACATGTTGAATAACAGACACTTGCAAATAGGTTACTCTGTAAATGGACACAGTATAAGCCCTACTCCAATGCATGATGCATGAGGCACCCATCTTCAAATGCAATTTTTGTTGATTCAAGATGCTTGATTTCCCCACAAATGGGAGGCATCGTTCACATGCATACAGTTGATTCTGTGAGGCAAGAATCATGCATGGTAGCACAACAGACCAGCTAGAAAGTCTCAAGACTAAGGACCTCTTTGAAAATACCATTAAAATACCCCTCACTAAAATTAGGAGGTTCTAGAACAAAACATGAAATGATGTCCCGCAACGTGATGACTCCCTCCACATGACGCTGATCATCAGTAACATAAATGCGATGTATGCTCTTCTCGGAGAGCGTCTCAATGACATCGCCCACAGTTGCTTTTACTGTACATGTAACTGCAGGCATCATCCTTGGTGGACATGAGACTGAAGATTTTGAATGCAAGATTTCCATGAATTCCAGCACTGTTAATGCCCTGCAATCCTAGAAGAGCTCAAATCTCTCTCTCTCTCTCTCTCTCTCTCTCTCTCTCTCTCTCTCTGTTTTGTGTGTGTGCGCGCCCCTGTGTGTAACCTTTGAAATTGTGAATGCTTGTTGCACACTGAGACATTCTTGCATCACCTCAAAGACCCATGACTAACACTCTCTCTCTCTCTCTCTCTCTCTCTCTCTCTCTCTCTCTGTGTGCACCGGCAGGGCTCTTTTCTGCTGCAACGTGCTCCCCCTGGCCACAGTCCCACTGCCCAGCAGGGGAAATTACACCTCATAGCTGCTGCAGGGAGCTGTGGATGATCTAGTTGTCATCCAAGCCGGAAGCTCCCCCTCCTTCGTCCTGTTTGCCAACGACGTCCGAGGGCTCTTAGTTCGCCTCAGCTCCAACACTTCAGTTCTCCAACCTGTTCACCAGTAGCCATCAAGGCGCTCTCCAAGTCCAACAAGCTACAACGTTCAACGCTTGCTTCATTCAAGCTCCATTAGCCCGTCAGCCATTCGCTTGGCTGCAGTACAGACAGTACTGGCTTCAAGCTTCTGATGAGGAACAGCCCCATCCCTGCCACGACTCAAGCTCGACGACTCAAGCTCGATCAGCCATTGAAAGATCAGCTCAAGTTCATCCTCACCACAAAAAAGAAAAAGATACCTTGTCCATATCCTGATTAAGAGTGGGTTCACATGCATTTGTTTCCAGCATGCCGAAGCTTTCCTTTGCAGGCGCTCTGTCATTACCAAGAAGACCCCGGTCACTGAATTAAAGGAGACGTCCATCTACTTGCTCTAATGAATCAACAAACTCCAAGAAGAGAACACCACAAGCGAGCTGGAGCTCTCCCCCCTGCGCTAGCCTGTAGCCCCCTCCCCCTTCAAGATTTCTATGCATTTGTGCACCCATGAGCCCCCTCCAGCCTTCGGCCCCCTTTTCTGCCAGCCTTTCACCTGGACCTTTGCCAGCCCCTCGCCTCTCTTCTTCGCGCCGCCTTTCACTATTCTTCCCGTGCCCTGTGCCCCCACCTTCCATCCTTATGCCCGCCTCCTGTGCGCTTTTGTATCTGCTGAGTAAGATGGTCATGACTTCATTGATGAAGTGGGAGCCCCTGTCACTCGTGATTTCCAAGGGGCAGCCAAAGCACACGAAGATGTGCTCATATAAGAACTAGGCCACAGTGTTAGTGGTGCAATCCTTGGTAGCTTGGGCTTCAGCCCACTTGGTAGCGTAGTCAGTGGTGACCAGGATGTACCTGTATCGACTGGGATGGACCACAGGATCTATGGGACCCACGAAATCAACCCCCCACCGCTCAAAGGGTGACCATGCTAAGGAGTTCCAGAGAGGCCAGCTGGACTAACATGTGGGTTCCGGCCCACACCATTTGCAGGTGTCACAAGACCTGGTGAACTCGATGGAATCTTTGAACATGGTTGGCCCCGTGCTGTAACCAGAGGGTGCCCGAAATGTGTCCGGGATAGTGACCACCACCAAGTCCCAAGTGAGAATCTTCGACGAGATGTGGCACCTCGTGAAGGTCCATAGAACACCATCATGACCAGCCTTGTAGAGGTGACCGGCTATGAGTTGGAAGGGCCAGCTATTTAACAAAAGCCGGCATTTGTCTTTGGGGCTTGTGCCAATTGGGAACTGTCCTGTAGACAGCAAAGCAAGAACACCCCCATAGCAATCTGGGGCAGCATCCACTTTTAAAGAACACTATCAAGAAGGTCGTCATCAATACCTGTTGCAGGTTCACTAGTGTCGATGCAGGAGAGATGGTCTGCCATAACATGAAATTTGCCAAGCTGTAGTAGAATTTCAAAATCGAATTCTTGGAATAGAAGCAACCACCTCCAGACACGATCAGCCATCACCTGAGGTTTGTTGAGAAGGTATTTAAGGGCATGGTGATCTGAAGTGACGATGATGTGGCTGCCGAAAAGATAGTGATGGAACTTTTGGCACGCGTAGACAATGGCTAGACCTTCCTGCTCCGTGGTGTTGTAGTTCTCTTCAGCTGGAGTGAGGAGGCGATTGGCGTAGCAGATAGGCCGGTCAATTTTGTATTCCTAACTTGGTTTGGTGAGGATTGTGCCAATAACAGTGAGATTTGCATGTGTGGACGTGAAAGACGATCATCCAATCTGGTGGGATGAGGATGGGGGTTTCTGTGAAGTGCTTTTTAAGGTAGGTGAAGGCTGTAGACACCGGGTCGAACAACTGGAAGGTTTGACTAGGCGGAGGTCAAGGGATAGTCGAAGGTTTGACTTGGGTTCTTGAGGGACTGATGGGAGGATGCAATCTAAGGATGGCGATGATCTTATTGGGGTCAGATGCCAAGCCTTTAGAAGGGATGAAGTGACCTAGGAGTGTGCCTTGAAATGACACTTAAAGGATTGAGGGATAACCGGGAAGAGCAACACTTGGCAAAACTAAAGCTAACTGTGTAAGGTTCTATGCAGGAGACTAGTTGAGTGCCTGTGAAGTTAGAAAAATCATCAATGAAAGTGCGGAGGAAACTAAGGAGGTACTCCTTGAAGATATTGGTGACAATCCGCTGGAACGGGCTATGGCGTTGTATAGCCCAAAGGCGGAGGAAACTAAAAAAGTACTCCCTGAAGATATTGGTTACAATCTGTTGGAAGGTGGCTGGGGCGTTGCATAGCCCAAAGGGCATCTTGTTGTAGATCTATGCAGATTGCTACCTAGTTCACCTGCTGAAACAGTCCATGAAGCTGTGCACAGCATGCCTAGCCACATCTTCTAAGACACGATCCATGAATGGGAGTGGGAATCCGTCCTTGATGGTGGCTTTGTTGAGGGACCGAAAGTCCACATAGACAGATCTTGTTGGTTTTCTTCTTAGAAGAAACGACCATAGGTGAAAGCCATTCAGAGTGTTCCACTGGGGAGATGTCGGCTTCCATTTTTTCCAGCTCCACTTTGATTGCCTCTGCATACTTTAGGTTGAACTTGTAGGCATGCCCACGAATTGGTTGAGTTCCTTCCATATGGGACACCATCCAGGTCTTTGTATGTCTAGGCAAAGACATCCTTGTAAGGTTGGAAGAAGGTGGAAGCTTGCTCAAGTAGGATTGGGTAGTCCCACAACCAAGAAGCTAACAAGATGGGTCATGGCTCCTCTTAGTACTGAGTTTGAATTGTTGGACAGGGTCTCGGCAAGAGGGCAGGGAGAGGGGTTCCTCTGTCTCAACTGCCTTGGAGAGGAGAGTGGGATTGTGAGCCGGCTGTTGATAAATTGGAAAAGTGGCGTATTGTTCTTCCCTCCAAGACTTAGGACACTTCCCCAAGGGGATGGCAGGGCACTTGGTATAGATTCTTTGTGATGGGGCATTGGGAGATCGGTCGGGCCCGTGGTTGGGTGCTTGTCAACCTAATTCAAGAGAAGTTTGACAGCCCTTCGCGCTCGTGGCGGCCCGTGACATGCTCCCCTAGACCTACTACCTCATAGTGATCTGATTGAGACTTTGTAGTGTCACTTGGTACCTCTATGATGTCCACCATGTAGGATGTCAAGCCTTTCACCGCTTGGAGCCAATCAAGAAGTTCTGACTCATCACTATGGGGGACAACAACTTCAGACATGGGCCAAAACATGCTCGGGTGAGGGGTGGCAGACAAAGTGGGGGCTACCGTGGCACCACGGATCGCTTGGTCCATGTCTTCTTCCAATTTCAGCTCTTGTAGTCCGCGCTTTTGGGGTACCCACAAACGGTCGGAACCCAGTCATGTAGTACTCATGTACTTCTAAGCCATGGCCGTGCTCTTGTAGTCCGTGCTCTTGGGGTATCCACAAATGGTCGGAACCCAGTCATGTAGTCCTCATGTACTTCTAAGCCACAGCCGACCAATGAGTAATGAGTAAGCACCGGAGTCACCTCCAGTTGGTTGGCCATCCCAACTCAGAAGTTGGCTCGTCTAGTTACCTAGAGACCCATTGGAGGGAGTGTGAATTCTGGCATTAGGTTTACTCCAGAGCCACCAACAACAATTTCCCCAGAAAGTGGGGTGCCATGAATCTCCACAAAGAGGCGGGGGCTCCAATAGTCAGTAAGGGACGGGTTGGTGCGGTTGATACCCATACAACCTGCAATGCGCGCACCAATAGGAAGTGGGAACCCACCATTTTGGAACTTCCCACCACTAGAATTGAGTGGCTTACCATCAAGCTTCTCTAGGAGTACACTGAGGCATTGTCGAACACGGGGCTAATCTTGAGAAGATCAAAGGGATTCACCACCATCTTTTTTCTCCATGAGTAGATCCAAGGATGGAAGCTGTGGTTTGGATTGTGAGGGAGAGGAAGGTGGTTTGTCTAATACAGCGGGATGGTTGTGGAGATCCTTGAAGGCTTGTAAAAGAAGGTCTGGTATATGAATGTGCGGGGAAGTGGAAGATTGGTATCATTGGGCTCATCCCTTGATTGGTTGGTTCTTCTGGCATGGCTCTCTTTTGTGCACGGTGACCACTATGGATGATGGTGGATCCACCTGAGTGATTGGTGCAGGTGTGATGGATACACCAAGGGTAAGGAAGGAAGGGCTATGTGCAGCAGAGCAAACAGAGGATGGCGTTCTTATTGAAACCAAGTGGGTGGCCGGGATTGTTTGGAATGTAAAGTCGGTTGAAGTGGATGCCCATTGGTTAGGGAAATCCCACGTGTATCCTTGGGATTCTGGGCAGTGCCTACAAGGTGGTGTGCCTTTAGGAAGGGGGCACCAGCTTTGGTAGTGGCCATACGATTACGTTGTGGGGGAGGGCGAGTCATACGGTTCATTGGGGTTTCTGCCATAGTGGCAGGTGTAGGGGGGTTGGGAATGAGTGGTGAAAGGTAGGTCACTTGAAGAGTAGGTTGGCAAAGGGGAGGTGTGGCAGCATGGAAGGTTGGCGGAACGGTAAGAGAATCGGTATAATGGGCGGGGTTAAGGGTTGTTGAGGTGGGGTGTGGGGCTTGTAGCTGACAAAGTTGATGGAATCCGTTGAAATAGTAACATTCTTAATCTTCATGTCTCCCTCTTTTCACAGAAGGAGAAGTACCTCATTCTTAGGCATTCCTCAATGTTAAGGAAACCCTACCCTAACGTGTCGTGGGAAGTTGCCTATCCGTCGAGATCGAGCTAGGCTCAAGAGCTCCATCATAGCCGCTCGTCACCGCCATCCTCCCGCACTCGTTGTCACACCGAGGCGGTTGCTCTAATCCAACGGGTGACGCAAGCTCTCTCATGAAGATCATGTGGGATCTCCAGGGAAGAGGATTGTGTTAGTTAGCCTAATCACTCGAGAAAGAGAGAGAGAGGAAGCAAGAGGGAACAAGGGATTAGCACTAATCACTCCCAAACCCTAACCCTAAGCACACTACACATGCTAGATTAGAGTTGCAAGAGAGGGAGAGAGAGAGAACACTCCACTTCTATTGCACAAATTATGCATTACAAACAAGAGAAATTGGCTTTTATAGTTCCAAGCCTTTTCCCACTAGGCCGCCCGAGAGTAAGTGACCCGTGATGCAAGCTCTCTCATGAAGATCGTGTGGGATCTCTAGGGAAGAGGATCGTGTTGGTTAGCCTAATCACTCCAGAAAGAGAGAGAGAAAGCAAGAGGAAAGCAAGAGGGAACAAGGGATTAGCACTAATCACTCCCAAACCCTAACACTAAGCACACACCACATGCTAGATTAGAGTTGCAAGAGAGGGGGAGAGAGAGAACACTCCACTTCTATTGTACAAATGGGAGAATGTGTTACAAACAAGAGAAATTAGCTTCTATAGTTCCAAGCCTTTTCGCACTAGGCCGCCGGGAGTAAGTGACCCGGGGCGCCCAAAACATAGTTACAAGGCTTTTCGCTATGGTTTGGTCAACTGACCAAGATCCTCTTGTCTATCCTTTGAAGCTCAATACTATTAAGGAGGTGTTAGTAAAACAATGGGATTAGTAAGCAAGCGGAAAGGGAGGAATTCGGAGGGACAAGGAGGCAACACACATGGAGACTGTTTGCGCTCTGAGATGCTGTAGTCGATGGCGATGTACATGAAGCTCTAGCATCTTTGTCAAGACACCGTGATGGGTATCTTGGCTCCCGTGGATGTTGAGTCATCAGGTTGCGGTGTTCTCTCTGTTTCTTTTTGTGCTTTGTCTTCTTCTGTCATTGGAGCTCTGGGATCCTGTGTTTAATAAGAGTGGTAGACGATGACGAGGATCCAGACATGTGGAGCCGAAGAAGAAGTTAAGGGTAGGATTGATTAGGCATGAAGCACAGTTATTCGGGTGAAGCAGGGGTGATTAAGAAGATCTAGGCGATGGGTCGTACCATTGACTAGGCTTGCGTCCACCATGGTCTCCCCATCTAGAGATATACCTGGATGGTTGTCAAGGACGAAGCTTTGTGCGATGTGTGCGCATAGGACAAAGCCCAGTGAGATTTGCAGGTATTGCGCATGGGCGAGGGCAAAAGGTGTGCCCGTGGTCCTAATCACTAGATCCTTTTCACCTAGAGACGTTTTTTTTTTTTTAATGTGTTTATTGGTCAACACCCCTAAAGAGGGTTTTGTACTGAGTGGCCCATTTGGCGAGATGTGTGAGCTCACCTTTGAGTTTATCTTTGAGTGATTGGATAAGCTTAGCCATTTGTCGCACTAGCCCTTGGTTTCGTGACGAAGTCGAGGGGCAGGGTGGAGCTTCGTGGACTAGGCTCCATTGGGGAAAAGGGGTGAGCAAATTGAGCTTTTGAACGCCCATGGGTTGGGTGTGGGCAAGTCCATAGGATTTAGTTGAGGAAGAGGGGACTTGCTTGCCCGTTGGTTGCCAAACCATCTTCGTCGATTGGATAGATACTGGCTTGGTTGGTGTGGTTTGGGCGAACGGTGGAGAGTTAAGCCGTGGGAGCCAAATGGAGTTCCCATCGTGGAAGCTCTAGGTTTCTAAGAGACATTTGGGCACCCAACGCTGCCGAGTCTGCATGGTCTCGAGCCACAATACAAGGCATTTAAGACGTCTATTCAGACTTGGGAGAACATTCCCAACTTCACAGATTTGGAGTCAATGTTGATCATTGAAGAGAAGAACTTGGGTGAAGATCAACAGTCTTCACAAAACAAAAACAGTTCACAGCAGCAAGCCTTCTACACAAGTTCAGGTAGAGGATGAGGTAGAGGTTGTGGACGTGGCCAAGGTGGTGGCCGAACAAGTAATCAGAATTATAGTCATCAGGTGTGTTGCTTTCATGGAAGCCTTGAGCTTTGAGCATGTTGATAGGCACCCAACATTGTTGAATGCGCTGTGTTTGGGGTTGCCTAGCCCGTGGCTGTGGGACTTTTTGTCGCGGCTTCCTAGGGAGTTGTTGTGGGGAATGAGCACAGGCGGCATGCTTGGGTAGCCAGAGGCGTAGCCAAAGGCGAATGTTGCCTTCATAGTAGCCTTGTGCTCATAACATGCGGTCGGGGGCGAGGCAACGTTGAAGCTTTGGCTTAGGGTTGGTTTTTGTTGACTTTTTGCGTTTTAGAGATGGCTGTTTGGGGATCCATAGTTCTATGTTGCTATCGTAGAAGCCCTGAGCGGCAAAAATATTCTTAAGCACCCACCATTGATTGTCTTCATAAAGGTAAGAGGTCGGGGTGCTTGCTATGTGGGTGGTCGAGGATGTAGAGTTTAGGGGGATTGTCAACGACGAAGCTTGATTATCATAGTTGGAGGGTGTCCACAATGCCCGATCGATTGGCTTTGGTGAGGTATGGGATGTGGTGACAGGGGTGATGAGGATGGTTTCCTCTTGGGGATTTAAGAGGACAGTGGCGTTTTGCCGTTGATTTCCATGGTGGCCGTTTTTTCGCGCCAATTGATTTGGCAGTGAGTGGCATCAATCCACTCTTTTCCAATGATAATCCATCCTTGGAGTGCCTCTGCATCAATAACATGAAATCTGCACTCCAACGGGTTATTTCCAATAGAAATTTTAGGAATGAAATACCCAACACTCTCATTAGACGCATTTCATGTGATATTTGAATGTAAGTATTTTCTTTTGTTAGTGTGGAATTTTCAAGAGCTTTCCACGTCTCCAAGAATATGAGATTGGTATGGAACATAGGATATATATGGGCTTGCCACCATTGTAGACCTTCTCGGTCGGAAGTCCAAGCCATATTCTTGGTGGGTTGAGTTCTAGTGGTAGTTCAAGGGCAATGGAAGACTTAGTAGTTATTGTGGGAAGTGTGAGAATACCCTTTGTGGAAGCAATTTAGGAGGGGGGGGGGGGGGGGAGGGGGGGCGCGGGGGGCAGGGACCGTGGTAGTGAAGAGGATAAGAACAAGTGCCAAAAAATAAGAATAGAAAGTGTCTGGAAGAACAAGGGAGATGGTGTAATTATTCCAGAAGGTGGTGGGGCAACCACGGGACAAAAGGGGATATGGAGATAATTTACGAGAGATAGAAAAGTAGACAGTGAGGAGAAGCAGGGGGAGCAAGAGTGAGTGAAGTATGAAGTGTCTACAATGAAGAAACTAGCAGAGGGACTTCTAGTTTTCAAAAGTTGCAGAAGTGGAGTGAAGTGCAATTGAGGTGAAATTGGGTAAATCAAAGCAAAGAAGATGCTAAGGTCCAGAGAATCAGCCAGGACGTGTGTCCTCGGTGATTTCTGTGAGGCGACTCTGTTAGAGACATGGTTTAGTCCAAATCCGTCAATTGTGTGCTAAATTGAGTCTGTTTAGGGAAGGCCTACAGTTTCTTTGATCATGTTCCCTCTTGATTCTCCAAGCAAGGACTTCTTCGTCTCTGAGAAATTGCTTGAACTACTGAAAGTCATGATGCTCTTCTGATGACCCTGGTTCCCATCCTAAAGTCCTAGATCGGCCTCTTAGTTATTCCCTTCATGAGGCCCTTGGTCTCCCTCTGCTCTCGACATGGCTCGGTCACCCCAAGAAAGTTTCTTCAAGAGAAATCTTGCTTTGATACCACTATAAGTCCATCAGAGCGTGCTGTGACAGATTCAACTATGTTTCCAAGAGATAAAAGATATAGAGAGAGAGGGGAAAGAGAAAAAGGAATAGGGATCTTGCACAGTACACCACACTGAGTGGGGAACAGACCCCGCCTCCTTTCAGGAATTTATTCAAGAACAATCCACGGGCACGCTGCCAGGATCAATACAATCAATGAATACAAAACAAACAGATATGCCGATGTAGGATATCCAAGTCGATGTCGAGACATAAGATCTCTGATGCTGAGCACACTACGGGGATGACCCACAAGTATCTCTCACCGGGCTAGTACCACATTCAATATCCAAATCCAAATCCAATGAATCCAAGTTCGAATTCCAAGTCCTAATCAAATCCAAAACCAAGTCCAAATCAAGTCCAAGTCCAAAATCCACGTCCAAGCCATATGTTCATGTCCATGTCCAAGTTTCATGCCCAAGCTCTATGTTCCATGTCCAAACTCTCCATGTGCAAGCTCTATGTTACATGTTCAAGTCCAAACCTGAATTCAAGAAACTCCCAAATTTGTACACAAGGTACACAGGTGGTACGTGCAGATGTCAAAGAATATGACGATCAACTTGTAGTCTTGTTGTCCAAGCTGAAGAACAAGACAATCCACAAGGAGATCGCACAGCAGTTCAACTATCAATAGTAGGTGCTTGACAGACGGTAGCGAGGCAGTAGTGAACAGTTCCAAGCGGCGCTTGAGAAGTGCAGTCAGATGGCGGTGCTGTTCAGAGGGTAGTTCCGTCTGTAGGTAACGCAAACAGCAGTTTAGTAGGTAGCAGCCAGGTGGCCGAACCTCAACAGCTGGTGGTGCTTAATGGCAAAGACTGCAGCCGGCACTGGGTAGGTGGCTGCAGCAGTTGTCAGCTCTGGACAGAGCAGCTAACAGTGGCGCACTTGTACGGGCAGCAGCCATGTGGTTTTGGTGGGGGAGGGCGGCTACAACAACGCTGAACAGCAGAGAGGGGCAGCACATTCCAGGTGGTGGCAGCGGCTGGTGTAACAGGCGGAAACCACTGTCAGTAGGGGCGCACTGGTGCGGCGGTGCATAGGTGCTGAGAGCTGGCGGCGATAGCGGCACACAGATGCACGCAGTGCACAGCAACAATACGGTGTTGATTCAGTACAACAAGAGGACGGTATTTTTCAATAGGTGATGGCGCACAAACTGCAGCATCGAGATGATGATGATGTTAACGAGGATAATGATCTGCACTTCCCCACGTTCTTGATGATGAAGGCGAGGGAGAGCTTTAAGCCTTGATGATGATGAAGAACTCCACACATCCTTCAACCGTGGTGGTTCACTTGGAGAGATACATGCTACTTTTATACTTGAGAGGATCCCTTCTTTTTGCCAAAAGCAATGTTTTTGCTTTGTTTTCTTCTTTAACTTTGCTTTTGGTCTTTTTTTACTCTTTGCTTTTCACTTTTTCACTTTTAATAATAAAATATTACTCAAGTTCTTTAGTTTTGCTTTTCTAGCTTTAGGGCCTTGCTTTTTGGCCCTGGAGCTACTTTTTGGAAAAGCTGCTTTTAGCTTTTTAGTCCGGCTCACTCTCCTCTTTCCAATGATGCCCTTGGCTTGCGGTCAACCCAGTTTGATTTTTTGCTTTTTCTTGCTTTTTGAGCAAGACAAGTGCTTTTTCTTGAGCAAACCTTATGGTCCCTGTCCCCATGCCTTCTTACAGTTGTCTGGTGTCCGGGCAAAGGTTCTATCATGTGAAATAGAGCTAGGAGGGCCAAATAGTTACAACTGCTACGCTCCACCGTTAGGGCTGAAAATTCATGAGCATGTTGCTTATTACCTTCTCCAACATGTCCTAAAAAGAATTAGACCAATTCGAAGTTTTGATGGAGAAATTGACGTTTTTTGCAAAATTGGCCTATGAACTGCAAAACTGCTTCCTAGCATTGATTAGCAATGAATTAGGCTAAATCCTCCTACGTGCTCGAGCGCCAAAATGTTAGGAAGAGGGCCCAAGATGAATTTCTTGAAATGGTTGAGTGTGGTGAGTGCAATGAGCAAAAAACCAGCAGTGGGTAAAGCTGAAAAAAATGACTAGAATGGCCAAATTTGATTAAATGATAAAAGATAGCTTAATGGTGATTAATGCAAGCATAAAGGATATGGATCTAAGCTCTAATACTTGTCCATCCTTGTGACAACGTACATGACCCCAACCTGAAACTCACTCTAGTTTGTAGGTTTACAAAGTAAGTGGAATTCAAAAGGCATATAATGAGTACAATGGATTAGGATGCAAGTGAGCTGGCCTAGAAAGCCCATTCAGTATCAACAACAAGGTTGGCCTCATGTGAGGCCTCAACACTATTGTCTTCATCTGCTTCGTGATTGTCTTCTACCACGAGATTGGCAGAGATCTTCTTAATGTAGCAATGCTTCTCGAAGTAACCTGGCCTGCCACAAAAGTTGCTTTTAGCATTTGCTTTGTTTTTGAAGGTACCCTTTGTTATTGTAGACCCTTTGGATATATTCTGTGTAGTAGGCCTCATTATGGGAGAAGAGATGGCTTTGTCCATGTTTTTGCTATATCTTCTTCTCTTCCTCCATCAAGGATAGAGTAATGTCGACCAACTTTGGAGATGGTAGATTGGTAAGTGTAGTGAATATGTTTCCATAGTCTTCCTATGTAGACTTTTAAGCAACAAAACAATGCAAATATCTTCATCAATGTTCATTTTAATACCTGCAAGTTGAGTTGTGAGACTCTTCATATGGTTAAGATGTGTAGCAAGAGTCTTCTTTCATCACGTTGAGCTTAAAAAATTAAATTAGCAGCCTAATCTTGGAACTCTTGGCTTGCACTCCAAAGAGTTATTCAAACTCTTCCCAACCTTCAAAGGATGTATCCATTCCATCGATATGATGAATGAATTTATCACTGAGACCCAAAGCTATTATTTCGTCTTTGGATACCCACATATCTTCAGCTTCCCTTGTGGTAGGATTCTTTTCCTTACCACATGCTATGTTCCACAAACCCTTCCTCATAAGAGCGAACTTGACCTTAGTTTGCCTAGTATGAAATAAGTAGCCTTCAAATTTGTTTATAGTGAGGCTAGCCATGTGCAAATGTGAGGGAAGGTCTTACCTTTGAGTAATTTTTCTCAAGGCAATGTCTAATCCCTTTATAAATAGATTTGATTAGTGCTAAACACTGATCAAGCAACGAATGTAAAACACACTCCCAAAGGCATAAAACAGTGAAATAAACTGATTTTGGAGTGAGTGTTTGCGGCATCAAATCAAAGGGCTTTTGCAATGTGAAGTGATATGAAGCTGTAGAAGTCCCCAATGCTTGATGTATAAGCTCACTGTGGTAGTTCAACTACTCAAACTGCTAATGACAGTGATTAGTAACTAATCACAAGATTTAAAAAGTTTGATTTTGGAGAGCAAAATTGAACCCTCAAATCAAAGGGGTTTTGCAAGCAAACTTTATAGCATCTTACCCTTGATGAGTGGATCAACTTCAAGACAAAAAACGTAGCATATCAAGCGAGAAATCGCGCGTATCTTGAAGAACTGGCCGACTCGTTTTTCTGCTCCCACGCTCCATCATTGGGGCTGAAAATTCATGAGCATGTTGCTTATTACCTTCTCCAACAAGTCCTGATAGGAATTAGACCAATTCAAAGTTTTGATGAAGAAATTGACCTTTTTTGCAAAATCAGCCGACTGCAAAACTGCTTCCTAGCAACGATTGGCGACAAATTAGGCTAAATCCTCCTACGTGCTCGAGTGCCTAGATGTTAGAAAGAGCGCCCATGTTGAATTTCTTGAAATAGTTGAGTGTGGCGAGAGCAATGAGCAAAAAACTCGCAGTGGGTAAAGAGGAAAAAATGACTAGAATGGCCAAATTTGATTAAACGATAATAGATAGCTTAATTATCCTTAATGGTGATTAATGCAAGCATAATCGATATGAATCTAAGCTCTGATACTTGTCCATCCTTGTGACGATGTACATGACCCTAACCTAGAACCATAGTTCATAACATACGTTTAGCAAACGCATACGCATTCAGGTATGTAAGATAGCTTAATTATCCTTAATGGTGATTAATGCAAGCATAATCGGTATGAATTTAAGCTCTGATACTTGTCCATCCTTGTGACAATGTACACTACCCTAACCTGGAACCATAGTTCATAACATATGTTTAGCAAACGCATACGCATTCGGGTATGTAAGAATGTTTCGAGTATGTTTCAGTCTTGGGCCGAGTAACATACGTGACCAATATAATACCTCATAGAAAGGACGAGATTTAGACAAATAGATATAAATATACATTGTAAACTCAAGCTCTCCAAGTTCCATTATAAAAACTTACAAAGTTACAACTTACAAGTTACATAAATGCTCATTGCGTGAACCGATTTTCGATTAAAAAAACGTAGCAACTTTCAAAAAACGTAAAACCTTAGAAAAGCTTCTTCTTTTTTTTAAAGCACGTATGAAAGGCAAGTTTCAAAGGCAAGTTTCAAATGCGTATGTTGCAAACGTTTGCGTCATGAAGCAAACGCGAATGTTATGAACTATGCCTGGAACTCACTCTAGTTTGTAGGTTTACAAAGTAAGCGGAATTCAAAACGCATATAATGAGTACAATGGATTGGGATGCAAGTGAGCTGGCCTAGAAAGCCCATTGAGTATCAACAAGAAAGTTAGCCTCATGTGAGGCCTCAACAGTATTGTCTTCATCTTCTTCTTGATTGTCTTCTTCCATGAGATTGGCAAAGATCTTCTGGATGTAGCAATCCTTCTCGCAGTGCCCTGGCCTACTAAAAGAGTTGCATTTACCATTTGCTTTGTTTTTTAAGGTACCCTTTGTTGATGTAGACCCTTTGGATATATTCTTTATGTAGTAGGCCTCATTATGGGAGAAGAGATGGCTTCTTCCATGTTTTTGCTTTATCTTCTTCTCTTTCTCCATCAAGGATGCAGTGATGTCGACCAACTTTGGAGATGGTAGATTGGTGAGTGTAGTGACTATGTTTCCATACGTCTTCATGTGGTAGATTTTTAAGCAACAAAGCAATGCAAATATCTTTATCAATGTTCATTTTAATATCTCCAAGTTGAGTTGTGAGACTCTTCATATGGTTAAGATGTGCAGCAAGAAAGTCTTCTTTCATCATGTTGAGCTCAAACAGTTGAATTAGCAAATGCTACCACAAGGGAAGTTGAAGCTATCTGGGTATCCAAAGACGAGAAAGCTCTTGCATAATAGCTTTGGGTCTCACGGATGAATTCATTCATCATATCGATGGAATGGATACATCCGTTGAAGCTTGGAAAGAGTTGGAAAAACTCTTTGGAGTGCAAACCAAGAGCTCCAAGATTAGCTTACTAATTCAACTGTTTGAGCTCAACACGATGAAAAAAGACTCTCTTGCCGCACATCTTAACCATATGAAGAGTCTCACAACTCAACTTGCAGGTATAAAAATGAACATTGATGAAGATATTTGCATTGCTTTGTTGCTTAAATGTCACGTGCATCCCGCACTTGGATGCCACGTAGACATTCTGTATAGAAGGTGCAGGACCTGGGATGGTGAACTGGTCCCATGTGAGCCCAGTCCGGGACGAGTCAGCCAGGGATCCATCTCAGTCGTCCGAGGTCAGGTGTGCATTGTCCTGCACAGGAAGCAGTGCTAGTCCGCGTTGTGAGTCTCCCTCTGGAATGATGTCAGATGTTCTGTGTATCTGGTTTGCAACTGGATGCCAGGCCTCTGTAGGCATGTAGGTTTGCATGTAGAGAAGGGGCCAGCCCATAGGGCTACCCCAGTAAGAAGGTTTTGCATTTGCATACTTAGTATGGGCATGGGGGAGGTATAGAACCACCCCCAAGGGGCCAGGAGGGCCCAAGCCTTGCCCACCAGCCAAGGCAAGGGCTGGAGGGGCTGTCGGCCAGCTGTACTACTGCTGGACAGGCAGCCGGCTGGGTCCAAAGCCCTAATATGCAAGTCGGCCAGGTGTAGGGGCAGTCCCCACACCTATGCGCAGCATGCCCAGCAGCCAGGGGCTGTCCCAGAAGCATGCGCAGAATGGCCAGATTATTGCCTAGTGTGAAAACATGGGTTATTAAAGTGTGAAGGTATTTTATTGAAATATTCAGTCGTGGAGCTTCCTGAAGCCAGCCGACTGGATGCAAGAGGGGGTATAAATACCCCAGCCCATAATCCCATCATTTATCTCATAATTCACCAAGAGCTCCAAGCATTCAAGGGCCAGGACAGCCAAGGGTTTGCTAAAGCTAAGGGGTGAAGGACTGAAGGTCAAGGGCAGGTTTTCCAGCCAAGAAAAGGTCAAGTACTTTGTATTTGTTTTCAGATTTACATCATTCTAATAAAGCAAATACACCATCCGTGGTGGGGGCCCTACAGAGGGTAATTGGGACCCAATACTGTGTCCTTCTCCATCTCCCCCTTCTCTCTCTATTTTTCTGCACATCGTCTTTCAGTTTGTGCGTTAATTCCGTCGCGAAAAGAGTGCTGTTTTCTGAGTTTTGAAGTACCGATCCTTCTCCGAAGCTTCCGCATATTACAGTGGTATCAGAGCTCACTTCAAGGACAAAGATTCAGCAAAGAAAACCAGAAAATTTTTTCGCTCATGTGGTTGGTTTTTAGACACCGGTGGACTACCCCTTTCGGAGTGACTCCTGTCCCTCAAAGGACGGTTGGTTTTTAGCCTCCGGAAGCCTCCGGAAGTCTCCCACACAGATAGTGGATGGTCAGATTGCGTTCCGGAAAGGAACTGCATTTTCCCGCTATGGCGAGCTTTGGCGACGAGAGAGAACCAGAACCATGGGACCAGAGTGCACCAGGCAGCCCAGCTAGGGCACCCGGCTTGAGTGTACAAGACATGTTCCAGCAGATGATGCGAGCAATCGCAGACCAGACAACCAAGTTGGATGAGCAGAAGGCGCGGATTTTGGCTCTGGAGGAGCGTTCTCGCTCTCCAGCGTCGCGTTTTCCATCTCCTCCTCCCTCTCCTTCCGTACCCCAGATACCAGATCCTCGTCACAGGGACCCTCTCGAGGGGTCACAGCCGCAGCCAAGCTCCTTGCTTGAGATGCAGATGCGTGCATTGGAGATTCGACAACGAGAAGACGAAGCCATGCGACGAGTGGAACACGAGCGTTACCTCCGAGCTTTGGACGCCAGATTGACACCGGCGGCGTCCTCGAATCATTTTCCCGAGAAAATGAACTTCAGTAAGTATAATGGTAAACTCGATCCCACTACTCTGTATTCATGGTTACATCAATTTGAAGCTTACTTTGCCGCAGTTAGGAAATCAGATATTGACAAAGTGATCTTAGCTAG
Organism: Cibotium barometz; assembly: GCF_041138505.1. Classification (NCBI taxonomy): domain Eukaryota; kingdom Viridiplantae; phylum Streptophyta; class Polypodiopsida; order Cyatheales; family Cibotiaceae; genus Cibotium; species Cibotium barometz. The sequence continues at coordinate 39,777,860 of NC_141094.1, forward strand.
TTGGTATTTGGAAGGTGAGGCCATTCCTTGGTGGACTCAGTGGGCTCATGCCCACACCAGATCAGGTATGGCAGCTTATGGGTGGGACGAGTTCGTCCGTGACCTTAAGCAGCGGTTTTTACCGCCCCACTACCTTGAGCGACTCGAAGACGAGTTCAGGGGTGCGCGTCAGAATGCGCAACCAGTCCTTCAGTTTGCCAATAGAATTTCGACCTTGTGTCTACAATTAGGCTTATCTGATGCGGACAAGAAAGGGCAGTTTTTGTATGGCCTGGACACGCACATCCAATGGGAGGTGCGTATGTTTAGACCAGCCACCTTTGAGGACGCACTCTCGCTTGCGCAGAGTGCAGAAATGAAACACAATGGTGGCAAGCCCAAGACTTCCCAGCCGGCTTCTCCCAAGGCTAACACCTCGGGGGGCAAAAGCCAGAACCAGACGGGGTCTTCCCCAGGACAGAGCCCGGGAGCCTCTGGCTCCACGAACTCGAACAATGCGTCTAAGCTTACTCCAGACCAGAAAGCGGAGGCAGGCAAGACAGGTGGCAAGTTGAGTGCTGAGGAGCTTGCTCAGTACAGGAAGGAGAGTAGATGTTACTTTTGTCACACAAAAGGACATACTTCTCGGGATTGTCCGAAGAAGCCTCCAAAGGCCGCGCCGCCTCCACAGCTTCCGTGGTGAGCACAGCTCCCACACAGACCCTAGCGGCTACCCCTACTTCTTCAACCCCCGGTGCTTCAGTTGGAGCAATTATTAGCCGGGAGCTCGAAGATAAGCAGAAGGGCGCCCATGACCAGGAGTATGAGCGCAACGAATTGCTCAAGTCCTTTGGCTACATAGGTGGCCAGAGAGTCGTCGTCTTGTTTGACAGCGGCAGCACGGAGGATGTGATCACGGAAGAGGCCGCTAGGCGTGCCCGTTTCGAGCTGACTCCGGTGGACAAACAGGTTGAGGGTTTTAGCACAGGTATGACAACGAGCGTCAAGTATGAAGCTCTAGGTGCTAAGTTAGTGATTCAGGGCATAGAGTTTGTGCGTGACTTTATGGTTGCCCCTCTTGTAGGAGCAGACATAATTTTGGGTATCCAGTGGTTTCACAAGTTTCTTCCTAATGTCAAGTGGGACAAGCACACGTTCCAGATTGATCGGAATGTGTCAAACACCCCGGTGACCATTGGTATTCCAAACTTTCCGGTCATAAGCCACTTGCAGGCTAAGCGAGCAGTCAGGAAAGGCGCACAGTGTGCGATGATTTACATCCAGACAGCCCAGACGGTGGCCAGTGCTTCCGAGAAGTACTCGGTTCTCCATGAAAAGTTCCAGAAGATTTTTCTTCGGGACAGTCTCCCTCCCCAGCTTCCCCCGTCCAGACCAGGGATCACAAGATTGATCTCCTCCCAGGCTCGGAACCCCCGAGCAAGTTTCCGTATCGCCTTTCTAAGGCAATGGAATCGGAGTTGGACCGCCAACTCCAAGAATTGTTGCAAGCTGGCTTCATCCGTCCAAGCGTGTCGCCATTTGCAGCACCGATCTTATTTGTCAAGAAGAAAGATGGGTCTTCTCGGTTGTGTGTCGATTATCGTGCACTCAACAAGCTGACTATCAAGAGCAGATTCCCGATGCCTCGAATTGACTATATTCTCGAGAGGCTGAATGGAGCTAAGGTGTTCTCTAAATTGGATTTAAAGAGTGGGTACCACCAGGTTCGGATTGTTGAGGGGGACATCCCCAAGACAGCTTTCCGTACAGAACGGGCCCACTATGAATTTGTGGTCATGCCATTTGGTTTGACGAACGCCCCAGCTACATTTAACCGCATGATGATGCGTATTTTCCGGGAGTTGATCGGAGTGTGTGTGTTCATATTTCTGGACGACATACTCATATTTTCAGCTACAGTTGAGCAGCATGACATTGATGTGGAGAAAGTCCTTAAGTTGCTGGAAAGCAACGAGCTCTATATCAATGAAAAGAAGTCAAAATTTTATCTGTTCCAGGTACATTACTTGGGATATATAATCAGTACCGAAGGCATTCGACTTGATCCGGCTAAAGTGGCCGAGATTGTTAACTGGGAAGTACCTCAGACTGCTTATGACATTAGATCATTTGTGGGTATATGCCAGGCATATTCCACCCACATTGACAAGTTTTTTGATCTCTCGGCAGACCTCACCGATCTGCTAAAGGGAGTGAAAACAAGGAGGCAAAAGATTCGAATGACTCCACGAGCGTTGGAGGCATTCCAGAACCTCAAGGTGGCTTTGTCAGAAGCGCCTTGTTTGGCTCTTGCCTCGTGGGACGAACCATTGCAGGTGATCACCGATGCGAGTAACATCGCAATTGGAGGTGTATTGCAACAGAATGGTCATCCAGTAGCTTACATGTCTCGTAAGTTACTGCCCGCCAAAAAGAACTATTCAGTCTATGATCGTGAACTCCTAGCAGTTATACAGGCCTTGAAACATTGGAAACATTTCTTGTATGGCCGTGACTTCGAGGTTCGCACTGACCATCAGGCATTGCGCTGGATTCAGACGATGCCAAGTGCACAATGGAGTGATCGACAACACCGCTGGAGTCAGATATTCCAACAGTTCGGTGGTATGATTGAGTACCTTCCAGGAAAGGCCAACCCAGTGGCCGATGCTTTGAGCAGGAAGGGACAAGTATCTGCGATTCAGACCACTAGACTTGACCTTGTTGGTACAGGACTAGAAGACATGAAGCACACGTACGCGGATTCTGAGGAATTCGGTACACAGTGGGAACAGGCGTTGGATGCCACAGGACCATGCCATTTTCTGATACGCGATGGTTGGCTTTACTACAAAGGCCGACTGTGTGTCATGAAATCATTCCGGGCAGCTCTTCTCCATGATGCCCATGACGCCATTACAGGTGGTCATAGGGGCATGAATTCGACTCTGGAGAAGTTAGAACGGCAATACTATTGGCCAAAGATGAGGCGTGATGTGTTTACTTATGTACAACGCTGTGACATTTGTCAAAAGGTGAAAGCTCCTCGTGGAAAGAAGATAGGGTTGTTACAGCCTTTGCCAATTCCTGAGGGTCCTTTCCAAGACATTTCGATGGACTTTGTCACAAATCTGCCTCCCAGTCCGAGTAAGCGTAATACACAGTGTTTGACTATTGTTGACAGGTTCAGCAAATTTGTGATGCTTATTCCTTGCAGGGCCAATGTGACCGTCGAGGATGTTGCCCAGCTATTCATTCGGCATTGGTACCCGATTGGTGGGATTCCTAGGACCATAGTGTCAGACCGAGATGCCAAGTTTACCAGTCATTTTTGGAGGGCATTGTTTGATAATTTTGGTATTAAGTTGAATTTTTCCAGTGCATTCCACCCACAGACAGATGGCCAGACAGAGATATACAACCAGTTGGCCTTTGATGTGCTGAAGTGTTATGTCCACGATCAGCAAGGTAAGTGGGAATCGTTTTTGCCTTTAGTTCAAGCTGTTTTGAATGACTCTTTTTCTTCAGCTATTGGCAGGACTCCATATGAGGCAGCGTTTGGAAGACCTTTCCAGTCGTTGTTAACCAGGACTTCGTCTTCAGTACCGGAGGCGAACAGAGTGACGGAGTCTTACCAGGAGATCCTAGAGTCCGTTAAAGACAGATTGGCTAAAGCGCAAGAGGCCTACACTCGACAGGCCAATAAAGACCGAAGGGACATGAAGTTTTCGGAAGGAGATTGGGTATATCTTCGGATTATGAAGCAAAGATTAAAGCAGGTGGGCAAGCGATGCCCAAAGTTGTCTTTCAGGAGCTTTGGACCATTCCCCATCCGGAAAAAGATTAATGAGGTGTCTATGCAGTTAAAGCTACCTCCGAGTTGGACTATGCACGATGTATTTCATGTCAGTTGGTTAAAGCCATATGCAGGTCCACCCCCTTCAGAGGTCAAAGACGAAGCGGAACCAGACATCATTGATGAAGCAGAAGTAATGGTTCCAGAACAGATCCTTCTGCACCGTTTCAAGCATGGCTCCGGCCGACGACTACGACAGTTTCTCACCAAGTTTCAGGACCGAGGAACTCATGAAGCGGTATGGCTCGACAAAGAATTTTTCGAAGACTATCCGGCATTATTGACGGATTATTTGGAGGCTATGCAGCTTCCGTCAAGTTAAGCAGAAGGGGATGTCACGTGCATCCCGCACTTGGATGCCACGTAGACATTCTGTATAGAAGGTGCAGGACCTGGGATGGTGAACTGGTCCCATGTGAGCCCAGTCCGGGACGAGTCAGCCAGGGATCCATCTCAGTCGTCCGAGGTCAGGTGTGCATTGTCCTGCACAGGAAGCAGTGCTAGTCCGCGCTGTGAGTCTCCCTCTGGAATGATGTCAGATGTTCTGTGTATCTGGTTTGCAACTGGATGCCAGGCCTCTGTAGGCATGTAGGTTTGCATGTAGAGAAGGGGCCAGCCCATAGGGCTACCCCAGTAAGAAGGTTTTGCATTTGCATACTTAGTATGGGCATGGGGAAGGTATAGAACCACCCCCAAGGGGCCAGGAGGGCCCAAGCCTTGCCCACCAGCCAAGGCAAGGGCTGGAGGGGCTGTCGGCCAGCTGTACTACTGCTGGACAGGCAGCCGGCTGGGTCCAAAGCCCTAATATGCAAGTCGACCAGGTGTAGGGGCAGTCCCCACACCTATGCACAGCATGCCCAGCAGCCAGGGGCTGTCCCAGAAGCATGCGCAGAATGGCCAGATTATTGCCTAGTGTGAAAACATGGGTTATTAAAGTGTGAAGGTATTTTATTGAAATATTCAGTCGTGGAGCTTCCTGAAGCCAGCCGACTGGATGCAAGAGGGGGTATAAATACCCCAGCCCATAATCCCATCATTTATCTCATAATTCACCAAGAGCTCCAAGCATTCAAGGGCCAGGACAGCCAAGGGTTTGCTAAAGCTAAGGGGTGAAGGACTGAAGGTCAAGGGCAGGTTTTCCAGCCAAGAAAAGGTCAAGTACTTTGTATTTGTTTTCAGATTTACATCATTCTAATAAAGCAAATACACCATCCGTGGTGGGGGCCCTACAGAGGGTAATTGGGACCCAATACTGTGTCCTTCTCCATCTCCCCCTTCTCTCTCTATTTTTCTGCACATCGTCTTTCAGTTTGTGCGTTAATTCCGTCGCGAAAAGAGTGCTGTTTTCTGAGTTTTGAAGTACCGATCCTTCTCCGAAGCTTCCGCATATTACATTAAAAGTCTTACCACATGAAGACTATGGAAACATATTCACTACACTCACCAATCTACCATCTCCAAAGTTGGTCGACATCACTACATCCTTGATGGAGAAAGAGAAGAAGATAAAGCAAAAACATGGAAGAAGCCATCTCTTCTCCCATTTTGAGGCCTACTACAACAACAAAGGTACCTTCAAAAACAAAGCAAATGGTAAATGCAACTTTTGTGGTAGGCCAGGGCACTTCGAGACGGATTGCTACATCAAGAAGAAGATCTCTACCAATCTTGTGGAAGAAGACAATCAAGAAGAAGATGAAGACAATACTGCTAAGGCCTCACATGAGGCCAATCTTGTTGTTGATACTGAATGGGCTTTCTAGGCCAACTCACTTACATCCTAATCCATTGTACTCATTATATGCCTTTTGAATTCCACTTTGTAAACCTACAAACTAGAGTGAGTTCCACGTTGGGGTCATGTACGTTGTTACAAGGATGGACAAGTCATGAAGCATCCCATGGGCTATTGCTAGGAGTTGGGATCATCAATTTGAAGGGGGGATTATTGGATAAATTGATGTATTATGGATTTAGAGCAAAGCCTTAGGTCATTTGTCAAAGGTGAGAGTCTCGTAGCAGTTGTAAATTGTACAAGTTAAGGTGAAAGAATCCATGAGGTGTACTAGGAGCCAGGAGCATTAATGAAAACCTCCTTTGTTGACTTTGGAAGCTAGAATCTAGGACATGTAGAGGCTAGAATTATGGAGAGATTTGTGAAGAGTATCATTGACTTTGTTAAGCTACTAAGCATGATTAGCATTTGCTAATCCATCTTGTACTCACCCTATTTAAGAGGCACACATCTAATGGAAATATATCTCTCTCCCATCTTGGTGTCATTATGCTCATCATTATCTTAATCATATTGTGATTAGGCTAACCATCTAGATTTGTATGTTCATTTTGTCTAAACCATGAGATTTCTCATCATCTACTATGAGCCACCATGATGCCAACAATTTGTATCAAAGCCACGGAGGGCATGTTGGGATGTTGTTAGCAGAGCTGGTCGACTTGCCAATTCCTCTCGGTGGAGTTGAACGAAGGCTGAATGTGTGTACAACTAAGAAGGCTACGTCGTGTTGGTATGCCCAAAGTAATCACTAGCAGGCGTGCATATGCTAGAATAGCCGGGTGACATCTCTAGTGTAGGCAGGCCTCTAAGCCAAGTGTCGTCAGAGCCTCTAGGTACCCCACATCGAGGGAGGGTGTTGGAAGGTCATGGCCTAGCCGTCTACATACCACATGCATAGTGACAGGGATAATGAGATCATACATAAAAAATAGAAGACTAGGGCCATTATCATCCCTCCTCCATCAATTTTCAGGGCTTGGAAGGAATTAGAGTGGTGGAGGTTAAGCGCGCAATGGCGTAAACACTACTGGGATGGGTGACCTCCCAAATGTAGGCATATGCTCACTTATGGTAGTGCTATGTGTGAACAGGGCTTAACCAAGGGCACTTTTTTCCATGTGGTTTTTCCCCTTGGATATCAAGTGTGAAAGGACACTCTACATATAATATTTTGTACTTCTATATTATATGGATGTGGCATACATGCAAGGGTTGACTTGCATTTTGTGGCTACCACACTTTTGGCTCTCTCTCTCTCCCCCTCTAATTTTCTGTGAGGGTTTCCCGACAAGCTGGACAGAGCATATCATTGTACCACTCTTTAAGAGTGGGGACGCCACGGTACCAAGCAACTACAGGACGATCATGATTGGTCATTACTTGGCCAAATTATATGACTCTATATTGGAGTCAGAGCTGAGCCGATAGGTAGAGAGGCATGGTCATCGAGCACATGGACAGGCTGGCTTCAGAAGAGGATTTACTACCTTGGATCACATACTGACCTTCGGGCACTTATTGAAGAGGATTTACTACCTTGGATCACATACTGACACTTCGGGCACTTATTGAAGAGGGCAGGGCACAGAAGAGAAGGATATACTGCTGCTTTGTGGACTTCCGCAAAGCCTTCGATACCGTACCACGTGCCAGGCTTATGCACATATTGCATGACATTGAGGTACCCAAGGATATGCAGTGGGGGATATATGCTTTGTATGAGTCTGTGACAGGTAGAGTCCGAGCTCCAGGCGGACTATCTGATAGGGTGACCAACACGATAGCGGTGAAGCAGGGATGCCCGCTATCGTCCACCCTCTTTGGATTGTACATTGATGCAGTCTCTGATAATGTAGACAGATTGGGAGGCCGAGGGGCATGCCTGGCAGGGGTGTTGATACCCATCTTGTTATATGCTGATGATATTGTTCTAATCTCAGACTCTCCAGAGGGACTACAGAGACACCTGGATGCATTACAGGCTTTCTGTCAGATAGAGATCTGACAGTGAACCTTGGGAAAACCAAGGTTATGGTGTTTAACACCACACAGGCATGGGTGACGAGATCAGAGCCTCGGTTCACTTTCTGAGGGGAGCCGGTAGAGTATGTCAGGTCATATGTCTACTTGGGAGTTACTTTCACAGGACCGCGTTTCTCCCTGAAGGAGGCAACAGCAGCTAGATTAGCTCGAGGGCATGCAGCCTTGGGGGCACTTGAGAGGCAGTGTGCACACATACAGTTTCAGGAGCCATGCACCAAATTGTGGCTATTTGATACGCTTGTCACACCGACCCTCCTGTACGGAGCTCCAATTTCGGGGCCCAGTATACATCACAAATCTCAGAGAGGGACAGATGAGGGATGGAGGCAAATGGAGAGACCACTGATTATGATGATTGCCCGCATGATTCGGAGCAAATCATCAGTACCACATGATTGTTCGGGCTGTGAGCTGGGTGCCCCACCAGTAGTAACCGAGGCCCTATTCCAGGCAGTTACCTTTTTACAGCGGCTATGGGAGCTCCCTCAGCAGAGGTACTCCCGTTTGGCATTGACCTCATCCATACAGTTGGTAGAGGATGGAGATACTCATTGTTGGTACGCTCAGATGAGATCATGGTTTGACCTACATGGTTTGCGGATAGAGGCACTACCACCCTTTCAGTACAGTCTGGATTGTCCATTTTTGGATCTCACCTGCTCAGAGCAAAACCGCGTGATCAGGATGGATATCATCAGAGTGGACACAGAGAGGACATGGACTAGCCCCCTTGAGCCCTTGGGCACGAAAATGGCTCATTACAAGAGCCATTTTCTACACCTCTCATTGTTGGTACGCTCAGATGAGATCATGGTTTGACCTACATGGTTTGCGGATAGAGGCACTACCACCCTTTTAGTACAGTCTGGATTGTCCATTTTTGGATCTCACCCGCTCAGAGCAAAACCGCGTGATCAGGATGGATATCATCAGAGTGGACACAGAGAGGACATGGACTAGCCCCCTTGAGCCCTTGGGCACGAAAATGGCTCATTACAAGAGCCATTTTCTACACCTCTCACCGGATGATTTTATCACCCGCCCGGCGTACATGGCTGTACACCTATCACATAGGATACGTTGTGCCATTGGACAAATCTGGACCTCATTACACCAGCTGCGCATTGAGACAGGGCGATATGTGCATCAGATCGTGGATGACCGCATTTGTCAGCTATGCTACCAGGAGGTAGAGACAGAGGAACACTACATTTGCCGATGTACAGTCTATTATGAGATCCGAGGGAGATATCACTGCCTCTTCCGAGAGGGTTTTGGGCCGTTACGCAGGGTCATGGAGTTTAAGGATCAGAGATGCCTGGGATTGTTTCTACTTGAGCTCAGGAGACACAGAGAGACCCTCTTGGCAGACAGGAGGCCGAGCCATGATGCACCTAGACAGAGGACCCTGACAGATTTCTTCGGCACCGGCACCAGCACCAACAACCCAGCCCACACACCTCTTGATACCTCCTCCATTGGACCATCAGGGCACCGACCACGTTCCCAGGGAGTCACCACTGATAGAGCAGTTATCTTATGTCGTGCTCGTCGGCCATGCCCACCAGGATCCCGACCACGGCATCCTCACCATCGCCAGATCAGAGCCATTATTGCTCGGCATCGGAGGCGCCTAACCTCGCTTCTACGACCTCTCCATTCTAGACAGTCCCATGGCGGAGATACTTGATCTAAGGAGAGGGCAACACTTCAACTGATCAGCATACATGGATCTACCTGATATACATTTTTTAGTATTTTCCAGTATTTTCTACTCAGTATCATCTCGGAGTCTTACAGTTCTGTTCTTATAACTGTAGGACAATCACATGCCAATGCATATGAAATTCAGCATTTAGAAAACAATGGTATGTCGATGTAGGTCACCAAGGAGCTGCCTTGATGCCCGGCCCAACTTCAGTGCCCATATTCTCTACCATTGGCTCTATGTTCTACCAAGCAAGGTACAAGAGCACATAGGACAAGAGAAATACTACACAGGGCGGCTAAACAAGGAGTCCTGCTCTTCTACTGAGTAAGTAATGACAACACATTGTCCAATTAGCTTACCAGTCTTCATAGAAGTTGTTGCAAGCGGAAGCCTTCGCGTTGGAAGCTTTAGAAGTGTTGATATCTTCGATTTGCCACAATCCTTCGCGACAAAAGTCTTCAAGAGGATGAAGGGAACCCTGGGAAAGCTTCCCCTATGGTTCAATTTGAGAAAGGAAGGCTGAAATTAGGGTTTTCAGCAAAAAGACCAAAAATTACAACAAAAATGAGAGCAGTTTTGCTGAATTTCAGTCATTGGGAGTGAGTAGGAGAGTGATTAGCACTTGGAAACACTCTTGGAAGCTTGGAAAACACCCTAGCAAGTTGGGTATGGCTATGGAGAGCTTGGAAATGGAGAGAAATGGTGGAAAAACAGAGTTTTCAGCCTCCAAAAATCCTCATGAAGAGAAAACACGAATTTCTCTTAATAAGTAAGTGAATTGGGGTCCAATCAGGTGAAGGGACATGGGGAGATGCCCATTTATGAGTAAAAAGGGAGGATCAGGTCCTGGACAATGAGTCTTGTCCGCCTCGGGACTTCAGTGAGTGTGAACTTGGAAGCGGTCATAATTTATAAGTGACTTTTGGGCGCCCAAACTTTAATGAAGTGGGAACGCACTCACTTATAAATATTGGCCAAGTATAAAGGGCTATTTAAGCCTAGATTGGGTAATACTTACCACTTGTTCACATGCCACACAACCATGTCAGCAGACAGTTTCACACGTACGGTTCACGGGCGGGCGTCCCCTAGCCCGGAACTACACATAGGTCATGCAGGCATGAAAACGGCATGCAATTTCATTTGCAAGCAAGCACATAAAGATGCTATGCAATGCAGCATTGGCATGAGCAATTTCCGTTCATGAAACCATATAATACCAAGCGTTTCTAGGCAAGTATATGCGATACCAGACCCAGTGGAAAGCCAATCCTCCAGGCGTTTCCCGGCATGTACACAAAGGCATAAGTCCCAGCGGAAAGCCAAGTCCTCCAGGCGTTTCCGAGCATGTACACAAAGGCACAAGTCCCAGCGGAAAGCCAAGTCCTCCAGATATTCCGGGCATGATAACATCAAGTTCCAGCAGAATATCATATCCAACTATACAGCATGACACGTGTCAATCACATGCATAGGCACATTCCATAAGCCATGGACACCAATCCAATATGTACATAGTGTGAAAGCAAGAGTGAACCATTCGGCTGGCCAAATGGTGACATTCCCCCCTGCTTCTAAACAGTTGTCCGCAACTGAAATGCATCCAAATATGTCTGAAGCACATGCGGGCAATCTTTGAAAAACTCTTCATCTACCCATTTAGCATCAATGGGAAGATAGTTCTTAAACTTCACAAGGTAACGCCTCACAACTTTGCCTGCAGAGCAGCAAGCTTGCGTTCCTTGTGATACACAATCTCCTTTGGCTGCAAGATCTCCTCAAGCTCATCCACTTCTGGTGGATCCTCAATGACCATTTCACTAGGCTCTGGCCCTACATACTTGCGAAGGAGACTCACATGAAAAGCATTGTGTATGTACCAATGACTAGGTAATGCCAATCTGAAAGCCACTTCATTGATCTTCTCATCACTCGAAAAGGCCCATAGTACCTGGTTGCAAGCTTAGGATATGCACCCTCTTTGCCAGGCCTCTTTGCAAGTCTTGCTTTCTCAAATTTCAGCAATACCCAATCATTCTCTTTAACATCCAATTGCCTTCTATGCTTGTCGGCAGCCTTTTTATGCTTGGTGTGACCTTGCAATGGCTGTCCGCACCTGAGCAAAAGCAATATCAAGTCTCTTACATACTCATCAGCTTCAAATATCTCATCCTTTGTGCGAAGGATGGGTGGCAAAACCACCTTACCATAAACAATCTCAAACGGGGCCTTTCCCGTAGATGCATGCACTGTGTTGTTGTATGCAAATTCCACAAGCGGTAAGTACTTCTCCCAAGAAGACTTCTGATCCGCCACATAACATTTCAAGAGATCCAACACAGCTGAATTTGCAGCCTCACTTTGCCCATCCGTTTGAGGGTGATAAGCTCATGAGAAGTCCAATTTGGTGCCCATATTATCAAATAAGGCCTGCCAAAAGAGACTTGTAGTCCTGGGATCTCTATCCCCCACAATGGACTTCGGCATTCCATGATGTTTGAACACTTGTGCAAGATATATTTTAACCATATGCTCAGCTTTGATGGTCTTTTTGACCGGCAAGAAATGAGCTTGCTTGCTAAACCTGTCCACAATTGTCCAAATTGCATCATTACCCTGTTGGGTACGTGGCAAGTCCATAATGAAATCCATTGTAATACTTTCCCATGGCTGCGTGGGAATAGGCAATGGCTGAAGCAAACCTGGTGCCTTTTGCCTATCAAATTTGACCTTTTGACAGGTGATACATGCACGTACATGTGCCTCTATGTCCTTCCGCATACCTGGCCAAAAGAAATACCGCTCAATCATGTGCGTAGTAGGCATTATGCCTCTATGACCAGCATATGGAGGAGCATGGCACTCATCCAAAACCTTTTGCCTCATGTCAGACACCACACATAGGCAATTATCTTTCATGAGATAACCCTCTTTGATCACATATGAGGCATGTGCATGACCAGCCATCAAATCAGCCCAAATAGTGGCAAAATCAGCATCCGTATGATACAAATCACGCATGGTAGACAAGTCCCCATGAGAGGCAACCGAGATAGCTGCTACATACGGCTTTCGTGACAATGCATCGGCCACTACATTCTTCTTTCCCGGGGTGTGCAAGATCTGAAAATGAAACATAGAGAGGAAATTGGCCATTCTCATATGCTTCTCTGATAACTTAGTTTGAGTAAGAAAATGCCTCAAACTCTGGTGATCTGTCTTCACAGTGAAATCAGCCCCAAGAAGATAGTGTTTCCATATAGTAAGCGCATGAATTACAGCCAAGAGCTCTTTCTCATAAATGCCAAGAGATAGCTCTGCATCATGCAATCTACGACTCTCATAAGCCACGGCATGTCCCTCTTGATTAAGGAAAGCTCCTATGCAATTTCCAGATGCATCACATTCCACACAAAAAAGGCTTTTGCAAATCCGGAACGATCAACACTGGACCATGAGTAGTTGCATCTTTCAATTTGAGGGATGCATCTCTCTCTACATTAGTCCATTTGAACACGGCCTTCTTCTTTGTCAAATCATGCAAAGGAGAAGCAATCCATGTAAAGTGCCGAATGAACCTGCGGTAGTAAGAGCATAATCCAAGAAAACTACCGATCTCATGCACCGAACTCAATTCGGGCCAATTCCGAATTGCATCGATCTTTGCAGGATCCATCCGCACTCCATCTTTGGACACTATGCCCAAGATAATGTATCTCTGACAAGAAGAACTCACTCTTCTTTGCATTTATGAAGAGTTTATGCTTATGGAGCTCTTCAAAAACAATAGCCAAATGAGCTTTATGCTCTTCTTCGGTCTTCGAGAAGACTAAGTGGAGCTCTTCAAAAACAATAGCCAAATGAGCTTTATGCTCTTCTTCGGTCTTCGAGAAGACACCTGTAAATTTCCTGTACCCACGGAATATGCGATCCATCATTCTATTGAATGTAGCCGGGGCATTTGTAAGACCAAAAGGCATAACAAGATACTCATGAAGCCCAAATGCTGTCTTGAAAGCAGTTTTGTGTACATCCTCAGGCACTACACGCACTTGATGATATCCACTCTTGAGGTCAATTCAGCTAAAGCATGCCGATCCATCCAACTTGTCAAGGATGTCGTCTATGCGTGGAATCGGAAACCGATTCTTGATGGTAAGCTTATTCAAAGCTCTATAATCCACACACATACGAAAGGAGGACGGGTGAACAATATGGGAAAGAGCTTGGCTGAACCAAACCCTTCTCAAGAAGCTCATTTACTTGCTTCATGATCTCCTCTTTTTGGAATGCACTTACACGATAGGCTGGCCAATTAGGTGGTGAGCTACCCGGCACAAGATCAATGCGATGATCTTCCGGTCGTACAGGTGGTAACTCATTCGGTAACTGATTAGCAAAACAATCATTGTGCTCTTGCAAAAATTTCAGCCTATCATTACAAAGAGTGTTTACATGTACATCATTTTCCTCAACCGGATCTCGTACAAAAATCAAGTACGCAAAAATACTCTTTTTCATTACTTTCTTAATTTGTACATGAGATACAAGGGGAATGGTATCACCCTCTTCACCAGCATCAATTACATGTTCTCGGCCTTTATGCATGAAGGTGATCCTGTTAGTCTTGTAAGCCTTGCACGGATCAATACGTGTATGCCAAGGCTTTCCAAGCAATACATCACAGCCATTCAAAGGCGTCACAAGAAAATCCTCATGATCCATATAGCCTTGAATGTGTATGCACAACTTGCCAAAAATAGGCATGACCTGCACTTCTCTACCAACAAAGACAGCCCCTGCTTCAATTTGAGGACCCATGTCCTCCAGTTCAATACCCAAAGCAGCTGCCATCTGAGTGGATATGAAATTTTCAGATGCACAATCATCAAACATGAACAAAGCAGGGTGATCTTTAACCTGTCCCCAAGCTTTACATACAACCCTATCTTTGCTATCATGTGAAGTGTTGCTTTGCACATCCGGAACCATATGCACATTAGGCTTCGGTACATTAGCATTTTCAGCTTTGTTCTTCTTATTTGGGCATGCTCTTGCCATGTGCTCAGTGTTGCCACAAGTAAAGCATTTGCCTTCACGCATATATTGCTCCTTCTTCTCAGCATTAAGACCAAAGTTTGCCAGCTTATAAGGGCACTTTTTAGCAAACTTATTTTCAGCTTTTGGACTTGATTTGGCTTGGTTTTGGTCCCTTTTAGGTGGCTGTCCATCATTTTGCAGGTTTTGGACAGCCCTCTCTTTGCCTTGAAATGAGGGTTTAGCCTTTTATTGGATCGACTCAATTTGAGTTCCAATTGCTCAGTGGCGGTGGCGGCAGCGGCTGCGATTAATTGGTGTAAGGTATGACCAGGATACATTTGTAATCCTGCTTTGTACACGGGTTGCAATCCCGATTGAAACCTTCTCTTCCTTTCCGCCTCGGTGACATGCATAAATGAAGACACCTCCAAGAGCACTTTCCAAAACTTTTGTACATATGCATTTACCGATTCCCCCTCATTTTGCTTTACCCAATCCCACTTCATAGTTATCTCATTCAATGCATTGGGAGGCAAGAATTGAGCATAGAACCTCTCCTTGAACTCTTCCCATGATCTAACAGGATTCGGTGAGAGCTTCTCCGTGAGCCACCAATGGGCAGCAGTGCCTTTCATGAACATGCTTACATGCCGGATCATGGATTTCTGAGTGAAATCCTCATCACTGAAAGCAATATTAAACTGGGCAATAAAAGCAAGTGCCTTTGATGCATCATATTCCCCATGATATGTGTCAAACTTCACAGATTTGTCTCCAGCTTTGAAGTCACGAGACTTTGATGCATGTGTGTGCATCTCAACATGTTTTAACTCATGTTTGTCCAATTGGGACAGCCCTTGTAATTGGCATCATTTTTGGACCAAAAGGTGATGCATAAGGCATAGATACATGTGCCCTATAAGCATGAGGCATGGCTGGCCCCTCAACATGCATTGATACATTTTCAGCCATAACTTCTTCCTCACGAGCACACTCGAAGGCATGAGTAGCATGAGAGATACGCGGAATACCTGCACCAACAGAAAATTGCAGCCCACGTTGCATGTGTTGTGCATGCACATTTTCAGCCGGCAATGGCATTTGACATACATTTTGACCACTGCCATAAACATTGTATCCTTCACGGGCTACATGAGGTATTCCTGCATGGCGTGAAGTCACTGATTGTTCCTCTCCCATCGCATGGAGGTTCATTCTCTTAGACATAAGTTCTTGTTCGGGTACTTGTGGGGATTCCAAGACATGTGGGATGGTTGCCTTTTCTGCATAGGCATCCTCGGTACGAGCCAAGTATGCACGTGCTGCATTCCTCGGTTGCATGTGCAACTCTTGAGCAATCATTGCCATTGCATGATCCATATAAGATTCAGCTTTCTTGGCCTTCAAACGGTCATGTACCAATGGATCCTTGCGGCGATAGAGATTCAATTCTTCTTGTTGTGCATGGAGAAGAGCCTGCATACGAGTAAGTTCAGCCCTCAAGACTAAGGACTCTTCTTCTTGCATCTTCTCTTTGCCACGGGATGGCTGTCCCACATATTCATGTTCCCTATTGTGCACCACATGAGTTTGCTCATCTTGTAAAGCATTGGAGGCATGCATTTCATTGTCCCTGCCTCTTGTATTAGCATCTCCAACATTCATTGTATGGCTGTCCATAATGTTCTAAGTGTAGAGATAGCTAGTGTTCACGGTGATCGTCTCTCACGATAGAAGTGAAAGAGAACCGTATGCTCTGATAGCAATGTAACTTGGTTGAACACAATGCTAATCAATACACTTAAATACACTAAGATTTGAAGGACACTTGCTCATATACAAGAAGTAAATTGCTAAATTGACAAGAGACACACAATGAGCCGGAACGGCCGACCCCTCCCTTGAGTAAATTGTATTACCATTGGAGAAATTCAATACATAGCTTCATGGGCATCCATTGCCAAATCCTCCATGCCAATGCATATGAAATTCAGCATTTAGAAAACAATGGTATGTCGATGTAGATCACCAAGGAGCTGCCTTGATGCCCGGCCCGACTTCAGTGCCCATATTCTCTACCATTGGCTCTATGTTCTACCAAGCAAGGTAGCAACATCTTCAAGAGCACATAGGACAAGAGAAATACTACACAAGACGGCTAAACAAGGAGTCCTGCTCTTCTACTGAGTAAGTAATGACAACACATTGTCCAATTAGCTTACCAGTCTTCATAGAAGTTGTTGCAAGCGGAAGCCTTCGCGTTGGAAGCTTTAGAAGTGTTGATATCTTCGATTTGCCGCAATCCTTCGGGACAAAAGTCTTCAAGAGGATAAAGGGAACCCTGGGAAAGCTTCCCCTATGGTTCAATTTGAGAAAGGAAGGCTGAAATTAGGGTTTTCAGCAAAAAGACCAAAAATTACAGCAAAAATGAGAGCTGTTTTGCTGAATTTCAGTCATTGGGAGTGAGTAGGAGAGTGATTAGCACTTGGAAACACTCTTGGAAGCTTGGAAAACACCCTAGCAAGTTGGGTATGGCTATGGAGAGCTTGGAAATTCATGAAGAGAAAATACGAATTTCTCTTAATAAGTAAGTGAATTGGGGTCCAATCAGGTGAAGGGACATGGGGAGATGCCCATTTATGAGTAAAAAGGGAGGATCAGGTCCTGGACAATGAGTCTTGTCCGCCTCGGGACTTCAGTGAGTGTGAACTTGGAAGCGGTCATAATTTAAAAGTGACTTTTGGGCGCCCAAACTTTAATGAAGTGGGAACGCACTCACTTATAAATATTGGCTAAGTCCTAAGGGCTATTTAAGCCTAGATTGGGTAATACTTACTACCTGTTCACATGCCACACAACCATGTCAGCACAGACAGTTTCACACGCACGGTTCACGGGCGGGTGTCCCCTAGCCCGGAACTACACATAGGTCATGCAGGCATGAAAACAGCATGCAATTTCATTTGCAGGCAAGCACATAAAGATGCTATGCAATGCAACATTGGCATGAGCAATTTCCGTTCATGAAACCATATAATACCAGGCGTTTCCAGGCAAGTATATGCGATACCAGACCGAGTGGAAAGCCAATCCTCCAGGTGTTTCCGAGCATGTACACAAAGGCACAAGCCCCAGCGGAAAGCCAAGTCCTCCAGGCGTTTCCGGCCATGTACACAAAGGCACAAGTCCCAGCGGAAAGCCAAGTCCTCCAGATATTCCGGGCATGATAACATCAAGTCCCAGCGGAATATCATATCCAACTATACAGCATGACACGTGTCAATCACATGCATAGGCACATTCCATAAGCCATGGACACCAATCCAATATGTACATAGTGTGAAAGCAAGAGTGAACCACTCGGCTGGCCAAATGGTGACAGAAAGTGCATCAATTGGACATCAAAACTGCATTCTTAAATGGGGATTTACAGGAGGAAGTATATGTAAATCAACCCATTGGTTTTGTAGTTCCAGGTGAGGAACATTATAGTATGCAAGTTACACAAAGCATTGTATGGGTTAAAGCAAGCTCCAAGAGCTTGGTATGATAAAATACATGCTCATCTAACCAGCCAAGGTTATGTGAATAGTCCAGCTGAAAGCACATTGTATGTGAAGAAAACCGATGCCGATAGTCATCTTGTATGTAGATGACATGCTGATTACAGGTACTAGCAAAGCACAAATTTCAGATTTCAAAGCTGATTTCAAAGCTGAATTTGATATGTCAGATTTGGGGCCTTTACACTACTATCTCGGCATACAGTTTATGCATACAGATGATGGCATTGTTATGCAGCAAACTAAGTATATAAAAAGTTTGCTAAAAAGGTTTCACATGGATGAATGTAAGCCCATTTCTACTCCAGTAGAACCAGGTGTACTTCTTACTATGCATGATATTGGAGAGCCTTTTGAGGCCGGCATTTACAGCCAGGCAGTGGGATGTCTCATTTACTTGTGTAACACGAGGCCAGACATATCTTTTGGGGTATCTCTGTTGAGCAAATTCATGCACAGTCCAGGCACAAAGCATTGGCAAGCAGTCAAACGCATTTTTCGTTATCTTCAGGGTACCCTGGATCTTGGTTTGTTCTATCCCAGGGGGGGCAGCTTGCAGCTTTATGCATACAATGATTCAGATTGGGCTGGTGATTATGATACTAGGCAATCCACCAGTGGGAATTGTTTTTTTCTTGGCAGTTCATGCAAATCTTGGTTGAGTACTCTTGCCACATCTACTTGTGAGGCTGAGTACAGGGCAGTCTTCACAGCTACAGTAGATTGTGTATGGTTGAGGAGACTATTGCTGATCTTCGTAAGTGTCAGCAGACACCCACCACC
The DNA here is from genome assembly GCF_041138505.1 of Cibotium barometz. Lineage (NCBI taxonomy): Eukaryota > Viridiplantae > Streptophyta > Polypodiopsida > Cyatheales > Cibotiaceae > Cibotium > Cibotium barometz. The sequence continues at coordinate 39,796,633 of NC_141094.1, forward strand.
ATTCTCACTGATAGCCAGAGTGCTATGGCCGTGGCACGAAATCCAATATTTCATGCACGTAACACAGGATAATGTTGCAGATCTATTCACAAAGGCTTTACCTCGAGAAAAGTTTGAAGCTTTGTAGGAATATGCTCACTTATGGTAGTGCTATGTGTGAACAGGGCTTAACCAAGGGCACTTTTTCCCATGTGGTTTTTCCCCTTGGATATCAAGTGTGAAAGGACACTCTACATATAATATTTTGTATTTCTATATTATATGGATGTGGCACACATGCAAGGGTTGACTTGCATTTTGTGGCTACCACACTTTTGGCTCTCTCTCTCTCCCTCTCATTTTCTGTGTGTGAGCTTCTCTATCCTGCACCTAACCCTAATGTGCAGGTTTGTGTGTGTGAGTGTGTGAGTCCGACACCAACACCAAATGGGCAGTTGAGCCCTTTAGAAACATGCTCACATGGCAACTCTTTGACTTCTCATAAAACTCCTCATCCTTGAAGGCACTATCAAACTGGGCTATGAAAGTCATTGCCTTGCTCGCATCATAATCACCATGATAAGTTTCAAACTTGACAGATTTATCACATGCCTAAAATTCCTTTAGCCTCTTGGCAGGATGGCCTTCCTCATCTATCTTCCTCTTCCCTTTATCCAATGGGGCAGCAGTAGGTGCATACACATGACCATGGCAAGAAACATGTGGCACGGAGGCATGTTCTCTATGCAATTGTGACTTGTGCAAAGGTGGCCTCCCAACACTTACATTCACAAAAGGATCTCTGCATGAGACTCATTCTCCATGGGCACTCTCTGTGGCATGGGTAGCAAGTGAGACACGATTGTCCTTGGTTGTCCCATCATTATGCATAACTTTCAGCCCATGGCGGGGCCCTTCCTTAGCCAATTCCATAGGCAAAGTACGACAGCTAACACGCCCAACACTTTCCCCATGGAAAGCATGCATCACGTATACATTTCCACCAAGTTTGCCATTCCCTCTTGCATGTATATCTTTGCCTTTCGTGACCCTTGCAAGGTAGAGGCTTGCTTTGAAGTCACTAAAACCTCATCCTTCTGTACATAGGACTTTCCGTGTGAGACAAATCATTACCTATCACCTACTTTGCCTTTGACCACATCTCCACTATTTATGAGATAGCCGAGAGCCATCTCCCGAGGGTTCACACCCAACTCCTTGGCCATAAAGTCCATAGCGTGTGCAATCATAGACTCAACCTTTGCAGCCTCCATAAGCTTATGAATCTGTGGGTTCTCATGAAACATCTTCAACTCTTCCTCCTTGCAACTGCCTCTTTAAACATTCCATCTCGGCCTTCAACACACTTAGGTCATCTTCATGCATCCATATGAGAATGATCTTGATTTTCATGATGCATGGTTCAAAGTGCACTCTAATCATTATTACCAATGCACAAGATAACCGAAAGATACATCACTGCAATAGGAAAGCACTCATAGTACACCACCAGTAGGGCCACGAACGGGCCGACCCCCCCTCTATACTAAAATATTTTATTGGATTATTTAATCTATGTACAAAGTTCCAAGGGCTTTCCAACCAGATAATCCAATGCAATGCAAATATGAAGACAAGTTACCCAAACAAAAGTGTGTCAAAGTAGACTTTCAATGCAGGACTCATCCAAAGAGTCAAAGTAGCCTCACCCACTACTCCGACACATTGGTGGTCACGCTACTTTGACTCTTTGGACGAGTCCTACATCGACAATCTACTCCGACACACTTTCATGAAGACAGGTTACCCAAACAAAAGTGTGTCTGAGTAGACTCTCAATGCAGGACTCGTCCAAAGAGTCAAGTAGCTTGACCACCAGTCTCATACACCTAGAAGAAACTATCATGTCCAAGAATTGCCATGGACATTCTCAGAAGATAATCCAGAAGGGGCAGCCAGAAAAAGATGATTAGAACTAGGATTTGCAGCATGAAGTGCAGATTTGGCTAGTGTTGGACTTGGAGAAGGACATGGTTGACCTGTCGGCTGCACAAGGGGACTGTCGGCTGCATGGAGTACGCAGAGCAGAATTTGAGAGTTTTATGTCCAGTCGGCTGGCCGGCCAGCAGTCGGCCAGCTCTTTCATTGTTCAAGAAGCCTATAAATAGGCAATAGTGCTCAAGGATAGATCATTCACTCCCACTTTGGGTGTGGGTCTAGACTAGGAGATTTTGGTGTGTTCCACCTTTTATGTAAGGCAGCCTATGGCTGTAGATTAGGTACCTTTTTGTACCATATGAATATACTGAATTTCCAGCATATCTCTCTCTCTCTACTCTCCCTTCTGTCTGCGTTTTTGCATCAGCATGTTCTCAGTAGTGTTTAGGGCTGAAAGAAGACTCTCAAAGCTTCCGCGTGTTAAACACAAAATTGTCCTTCCGAGACCGTGCACGAACAGGCGCTCTCATACTAGAGCCTTGCTCACTCCTTTACAGAGACCATGGTTCACACCCTCAAGGTACAAGTACATGAACAGGTACAAGTACATGAATAGGTACGAGTACATGATAACCAATAGCAAGTACTCAAACAAGTACTCTCAGAGCTGATTCACCACAAGTACAATTGGTACAGTAGGTCTAGTGGGATATTCAGCAGGTACCACAGTGAGTACAGCCAGTACAAGTAGTACAGTTCAGGTACAGCAACGTACGGTACGGCAGCATACACGATGGCAGCAGGTACTGTCAGGTACAGCGGGTACAGCAGCATGTACAGGCAGGTGCAGCAGGTACGGCAACAGGATGCATGCAGGTACAGTAAGTACATATACGGCAGCTGGATACAGATGGGTACAGCAGGTCGAGTACAACCGAGTACAGCAGGTACAACTACTTTTTAGAGCTTCCTGTCGACTTACATAGGGAGAGAGACCAGGGACAGATGATTGCTTTTTTCCCATGCATGAGAAAGCAGCATGTGTGGGAGTTGGAGAGGTTGGTGGCCTGGAGGTGGAAGAGGTCCAAACCACCCCCCCCCCCATATGCCACATGGCATAGTGGGCACCTCCTTTTAGTGTCCGCATACTAATGTGGGTTTACATGGTCAAAAGGGGGCCCAAAGATTGGGCTGCCCATACATGGGTCCTTGGGGCCCAAGCACTAGCCAGTGGTGGCTGGCTGGTGCCCAACAGCTAAGGTGATAAAACCTTAATAATAATAAACAAAGGTTTAGACTTTAGATTAATACTAACCACCTCTTCACATGCCACAAACCATGCCAGAATACAAGAATACAGGGCATTCGCACGGTTCACGAGTGGGCATCCCCTGCCCATGAACTAGACACATCATAGCAGGCAGTCACACAAAAACAAGTCACACGAAATTAGCTACCAGCAAGAAGAGATGTGTGCACATGCATTATGCAATGGATACATTTCTCGTTCCTGGAACCTATAGATAGTAGGTGTTCCCGAGTACAGAACTGGCTCAGACAGTGGGTTCCACATCCTGGCCACACTACGGGTGATATGAGGCCTGGCCTCCCATATGACACGAGTCCTGGCCTCAGTATAGGCGACACGAAGCTCCTTGGCCTCCCGTACCTTGGCATGAAATAGGGAAGAGCCACTTGGGCTGCCAAATGGTGACACAAGCGACACATGAGCATACACATGCACATGGTTTGTGCACACTCCAAACCATGTGTATCACATTCACAAACTTCTGTATCGCTACATAGGTCCCATAGAACATATTTTGTTCTCCTAGGAGTAATGTAATCATGTCATCTCCACACCCTCATGCATGCACAGACAAGCATGTGCACTCCTACGCGCGTGCGCACTCACACACACATGGTATGTGCACACTGCAAACTATATGTATTACATTCACAAGCTTTTGTATCACTGTTCAAGTTCCATAGACCATATTTGGTCTCCAAGGGATCATCTCTGTCAAAGTCACGCAGCAACGGCACGCACACCACCCTAGGGCACTGAGCAACATCGGTGGCTAGGCTCCCATCTCCTAGCCGTTGCTCCTCCCCAAAAACCCGGCCGGAGGAGATATCTATGACAAGGTGCCACCACACCCTATATATGGCTCTTCGACTTCTCATGCTCTTGCAAATGGGATAATCCACCACAACTTCTAGTCATGCGATAACCAGAGAGTAGCTACGAGAATTGCCACCTCCAACAACCTCCTTCAATTCGAGCACCTCGATCAAACAGAGGTTAGGACCGCCCAAGACCACACAGGCCAAACTTTGATACCATGAAAGAAAGAGCATCACAGGTTGTAGGCCCAAAGCACAAACTGTAGAAGGCTGGAAACAGTTGATTATTGCTGAAAATGAGCAAGAGGCCAGCCCGTAGGTGCTCACAAGCATAAGAGACTGTTGCTACAGCCAATGACCTCCAGCAGATATGCAAGAATGAGATGAAAAGTGAGGGGATCAATGAGCGCCCTTATATATCCCTCCAAAGAACTGGTCGGCCAGCTGTAACAGGTTGACAGCTATCTAGTAGCATAAAATGCCTAAAAAGTTGTTAAAAATGCCCGAATAATATCTACTAAATATGCCAATGCAAGGTCTCATAAAATGACCAGTACAAGCATGAAAAGGTGTATGTAGACCCTCTGGAGATGATATATTCCAACAATCTCATCTCCACACACTGCACGCACAAACAAATGGGTGCACTCACGCACACACGCATGCATGCACACAAGTATTTGCACTAGCTTCCACACATGTATATATGCAGGCACACGTTTGATCTAAATTTTATAAAAAGTCCATTTCGCTAAAAACCAAGTCCAGACATCCTTAGAAATTGGATCACACAAATAAGGTGATTAAACATCTTCAACTTCAAGAAGACAACTAGAACACTGACTACAAGCTGGACCTACACATGTTACAAGCATAGTATGAACCAACATAGCAGCAGCAGGAGGAGGAGGAAGAGCAGTAGGAGCAGGAGCAGGAGCAGCAGCAGCAGCAGGAGGAGCAGGAGCAGCCACCGCCAGTTATGGGGCACTAAGTTGGAGCCCACAGCTGCCGGATATGTGATGAAAAACTCAAAAGGTCTTATCCAAGACCAAAGTTCATGAAACCATTATTAGATTTGGCTATAGACAGCAACCTGATATATCTTGGCTAGCACTGAAATCTTTCTGGTCAGGCTGACTTCTGGACTACATCAGAGGCTTGGGCACTTGTGCCTGATGACCTTAGCTAAGATGCACTCTCGACTGTAAAGACTGGAGGAGTTCAGTGCATCGCTTGATAAAAACAAGCTCAAGCTATCCCAAGGCCCAAGAAGAGACATGAGTAGAAATCAGCAGGTGCAAATCTGGTCAATAGGACACTGATGGCTCAGGTAATAAAGAGCCAGTAGCCAAAGGCCCTTGCACAGGAACAAGGTAATGAAGAGGGAATAGAACCTCTCATAAGGATGTAGTGGATACGACAAGAAGGCTGACTTCTGGACTACATCAGAGGCTTGGACACTTGTGCCTGATGACCTTAGCTAAGATGCACTCTCTTGACTGTAAAGACTGGAGGAGTTCAATGCATCGCTTGTTGATAAAAACAAGCTCAAGCTATCCCAAGGCCCAAGAAGAGACATGAGTAGAAATCAGCAGGTGCAAATCTGGTCAATAGGACACTGATGGCTCAGGTGATAAAGAGCCAGTAGCCAATGAAGAGGGAATAGAACCTCTCATAAGGATGTGGTGGATACGACAAGAAGGTGAACAGAGCTAGATTAACAAAGCCCAGGAGTCTGGATGCATATGAGGTAGGCATCTTGCCAAAGGTCTGGTATTTTGACTTTTTTCTTTTTCCTTTTGTTTGAGTTACTTGTTAAAGTCCCCACAAAAACAAAAAGAATGCAGTAAAGAAACAATAATCAAGTTAAGAGATTACTTGTGTTTTGCAAAGAGATCACCCTTTAGGAGCAGGTATTGGACATCTTGTAAGCTAATGTTCCCAACAATTTTCCCACTCTCATGTTCAAGAATGGGAAGCCCACCAATTTGCCTCTCTCTCATGAGTATAAATGCTTCTAATACCAGCTTGCTTGCATCAATGGAAACCACCTACAAAAACACACAAATTTTCATGAGAAATTTGTTTGTCTTCACCGCATGCCATAATATCACCCAAATGGATTTGATCCATGTATCAGAAGTACATTTTGATTAAAATACACAACAATGACGTTTTCATTTAAAGACACACAAAAACAGAGCCACTTTTTCTCTTTGAGAGCTTTTGTATACTCTACAGGACCAGCAGCTTCATCACACCCTTGATCCTTAGAGCTCCCCTCATTTGCCAAATTTCAAACGGGTCAGTCACTTGAAGGTGGTCAGACAGCAAGCTTTTTCTTAATTCATCCCGTTATCAGAGCCGAGGTTTCCTTCCCATTGTCGTGGAAGAGGTCCTCTCTCATGTTAAGCATATATTAGTGGGGTTAATCAAGGATAGCTAGTCACTCAACTTCACACGTAGCTACTATTCCAGAGGCCAACATCATTGTTAACTTGGAATTGGATCCTCTCAGGACTCCAAGCATTGAAGCTGAAGGACGATGAGTTGGAGAGACTCTGCAACAAGTGAAAGATTGAGAAGCCCGCTTCCAGCTACTTCAAGGCAATCCAGACGTGCAATGGGCTATTAGAGGTAAACAACCCATAACCCAATCTTAGGGGCTTTCCGGACAGCTAGGACTAATGCAAAAACCAGGACGTTAGGGATGTCAGTTCATTCCCCATCACCTTCTCCACCGCCACCTCAAATCCCTCTATTTGCAGACCATATAGCATTTCTATGGAAACCCTTGATGAAGGTCAAAATCAATCACAGCCTATCATGCATGCTAAGGGTCCCGTATAAGGTACGAGGGATACATCTGCAAGATAAAAAGGCAAGAAGCTTATGGGTCCAGTGGGCAATGATAAAGGGAAGGCATTAGAGGAGGAGGTTGTTATGCCATATGCTACAAGTAGAAGCAAAAGAAAGATGCCAGAGTTAGAAGAGGAGGATCAGTCCGAAGAGTCTTCTCCCCCTCTCAAAAGAAGGTCATGGAGTTCAAGACAGGATAAACAGGTCGAGTTTGATGACTTCCAATGTGGACATGAATTGGAAGAGAAGGATCAGCCCAAATAGTCTTCTCCCCCTCCAAAGAAGCTCACGGAGTTCAAGACACGAGATAAACAGGTCAAGTCTGATGACTTCCAAAACGGGACATGAATGTGGACAAAGCCCTTGCTTTCATATCCCAGTTTGAATTCTGGAAGAGCCCTACTCAGACAAGTCCAAGCTAAAACAAGTGGGACATCAACTCAAGGGCACTGCAAGCTCTTGGTGGTTGGCATAGAAGCTGCTTGGCATTGCTCCCAAAACCTGGCAGGGTTTCAAGACCAGTTTCCATAAGCACTTCTTACCTCCTAACTTTCAGAAGAAGATCATCAAAGAGTGGGAGGTGCTCAGCCAGAAAGAGCATGAGAAAGTGGAAGCTTACCATGCCCGATTTGGAAGGTGTTGCTTTTCATGCATATCGATGGGGAGGACAAGATGCAAAAATTTGAGGCTGGATTACAGCCAATCTTTCAAGATGGGATGGAAATTTATCCCCATAGCACTGGCTGTTGAGAAGGAGCATGTGAAATACCTCACTGAAAAGATTCAAACATACCTGGGAAAGGACAAGGGACTAGAAAGGATCCTCATGAAGAGGATGAGGCTGAAAATGAAGGTAAGAAGCCACATGCTACAAAGCATAGAAAGAAGCAGGACATACCCAGTCTTGAAAAGACATGAAGTCTTCTTACATCCATGAGAAGAGATGTTTTAATTGCGGTAGCAAAGATCACATGCTTTCTCAATGCCCTGAAATGATGCAAGAAGACAAGCTGAAAACACGACTACTGATGCATAGTCCAGATGTATGGACAGCTTGGAACGCAATTGGGAATGCATGCATAGTTGGGGCAATTCCAAATGGCTGCCACCATTGGGTTTGTCAGGACCCTTACTATACATAGTTTTCACCATTGACATGGTTACCTTTGATACTTAGATGCTATATCATATATGGCCATACTTGCCTTGCATGGCCACCTACCATCCCTTCCAAGGGGCATCTGGCCAGTCACTTGGCCATACTTGCCTTACATGGCCACCTACCATCCCTTCTTCCAAGGGGCATCTGGCCAGTCACTTGGCCAAACTTGCCTTGCATGGCCACCTACCACCCCTTTCAAGGGGCTCCCTTCTCCTAGACGTCTACTGGCTCAGCCTCCACAGCAACCCGAGCTGCAGCCGCTGCTGTACAAGCAACTGTACGAACTGTACAGCCACCTGCAGAGCTGTACGACCAGGCCCAGATCAGCCATACAGGGCAGCCTCATCATCTTCTAGCTGCCACAGGGCTGGAGGCCTGCTGTAATTGGTGTTTTAGCTGCTGGTCACCTGTTCTTACTCGTGTTTCCCCCCTGGGGCAGCTGCCACGTCAGTCCTAGGGAGGGGAATCGGCATCTACGGCAGCACAGGGTGCTGTACCTAGCCTTGGATGCTTAGCTGGACCACTATTTGTCTTGCCAGGAAGGTGTTCCAGTTATCAGTGGTGCTCCGGAACCTACAGATTTCAAGACCTCCTTGCCAGGTGTGAGACTGGGAGTTAGCTTGGATTAGTGCTCTCTTAATCCACCCCGTTAGGCTCTCACTAGGAACATCATAGGGATGGTTTATTAAGGCTCATAAACAACACATATCCTTAGACATAGAATGATCAAAAAGAAGGCATTTCCTTCTGTCTGATTTTTTACTCCTGAGCTAGGTGTGTACCTTGTCAGGTCTCATCACAGGCAGAGCAAGCTCCTTGAGTGTCTTCGATGCCATCTCCTCAAACCAATCATATCCTTTGCATTGATGAAGTCCCTTCACGACTGCTGCTCGCGTGATAAAGTTTTGTATATCTGGCTTGTTCATCTCTACAACTGGAATGCTTCGCAATCGATACTTTGATAAAAGCAGCAACAAAGTCAGCATGGAGTCATCCGGCTTTATTGGAAGAAAAGGCGTCCACCTATACGACTTTGTGATCTCCGAAACCTGCACAAGAACATCATTTCAAGGATTTTGTTGTGCATAGTGTGTAGTGATAAGAGGATACCTTCGTCAGATAGTAGCCCCTAGAGAGGTAAACAGGTTCATGTGAAACCAAAAAGCACTTACAAACTTTTTGATACAGAGCAAGTGTTTTTTCTTGCCTTGATTGATTTGAAAGGCTCTTCTCTAAGGATAATTTTGTAGAAATCTTCCCCAAGAGCATCAACTGCTGATGGGGCATCTTTGCCAACTCCCCTTTCCACAGCAACTCCGCCCGCTATAGCGGCACCTACAGAAGCTACAGTCAGGCCAGCGGCCGCAGCAGGACCGGTTGCACCGAGTGCTAAGGCACACAAAGCTCCCACAGCCCCAGCGCCCACTCCGGCTGCCGTGGCCGAGCCCACTGCCAATGCTACTGCTGAAAGGTCTGCTTGCTCCAGTACCCATAATATTATGGCTCCATAATCAACCATACCCATGTACCGTTCCAACCAGCTCACAGTCTTGTCGAGATTTGGGTTTGTTGTGGGCGCCGAGAAAATATTGTGCTTTGAAAGCAATTCCACAGTCTCTGCAATCGAAGAATCTGCCGAAATCTCGACCACTGCAAAGACAAGTGTGCACGCCCTCCACCAAAACACATAAGCACACTCACATGCCCTACAAACACATACATAGATACACGACACATGCACACATTCATGCATGAGTGTAGCCCCACACAAACCCCCACCCCCCCAAACACACACACACACACACACACACACACACACACACACACACAAAAGCCTGTCAAAGAAAACTTGGAAGCAATAGTTTCCTTGATCTTTTTATAGCAAAAATAATTGTGATGCGAGATTATTACTAACCAGGAAAAAGGAGCTTCGAGGACCATGCCATACCTGTTTTTTCAGGGAGCTCATGGAAAGAGGACACAGGGATCTTTGCAAGTGCAAAGCTTACGACCTCTTTAACATTCACGGGCAACATTGATCTCTCATTACCCAGGGCTGACATCTTCAAAAAAAAAAACAATCTGCAAATTAAAAACAATTATCATTTTCATAAATTGTTTCTTGGTCAGGATAGCTAAGTGGGTTTATGATTTTTTATTTCATTTTTCAAAGAATACTTGCCTGTAGTTGTGAGTGGTTGCAACAAACTGTCGATGGTGTGAGGACGCTGAGGAAGATGAATTTTTTTTTCTTTTTCTTTTTTTGAGCTGCGAGACAAGAAGACGGTAGCACAAACATCGACACCTGGCTCCCTTTCATTGGCACTACCAAGCCACTTGTCATCACCTGGCTCCCTGTCATTGGCACTACCAAGCCACTTGTCATCATTCTAGCAATAAGCATTTTTTTTTGTTCACACCAAGCATTCTCCATTTTATTTTTTTTTGTTCACACCAAGCATTCTCCATGTTGTATATTCACACCTAAGAGGCTGTTCACACCAAGCATGTGTTTGCCCATCCCTCCTCGTTGTATATTCACACCTAAGAGGCTATTCTGAGAGGAGATGCAACTAGCTGCCCACTAGTTGAACCAGATGGAGTCGATTTGAGCCACATAAGCAATTGTTCAATCTTCAAGTGAAGCCACAATGTTAGAGATTTATAATTTTCTTTTAAAAAAAACTAGTTCGAACCATTTTCGTGAGCCGTCCATGTTGTATATTCACACCTAAGAGATTGTTCACACCAAGCATTTGTTTGCACACCCGTCCTCGTTGTATATTCACACCTAAGAGGCTGTTCTCACATTTGAGAAAAGGTGCAACCACCTACCCACCAATTGAACAAGATGGAGTTGATTCGAGCCACACGAGCAAGAGTTAAATATAGCCAACATTCGATCAAGTGAAGACATGATGTTAGAGATTTTCAAAAAAAAAATAAAAAAACTAGTTCAAATGAGCCGTCCATGTTGTATATTCACACCTAAGAGATTGTTCACACCAAGCATTTGCTTACACATTCGTCCTCGTAGTATATTCACACCTAAGAGGATGTTCTCACATTTGAGAAAAGATGCAACTAGCTACTCACCAGTTGAGCCATGATGTTAGAGAACTAGTTAAAACCATTTTATAGAGTTTCATAGGTTATCCTTTTCTCAAAAAAGGCTTACAAAAAACGACCAAGATCTAATGTGAAGAAGATGGAACACCCCTATGTTGGCTAGGGTGTTTAATATCCCACTAGACACCGCTGGAGGGTTGTTGGTTTTATTATTGCTATCTATGTGAATTGGTCACCCACCTGTTGGCCACCCCTCCACATGTATGAACAACCCCTAAGGTCTACCCTTAGGAGACCTCAATATAAAACTACGGGGACTAAACCTTAAAATAAATTAATCTAGAGGAGATGTAAATGAATCCAAAAATATTACTAAATAAAATAAAATAAATTAACTTATAATTCCAAAGGAGCTTCTATAAAGTTAAAGAGCACCCATTTAAATTGAAAGATTGAAATAATTTAGATATATTGATAGCAAAAACATCATCACATATAAAGAGGAAGGAATATTTATATTGCAATGTCCAAAGTTCAATTACAAAACACTATAAAGTAAAAGAAAGGCTAGAAGAAAATTTTAATTATATTTGACCACACTAAGTCAGGAATGATTAGTAAAACTAAAACAAGTTGTGGATTCATACAGCTTGCATAAGGCTTCAAACACACCCAAAGGAAGGCAGCTACATAGGTGCCATATCAAGAAGGCACAAGAATAAAAAGGGGGGGATTTCCATCCTTCACCCCACACTTGAATTCTTCATCTTTTCCCTCTATTGATCAACATTAAGAAGGCACGAGAATGAAGGGGGGGATCTCCATACACTTGAATTCTTCGTCTTTTCCCTCTATTCTTCGGATTTTCCCTTTATTCATGAACTCGAGAATAGACCATCATCAAACATCATTATCACAAATGTCAAAAGCCAAGTCCTTTGAAACCGTCATCTCGTTCAGTAGCTTCATTGCTAGTGATGTCAACATGCACACCATTATTCTCAATCCTTGAAATATCTACTTGGTTCTACCTAAATGTAATCATCTATGTAAATATATATATATATATATATACACTCAACATCCACATTTTTTGCATAATCAAGCACCTTTCTAAACTATTCTTGCCCATGCAAACTCCATCCCATTCTCAGTTGTGTGAATGATGCAAGAAGCAACAAATTAATATTTTCCTATGTGCAACATCATCAGTAAGGTCCACCAAGGGTTTCACTGAGCCTATTTCTAACATAACTATCCATATATACGTAAGCATTTTCCAAAAAGATTGATAGATGTGAGATGTATTTTATTTTTGAGGTAACACTAACCATAGAGAGCATATATTTATCTTGCTCTAGTGATCTCCTCTCTAATGATTTTATGAGAAAAGAACTTGAAGTGGGTTTTATGGTGATCCTTCATACAATATCCAGTGATGCAAGCCAAAACACACTACCAAACCTCCACTCGGCATACACGTGTCTTATTCCATATACCACTTGGGAAATATATCAATTGCAAACAAGGGATGTAGAGATGAGCCTAACTACCATTAAAAATGAAGATGGTGGAGCTTCCAGTCTCACCCACCTCTCTCCAATGCAAAAAAAAAAAAGTCTTTACTACATTCCATTTTGACGCATATTAATTCCCAAAAAAGTTGGTATATCTATGTCATTGTTGCCAACACTAATAGTTACCTCAAATATCTTGGTTTTCTTCTACATATGCATCAATCACATCCTTCTTCTTCTACTTTTTCTAGTTTCTATAGAATTCAAGGACTTAGATGTCCCTATATGACATTACAAAGAACAATTAAGAAACATGCATAGAACAAAAGAAGAAATCAAAGAGGCCTAAATTGGAAAATCATCTTACCAAAAAAATGGACCTTTCTTTCCATACCTCTCAAAATGCACATGCCACTTGCACCCTCATGTGGAGTGATTATATGGGGATTATGCACATGCCACTTGCACCCTCATGTGAAGTGATTATATGGGGATTATGCTGATCTAAATGAAGTTGGACATCATTCATGCACCTGAGAGAGTCACAGACACATGGAGCATTGAAATTAATAGGCTTAGCGAAAAGACAAAAGAGAGATGGAGAGGGGGGTTCAGGATGCCAATGACTTAAAGCCACCTAAAGAGGCAACAAGTATGAGGAGGAAGGAGGAGCTACAAATTTTGCGATATTCTTGAGAGGGAGCCATGAGATGCAAACAAATAACAAGAAGTAAAGATAGAAGATAGTACCAACAACTTAAAGATGCTTGAAGAGGCAAGCAGTACGAGGAGGAAGGAGAATTTATGAATTTTGTAATATTCTTGAGAGGGAGCCATGAGATGCAAACAAATAAAAATAAGCAAAGATAGGATGCTAGAAAAAGCACCAAGAAAGCACCAAGCAAGAGCGCAAACACATGTTCCAAAAGCACAAACCTAGGTGCTACCTATAGGGCACCTAAGTTTGTGCTACCTATAGGGCATAAAACATACGATAAATGATGGTGTACATGCCCCTCTCCTTTTATGAGATGAATACATGCGTCTTGAGTTGAAGTTTCCTAGTCAGTAGTGAACACATGCAACCCTTGGCTATTGTTGTAGGCTTGTTATACATAGGTGGAGCTCCTTTAACAAACACACTGCTAGAAGCACCTAAGAGAGTTTTGGTAGTTTTCACCCATTTCTACTCTCATAGAGCCACCCATGGTGCACCAACCCCTTTGGCACCACTAAGCAACCCCAAGGCTCAAAGGGATCACCAAGGTCCCACAACACCTCTGCGTGCCAAGCCATAAAGCAACTCACTAGCTAGAATCAACCAAGCATACCAGCAAAGCTAGCATTGGTGGCATCCAAGCTTTCATTGTGGATGAGTAAGTGATTGTCTGCCTTTTCTTGAAAACTTCAATTCATGCCTACTTCACATAGAGGTAAATGGCAAGCAATGATATGATAAAATGGTACAGTGGTCTTCAACAATGGAGGATGAGGGCAAATCACCCAAGCCAAAATAAGGAATGAAGATGGTATCATGCAAGAGGCTTTATGCATTAAAGTGAAATACAATTAACATACGTGCAAGACAACAACCAAGTGTATGTTCATTTCAACCAAAAATCACGGATGTTAGGTTTCCTTTTATTTTTAAAAAAATCAAAATGAGAGGTTCTAAAGGTTGGAAACATTATAAAAGTCTTATATAGTATATTTCTTCAAGCAATTATTTAATAGCACAGTAAACGCAACGGGGGACCATTAATAGTTGGTTGAGGGCCTCTATAAACACCCCCTCCCCTCCCCACCCCCTATCCAACCTCCAATTAGGTAGGCTAGGCATATCCCTTGCTTTTGAGGACATGGGTGGGCGAGGCATTCCCTTTTATGGCATGGACATGATGTCCATAAAGGCCTTAGACCTCCCTTTGAAACCTAGGCTACAAGCATTCAAAGTGAAATGCGTCATATTCTCTTTGTAGATTAAATCTAAAGGTGATCAATCTAGACTATATGTTAGATTACTGTAACACCACTACGGGCGTTACCATGGGAGGAGACGGCCTCTGGCTCACCACCCAGCCATAGAGGAAGAATAAGGATTGCCCCTCATCCCCTAGGCTATATAGTATGTGGCCTACCGTCCACACTAGCCTGGCCGCCCATGACTCCGCATGGGCGTCCTCTCCCACTAAACCCCGGATGGCCACGTCCTCGGCGCTCCGGCCGAGGCATTGACGCTAAAGCCCCGTCTAGCCATCTGGTCTGTCATCAGACACAGGTGTTATAGCCTACGTGACATTACCCCCCCCTTAAGAAGAGTTTTCGTCCTCGAAAACAAACTGGGGAAACCTCTTGGAAATTGCACTACGGCGTTCCCAGGTAGCTACCTCCTCATCCCTGTCTGTCCATTTAACAAGTACCTCCTGGTACACTTTATGTCAGGTTTGTCTGTCACGATACTCTAGAATCTTTTCAGGTTCATGTTGTATCTTTCATGGCTCTATCAAGTCCACCACAATCTCTGGAGAAGCTGCGTTCTCTAACCCGTGAACTGATTTCTTCAGTTTACTGACATGGAAGACAGGATGGACTTGAGAACTCTCCGGTAACTCAAGTTTATATGCTACGTCCCCAATCTTCTTAAGGATTTTAAAAGGACCACAATATCGCGGAGAAAGTTTATCACACTTTCCCGTTTTCATGGTTTCTGACTGCACAGGAACCTTAAGGAATACAAAGTCACCTTCTGCAAAAGTCACCTTTCTACGTCCTTTATCCGCATAAGTTTTAGCGCGCGATCCTGAGCGCTACGAATGCTCTCACGTGTGGCTCTGAGCATATCATTCGTATCTTCAAGGAAATCCTTGACAGATTGAATCTTCTCCTTTTCAAGGCCTATAGCCATCGGAGATCTCAGCTGGAATCCATACATTAACATGAATGGTGTAAATCTAGTCCGCTGAGTGTTTGGAGCTGTTATAGGCAAACTCCAATAAGGGCAAGTATTCTTCCCAATTAGATTGCTTCTTACTAACATAAGAACGCAACATATCCTCTAGAATTTGGTTAACTCTTTCAGTTTGACCATCAGACTCCGAATGATTTGCCGTACTCATACTCAGAGTAGTATCCAACTTTTTGAAGACTTCCCTCCAAAAATGACTGTTGAACTTTCTATCTCTATCCGACACTATATCTGCGGGCAGGCCATATAGCTTGTAGAGATGTTCAATAAAGAGTTTTGCCAACTCTGGCGTTTTAACAGTTTTCTTCGTGGCGATAAACTTTGCCATTTTAGTTAACCTGTCCACTACCACCCACACCGAGTCATTCCCTCGACTCGTCTTAGGTAAACCGGTAATGAAATCCATGGAAATGCTTTCCCATTTCCCTTGAGGAATCTCTAGCGGATGGAGTAGTCCTCCAACCTTAAGACATTCGTGTTTATTGACCTGGCACTTTTACTGCATTTCAGCACATAAGTCTGGACGTCCTTAAACAAACTAGGCCAATAAAACTGTCTTTTTACTAGTGCATAGGTCTTCTGAATCCCGGGATGACCCGCACTTGGACTATCATGACTTTCTTTAAGAATTTGGGCCCGAAAGTCACCAATAATTGGTACACATACTCTACCCTTGTAGAGTAAGTTCCCGTCGTCCAATGGAGTAATTAGCATATTTCTCCCCTCGACGAAGTTTACCACTTCCCTTTGAAGCCGTGGCAGTCAAAGGTGATGAAGGGCCTACGTCAGAGCTCTCCGGCTCCAAACTATACCCAGAAGACACGGCTAGTCTCTCCGAACTAACTCTCGCTTCCCTTCCCGTTACACCTTCGGCCAGTCTCTCCGGACTAGCAATCCGTGCCAACGAGGGAGGTGGTCGCGTCTGTGAAGTGCGTACGCATACAGCGTGCCAAACTGTACACAAGAATATCATCTAGGAAAACTACTACGAATTTTCCCAGATATGGACGTAAAATGTTGTCCATCAGCGTCATAAACGTCGCTGGAGCATTGGTTAGCCCAAACGGCATAACCAAAAACTCAAAATGCCCGAAACGGGTTCTAAATACTGTCTTCACAACATCTTCTGCTTTAATTCTAACCTGATGATACCCTGATCTCAGGTCTACTTTTGTAAAGTATCTCGATCCATAGAGTTGATCAAACAACTCATCCATGCGTGGCATTGGATACCTATTCTTAATCGTTATGTGATTAAGAGCCCTATAGTCTATGCACATCCGCATAGATCCGTCTTTCTTCTTTACCAGAAGAATAAGCGATGCCCACGGACTTGAACTAGGCCGAATAAAACCTTTGTTCAAATATTCCGTCAATTGTTTTTCCACCTCCTGTGCCTCGGAGTGGCTTAATCTATAAGCAGGTTTGCTTATAGATTTTGATCCTGGCATAACTTCGAGGCCATGGTCTACTTCTCTAGATGGTGCTAAACCATCTGGCAAATCATCAAGAAAAACATCCTGAAATTCCTTTAATAAATTCATTAAAGTATCTACGTACTTTTTCTTTAATGTCTCTTTCACCTTGGATTTTTTCTTGTTTGAATCGCATGCATGCCAAATAGGGTTTTCAAATAGTGGGTCTCGTCCAAGGCTATTTTGTTTTCCTTGTTTGTCTACGCAAACATCATTTACAATTTCATCCACGGAAATAGAATTTAAAAGAGGGTAACAAGCATATACCTCTGCTATCTGGTCTCTGCGGACCACTGTGCCCAGCTCCATGGAGGAAATAAGTGGTGTGGCGGGGACAGTACGGTCACCCTGTAGGGGTCGCCCTGCAGGGTAATGACTCTACCTCCATGCTCAAAACGTAGCGTATTATGTAGGTGATTCCGAGCTAGACTAGGGCCCAAGCCATACAGCCACTCCCTGTCTAGATATACGTGTGCTCTGGCTAAGTGCATGACCTGAAAGTCAAGCGGAGCCTCGTAGTCCTGCATAGATAATGTGACCCCCAATACTACGATATTCCATACCGTTTTGTCATATCCGTTGGCTAGGCCAACACTATACTCATGATCGCTCCGGGTCTTAGTCAACCCCAATTTCTTGACTAACGAGTAGTTCAAGAAGTTGTGGCTAGCTCCATCATCAATAAAAACTGTGACTCTACGGCCACCTATGGTGCCATACATGTGCACCACGTCATGCGGACCTACAGTAGGCTGCCACATCGCTGGTGTCACTGACCAAGCGTGATGCTCATCACAATGACACACTATCACCTCTGAACTCTACGGAACTGAGAGGGAGTCTCTGCACTGTATGCAACTGCCTAGAGGATTTACCATCTTTTTTGGGCTCGTTGCCACTCGTGCTCGCTTTAGGCTTTGGACACAGCCTTCGTGTGCCTTACATCGTTGCAATTAAAGCAGCGATTTTCCTTTCGCGCTTTAATATACTGCTCTTTCTTTTGGATTTCGCTGTCTCTTTTCTTCTTGGATGGTCGCGGTTTTTTAGACCAATGACCACCCTGTCCTTCCTAGTCCATCCTATCCCCTTGCTTATCACTGCGGAACCCTTTTCTTTTAAGACCTGACCTCCTCTTCTCACTACCCTCAGCCTTGCTCGAACCACCACGCGCACTACGGCACTTGATGTCATCGAATATCTGCGCATACTTAATTGCCTCTGCTAAGTCTTTAGGCTGTAAGGGCTCTACGTACTCAAGGTAATCATCTTTGAGGCTTCTTTTAAAGCCTCGCTATGTCTGGAATGCATCGATCTCCTTTAGCTTGAGTACTATCTCCCTATAGTCTGAGATGTATTGAATCAGGGATTTGTTCTCCATCGAGCACTTGTCCCATAACTCCTAGCTTCTCTCCGCCTCATTAACAGGCAAAAACTCTTTTTGAAACATCGTTTAAACTCCGTCCAAGTGGCAGGACGAGTTGTCAAACTCATCCACCACTTGTACGCTTTGCCGGTTAATGAGAGGCTAGCCTCTACACGGACTGTATCCGGCTAGGCTGCTGTCGTCGCAGCGCGTGCAAGTCTGACCACTTTGCTAGAAACATGTTGACCGAGTCCTTGTTTCTCTCCTTCTCCTTGCCACCAAAACTAGGCGGCTTCAAGTCTTTCAATAACGACGAAGCTATCTATACGGACGGCCCTGCAGGCGGCCTGTACTCCTGCAACCACTGGCGAGGCTACGCTCACCCATGCCACCGCAGGAGCTCGGCTACCACGAGGAGTCGGAGTACTAGCCGAGGTGGCTGTCAGTGCATCTAACCGTGTGGAGATGCTCTGTAGCATCGTGACTAAGTCAGCCTGGACTTTACCCATATTATTCAGTTTTGCATTAAGATATTTAAAAAGTCCACTAGAGAGCTCCGTCTCTGTCAGGACGTCGGCAGGGTCCAATAGGTCATAATCGTCGTCGTCATATTCCAAGAGGTCCTCCTCGGTCCCCTCGGCGACGTTGGTGTTCATGTCATCTGGCTCATCGGCCAGAAAGGGGTCATCTGCTACTGCGGCCACTACGGCTCGCTGGGTCCTAAGGCGGGGTCAACAGACGAGGAGGGCGCTGGCGGATCACGCGTGATCGACCATGTCACGTTGGTGTTCATGTCATCTGGCTCATCGGCCAGAAAGGGGGGTCATCTGCTCTACTGCGCGGCCGCTGCGGCTCGCTGGGTCCTAAGGCGGGGTCAACAGACGAGGGGGGTGCTGGCGGATCACGCGTGATCGACGAGCGCACTCCGAACCGGACGGGTGTATACGGCCTGACAATTTGATCGGGGTCAAACCCACGATCGAGGACAAGAGACCTGAAAACCCTAGAGAAGTAGAAGGCGGTGGGGATACACTACGCCTAGCAGACATCTTTAATTCTTGCACAAAAGACAATGCGAGAACTCAAAAATTACCAAAAAAAAGACGCTAATAAAATGAGCAATGGTGGAGAGAGAATAGTCACCCCCCTTACGGTTGCGACTCGTCGACTATCGATTTGTGTTGCGCTGCGAGCCTCTACAAGCATCCCTACTCCAGGATGCTCCGATCCGAGAGAAAGGTGCCTGCAACTCGAAAAAAATTAATCTCCTCGGGAAGCTGTGCCTGAAACACCCTGGATTATCCCTCGCACTACCGCCGGGATCATCCCTCCACTGCCGGGAGAGAGGTGTTCATTTGAATTTTTTTTAATAATAAAATAAAATAAAAATGAAAAATAAAGGCTGGCCGCTGCTTGTGGGCCAGGCAGGCCACCCGCTGGGCCAGGTCGGCCGCCCGTCAGGGGGCCGGTCGCCGACTGTGGCTGCATGGCTTGGCTGGCCGTCGTTGCGTGGTCTGGCTGGCCGGGTTGGCCGCCCCGCTGGTAGCACCAGGAATACTAGCGCCGGTTCCCTCCACCCAGCAGACAGCACCAGACCTCCGTTCTCTCTCTTCGCATTCGATGTCTCTCTTCGTGGTGGTGGTTGGCCGCCTGGTCGTGTCTGGCCTCGCCGGTCGTGGCTTGGCTGGCCGTCGACAGTACCAGGCAGCTGCTTCTTTTCTTCACAGCCGACCTCACCAGACGCGTAGCTCCAGTCGCCTCTCTCTCTTATTAACAGCCATTCTCTCTCTACTTCAGACGACCTCTCTCTCCTACACCAGACAAAAACCTTTTTTTTCGCAAACAAGCTTCAAAGTAAAAAAAAACGAAAATGCTTACCTACTGATTATCGCTTTGGTGTGTGCGACGACGGAGAGAGAGAGAGAGAGAGAGAGAGAGAGAGAGAGAGAGAGAATTCTTCCTTCCCGTTCTGGCCGCCTCACTCCACACAATCCATTGTGGAGATAAGGATAAGAGTTTTTTGACTGGTTGAAAACCATTGAGTGGGCTCCGGTCCCCGGTCACGCATGGACCCTGACCCAATCAAAACTCACGCTCTGATACCAGTGTTAGATTACTTTAACACCACTACGGGCGTTACCACAGGAGGGGACGGCCTCTGGCTCACCACCCAGCCATAGAGGAAGAATGAGGATTGCCCCTCATCCCCCAGGCTATATAGTGTGTGGCCTGCCGTCCACACTAGCCTGGCTGCCCATGACTCCGCATGGGCGTCCTCTCCCACTGAACCCCGGATGGCCACGTCATCGGCGCTCCGGCTGAGACGTTGACGCTAAACCCCCGTCTGGCCATCCGGTATGCCGTCAGTCACACAGGCGTTACAGCCTACGTGACACTATACACCCCTTTATTATGACTACTCTTATAATAAGTTATCCTACAAGATGTACTTTACTCTTATAATAAGTTATCTTACCTCTCTTAGTTTCCACAAGCTTTACTTTACTCTCATAATAAGTTATCCTAACTCCCTTAGTTTCTACAAGCTTTACTTTCATAATATAAGATATGGGAGAGATTTGACTGCCTCTTCCCCAAGAGGGGTTCAATCCACTCGCACGAGTGATGCAATATGAGGACAAGAGATGTCTTGAGATGTACCTGATAGAGATCAAATGACATATGGATGGAGTATTGAGAGGACATATGCTAGAAGATAAGGCCCGACCATATAAGATGTTACTACCAGAGAGATCCATCATTGTTTTCTTCACATGTCACAAGCATCTACATCAATCACCCATGCCAACACTGCCATCAGCTCATATCAACTACACACAAGGGCCATATTCACATCCCAAAGGAGTCCTAAGTGGGCTAGCCTACTCAAATCCTATGCAAGGGGCTTCGAGCCAAAGTACCAAGGATCCTACTCAATCTGCACAAGAGTACTAAGGATCTCCACCACACAGAGACAGATCCATGAGATTCTCCAACGACATGACATGCCCTCATCATAGCCACATCTGCCATCAATAAGGTTATAGATTCATGTTTCAACTTTTAGTTTTTTGCATTTAAAAAAAGGTCTTCCATGGCACTGTTGTATACCTATGGTATCATTCATAGGCTCATAGGCCCTTCAGGTCTTTTGTAGACATTAATCTCTCTCTCTCTCTCTCTCTCTCTCTCTCTCTCTCTCTCTCTCTCTCTCTCTCTCTCTCTCTCTCTCTACACACACACACACACGTGTGTGTACCCTAGTCTACATATCATATCTGGAACTAGACTGAGCCACAAACTATACAAGGTTAGAATTACAGATGTTGTGTCTAGAGATTTGGGCGGAAGTCTCTAAAGGAAGCACATAAATTGTATTTAAAATGATGTTATGTGCCATTTGTTTAGGATGCTAGTTGTGTGACCATAGCATGGATGTGAATTAGCTTTCTTTTACTTTTTCTCATAGAGATGTCAATGATTCTAGTAAAGTGTGTGACTTACAATAATTTTCAGGGCCTCTATGATTCAACTAAATGGAGGTTCTTTTGGCACTATGTAAATAGAATGTGTTATGTATCCAAGAACACAATCAGCATGAGTTTGGATGTTAGTCTGGGCACTTCATTAGTTATGATATATTTTATGCAAGAAATAGTATTTAGGGGTCGCTTTCCTTATAAGGCATGAGTTATAACCAATGTTTGAATTCAATGATCCTCATGGGAGATGGATGGTTATGTAATGTATATTGCAAAGAGAAGTATATCTATTTACAGAGAGAAGTATATCAGTTTGCAAGACTTTATGCTTTTCAACTGTCATCTACTATGAGACAAAGGTTGTGGAACTTTTGCCTCCTATCCTTGGATCACACATTCTTTTGTGTGTGGGGATTTTAATAACTCCCCCAAAGATGACGACAATACTTCCCCCATGCATCTCATATGCGGGTGAATGAAAGACATGAATGACATAATTTCATCCTTCAGAGATGGTGGATGCTAATGATATGTGGTTGGCCAATATGGTACATGTACCTAGATTTATTTATAAACCTAATGCTCTTAATCACTATTGGGCACGTCTTGATGGATGGACATGTTAAATGCTCGTCCTCAGTATGCTTGCATTCACACGCAAGCTATGAGTGGATTATGTTTCTTAATTGTGTGATCATGTACCTTTATGGATGGGCTTGTATTTTCAAATGCATGTCCACGAACCTCCATTGCTGATCCCAATGGTGTTAGTGTAGTATATTATGTACTATATGTTATCCTTTTTACATCATTAATTTCTTTTGCACAAAGTCAACTACATTAGTAGAAATAGCTTTATAACTTTTGGTATCAAATGCATAAAAGCACCTTGCGGGGCACAAAGTCGGTTATTTGGCACTACAACCATGAGCAAAGACATTTGATTCATGCACGAGTAGTAGAATGAGATGATCTTAGCTTGGGACTTCCTATTTTTTTTGGATCATTGGTAAGAAGCATCATCACTGCAAAATGATGCAGCAAAGTACCAACTAGGTGATATGGTGAAATAGATACCTAGGCATATAAGGCCTTGAAGAAAGAGCAAGATTGATATAAAAAGGGTGTAGACATGACTAAATAATTAAATAAAAACCTAAAGAATATAATTTAAAAATTCTTATAGCCAACAATAATAAGCCTAAGCCAATAATAGTTTTGGTCCCTGTTAACATCATTTTAAGACCATTATTATATTGTAATCTATCTTATGATATATTTTGATGTTTTTTGCCAAGTGTTTATCTTTTGAGTTCATGTAAAAAGACTAATGTTATAAACCCTTAGCCTTTTGAAGTCTTTTATGGGATGTTCAGCCAACTATGAATATAAAGGCCATGTATATAAGTTGCTTTCTTCATTGTATATGGACATACATCCTTACATATAATAGAAACGACCTTGGCTAACTTGTGTGCGAGCGAGAGAGAGAGAGAGAGAGAGAGAGAGAGAGAGAGAGAGAGAGAGAGAGAGAGAGAGAGAGAGAGAGAGAGAGAGAGAGTCTTCTTATGCATTGTGCCTCTCGTAAGCTTGCATGTGTGTGAGTGAGTGAAAGTGAAAGAATGAACCATCTCATGTGAAGGCAACTATAGACACACTAACAGAGTGAATGGAGAGAGTGAAGAGACTAAATGTAAGAAAAACTTTTTGAGAACATCATGGTGTGAAGGCAACTATAGACACACTAATAGAGTGAATGGAGAGAGTGAAGAGAATAAATGTAAGAAGAACTTTTGGATAACTGCTTGGTGTGGTTATTAGGTCCGATGATAACTACACACTTCTTCTAGCTTGAGCTAGGTGAGGAGGAATAACTTTAGTCATGTTGCCAGGTAGGAACAACTTGTTGGTGCCTTCCCTCTTTTTGTTTACTAGCTTGCACACTTGAGATGTATTAATCTCGCCCATGGCTCTTTAAGCATGATGTTACAAGTGTGTGCGAGGAAAGAAATGTGCTTTTGTGTTGAAAAGAATTGTTTTATTTTGCATTGAAAGGTGATGTCGATTGGAGCTATGGGGAAACCTTGTTTTATTTTTTGCATTGAAAGGTGAAGACCATTGGAAACTATGGGAAAACTATAGTAGGGCGGTTCACTCGGACTGTTCGGCACAGAACCAGACGCGTTCACTCCCCTCACTGTCCACGTCTTGCGTCGATGCTCAATCACTTTAGTCAGGGCCTTGGTAATGTTTTTTTCCAACGGTGCCCACTTCCGTTGCCCGCCCACCCAGTGTGAAGGGGCGCTTTACACATCGTGGGCCCCTTCACACTTTGGTCGCTCCTTCTAAACTACATCCGCCTCTAGTGACCCGGCCCTCTTGCTACCACTTTCTCTGCTTTGCCACTTGCCTTCCCTTCAAGGTCGCCATTGTACAGAGGTTGGACTACACAGCAAGAGCTCGTCACACAGAGTTGAGGTTAAGGAGGAGGGTTGCCGACCGTGCTGATTCATGCAGTTCTAAAGGTGTGGACCATCAAATAATTTCTCACTATCTTTCTTTCTGCACTCTATTTTGTTTTATTTTCTCTTTTCTTTTGGTATACCTCTCTCAAATCAGGTGGTTTCTCTCTCTCTCTCTCTCTCTCTCTTCCCCCCCTCTCTCTCTCTCCAACTTCTTGTAAATCCTCTCTTTCTCTCTCTAAATCTTGTGGTGGATTTTTCTTCCTCTCTCTCTCTCTCTCCCTTTGTATCTTACAATGGATATTTCTTCACTTCTCTCTCTACTTTTTCATCCTGTGTGGTGGATAGCTCTCTCTCTCTCTCTCTCTCTCTCTCTCTCTCTCTCTCTCTCTGTGAATTCTCTCTTACTTCCTTTGTGTCCAGCAGTGGACATTTCTTTCAATCTTGTGGTGGATTTCTTCTTCTCTCTCTCTCTTCCCTGAAATCGGCCTCTGATAGAAAACCAGAGTGCGGTAGACTAGCAGTCACCCGTCCACTTGTAGTCTAGATGTGAAAACAAAACAGATTGGAGCTAGAGTGCCCAAATCTGAAAACAAGGCAACACCTGTTGGCCCCAAAGCTTGGCGCCCCTTGCGGTATTTCTTTATTCAATTATAATAATATGAATGACTGAGTACAACAAAAATCAGCCAAGAGATTACACCTGTATGTCCAATCTGACGGCCCACAAATCCTTCTTAGCACAGAGGATCTATGCACACAGATCTGTGTCTCCAAATAACACACTGCGCCTCCCTCTGATCAGCCAAGACCACTATGCAGGGCAGCCATGAGCATACATCTGGCATAACTCAAGTGCATGATACATCATCTCAGCTCAAACATACATATGCTGTCCAAACTCTGTCTCAACCCTTGTCAATCTGCCATACCCCTCCTCTCACAAGGGGCCAAATAACTCATATCTGCAACAACAGACATCAAGCAGTAGAAAGAGAGATAGATGAACAGAAACGGAGCTTACCAAATTCAGCTCGTGAAACAGCACTGGAGGAAGCAACGATACCAATCTGTACTTGCAGGCACTTGTTTCCACAACCCTGCTTCAAACATGTGCACGTACTTGCCTGTACCTTCCTCCTTGTGTCACCTCTATGTTGTCTTTGAAAGTACAGATATGAAAAACAGCACTGTACTTGATTGTACTTGACTGTACTTGCTTGTACTTGACGGTACGGGCTGTTTCTGCAAAGAACCAGAAGTAGCCACCTGCTGAATTTTGCTGTTGGTCGCCTGCGCTGTCTGCAACAACAGTGCTGCCCAGCGCTTGTACTAGCCCTAGAACTGACCGTACAGTGTACCTGTAGAAAGTACAGAGCTGTACTTACAGTCGTACAGCACTGTACAGCCTGGATTCAACAATTGCATCCGCCTGTCTGTCCCACAGCTCTGCGCCTCTCTGTCCCCAGCAGTACCTGCAGTCGTACAAGGTTGTATAGCTGTTGTACGACCTTCTTCAGCACACAGCTCACAGAAAACAGTAGCTACAGCAAAGAGAGAGAGAGAGAGGAGAGAGAAACACTCACTCCAAAAGTGGAGTGGCTCTCCTCCCCAAAATAATCCCTAGGGCCCCAAACTTTTAAAAGTTCCTTAGGGCCACTAAGGCCTAGGGGCAAACTTTAATAAACATTAAAGTTTAATGTTCTAGTTCCCCCCCTTCACACCTTCTAGGGATGTCCACACATCTTAAACTCTGTCCGGGCACCCCCCATGTGAATCATAAAATATTCTGACTCTGCAACCACCATGCCCACACTTGTACTGTTCCATTTTCACAAGGCCATGACATACCCCCCTCTTGAAAAATGGCAAGCGTCCTCGATTGCATTCTGGTGATGCATCAAAATATCCAAAGTGAAATATACAATATGGCAAGATCAGCGTCCCAATCTCTCTAAGCCATACACATGTATCAATATTCCACTGCAAACCAATGGCATAGTAATAGTCCAAGTTGTATACCACTGTGAACCATACATATCCACAAAAATCTCATGTGGCTAGTACACATATATCATAGAAGTCCCATAAACAGATGTACTGTCAGCCTTAGTACCTTCGGGTGAGATAAAAACTGCACCAAGCGACCTCTAGATGTCATCTGAGCCTGTCTGTATCAAGGGAGTGGAGGTGCTACCCCCCTCTTGAGCATCAGGTAATGCTCCAGACCCATGCTCTGCTGAACCTGAATGAGCCACAATAAGAGTCGGCTCTAACTCAAAGGCATCGAGATAAAGCTGCAAAACCTGAGGTGAATCTGTTAAGTCACCTTCCTCCATCCACTTCGCATCCATCGGTGAATAATTCTTGAACTTCACAAGATAGCGACGGGAAACTTTACCTCGTACCTTCCTTTCTTTATGTGCCAGTATCTGCTCTGGAATCAGAACCTCATCAAGTTCCTCAACTTCCGGCTGAGCCTCATCTGATACATCCTCAGGCACATCCCCACGGAAAGGTCTAAGAAGACTCACGTGAAAAGCATTGTGAATCCTCCAGTGATCTGGTAACTTCAAACGATAGGTTACCTCACCAATCTTTTCCAAAGCCTGAAAAGGCCCATAATATCGCATGCTCAACTTAGGGAATAAGCGCTCTTTACCCTTCATCTTCTTGAGTCTAGCCTTTTCAAAGCGCAAAAGAACCCAATCACCCAATGCAAACTGTAAATCACGTCTGTGACGGTCTGCGGCCTTCTTTTGCTTCTGCTGAGTTTTCTGGAGGGCCAACTTAACTCTCCGATAAGCTTCATCCAAGCTCTCCACATACTGATCAGCCTCAAAGATCTTATCCTTTGTATGCAAAATGGGTGGTACCTTCTTCCCTCCTTCCACAATCTCAAAAGGCGCTTTGCCTGTCGAGCTATGTACAGTGTTGTTATATGCAAACTCCACCAAAGGAAGATACTTTCCCCATTGTTGCTTGTGCTCTGACACATAACACTTGAGAAGATCTAACACTGTAGAGTTAGCCTCTTTTGACTGACCATCTATCTGTGGATGAAATGACGATGAAAACTTGAGAGTTGTACCCATGTTGTCAAACAACCCTCTCCAAAACAAACTCGTCATCCGTGGATCACGGTCACTAATGATAGATGTAGGCAAGCCATGATACTTGAAGATGTTCGCCATGAACAACTTCACCATATGATCCACTTTAATTGTCTTCCGCACGGGAATGAAATGTGCCTGCTTACTGAACCTGCATATGATAGTCCAGATGCCATCATTTCCCGTTTGTGTTCGTGGAAGATCAAATACAAAATCCATGGCAATGCTCTCCCAAGGTCTATCCGGAATAGGTAAAGGCTGTAATAACCCTGGTGTCTTCTGACGGTCAAACTTTACCTTCTGACATACGATGCATTGCCTCACAAAGGCATCAACATCTCTTCTCAAGGTTGGCCAATAAAAGAAAGTCTCCACTGCTTTGACCGTGGCGTCAATACCTCTATGACCTGCATATGGTGGAGCATGACTTTCAATCATAACCTTGAGTCGCAATGGCCTGGTAACACACAATCTGCCATGCATCAATAAAAACCCATCTCTGAGAGTATAATGCTCATGCCGCTGACCCTCAGACATCTGATCATACAACCTTTCAAAATCCTCATCATGGACATACTGCTCTTTCATTTCATCAAGCTCATGATGATAAGCAAGTGAAACTGTAGAGACCTGTGGCTTGCGTGACAAAGCATCTGCCACTACATTCTTTTTGCCTTCCACATGCACAATCTGGAAGTGAAACATTGACAAAAAGTTTGCCCAACGCATATGCTTCTCTGAAAGCTTAGTCTGCGTGTGAGGAAATAACGCAAGGTCTGATGATCTGTCTATACAGTGAAATCAGCCCCAAGCAAGTAGTGTTTCCATGTAGAAAGAGCGTGAATTACAGCCAACATGTCTTTTTCATACACCTGTAAATGCTTCTTAGCATCTTGCAATATTCTACTCTCATAGGCTATCACATGTCCCTCTTGCATGAGAACTGCACCAATGCTACTTCCACATGCATCACACTGGACAACAAAAGCCTTTCGGAGGTCCGATAACACCAATACTGGGTCCGAAGTAAGCTTTTCTTTGAGCTTTTTGAATGCTGTAATTTCCCGATCAGCCCATCTAAACGGAGTTGCTTTCTTCGTCAAAGCATGAAGAGGCGAAGCAATTTCAGCAAAGTGCCATATGTAATGCGTGTAATAGTTTTCCTAGAAAACTGCGTACATCATGCATGGTCCTCAAAGCTGGCCAATTAAGTATTGCTTCCAACTTTGCTGGATCCATACGGACTCGATGCGCAGACACAATATGCCCCAAGAAATGTATCTCCTGCAAGAAAAACTCACTCTTCTTGCCATTAACAACCAACCTATGGTTTCTGAGTTCTGCAAACACAATGGCCAAATGCCTTCTATGCTCTTCCTCAGTTCGTGAGTGCACAATCATATCATCAAAGAATGTGCCCACAAACTCTCTATGAGGCCTGAAAATCCTGTCCATCATTCTATTAAATGTGGCAGGCGTCAACCAAAGGGCATAACCAAGAACTCATACCAAACGTGGTTCGGAATGCTGTCTTATGCACATCCTCGGGTATCTGATGATACCCGCTTTTCAAGTCAATATGACTAAAAACTGTGGAGCCCTGTAAGTGGTCCAATATGTCATCGATCCTCGGTATGGGGAATCAATTCTTGATGGTATTCTTGTTCAGCGCCCTGTAATCAATACACATGCGCCAAGAACCATCCCTCTTCTGCACTAAGAGCACAGGTGAGCAAAAGGGTGATGAGCTAGGCTGTATCAACCCTTTATTCAAAAGCTCCTACACCTGACTCATAATCTCTTCCTGTTGGGCTGCACTAACATGGTACGGCAGTCTATTCGGTGGAGTACTACCAGGAATCAGATCTATGGCATGATCTTCTGGCCTCTCAGGAGGTAATTCTCCTGGCAATGACTCGGAAAAACAATCTTGAAACCCACTTAAGAAATCAGTCTTGTCCTTATCTAACATAGACAAACTAGACGTGGACTCATCATCCTGTGCATCCTTTACATAAATCACGTACGCGGAAAGATGCTTTTTCATTACTGATGAAATCGCCGAAGCGGATACAATAGGAACAGATTCCCCTTTGAGTTTTACATCCAATATATGCTCTTTCCCTCTATGAGTCAGAGTGATTTTCCTATTGTAAGTATCCACCACCGCATGTACCCTGTGGCACCATGGCAACCCCATCAAAACATCACAGCCATCCAAAGGCATGATGAAGAACTCTTCGCTGTCCACATAACCCTGCAAATGAAGCCGAAGCTTCCCAATGATAGGAGTAACGGGTTCTGCATACCCTTGACAAGCCATATTTGCCTCATGTAACGGCCCCATCTCCTCTACGCGAATCCCCAATCGGCCAGCCAAATCTGGTGAAATGAAGTTGGCTCTAGCACCTGTGTCAAAGAAGATCAAAGCATTCTGATCTCTCACTTTGCCCCATGCCCTGCACAACTCTGTAGCTTCACCACCTAGCTGCTCCCCCACAAGATCAGGAACTAAGCCTGCAGAAGGCTTTGGTTTCTTTGGCTTGGGCTCTCCTTTATTGTCAGGGTCTTTTTGGGACTTTCTTTTGGGACAATTGAATGACATATGCCCCTCTTCAGTACAGTAAAAACACTTTTGAGCATCTCTCAAAGCCTGTCTTTCCTCAGAAGTCCTCTTGGGCATTGGCAACTTCTTATACTTTGTCTCTGAAGACCCTTTAGCATCACGAGAAGCATGCCCAAATTTTTCAGCTTTCTTGCTCAATTTCTTACTGCCTTTAAACCCAGATGAACCACCTGTGAGTAACGCATTAGCTGTCATAACATTTTCAATCATCTGTGACATGTTCGTTACTCTTGTCTTTATACAATAATCTCGTACCTCTTTGGGCAGCCCACAACAATACTTCTCTACCTGCTCAGATAATGGCACGGCACGGTAAGAAGTCACTGGGAGTAAAGCTTCCCAAAACTTCTTATTATAATCCTCCAAACTATCACACTTTGAAGCATCCACCAATTTGTGCCATGCGGTCATAACATCCACCTCAAATGTAGATGTGAGCCATACGGAAGAGAAAACCTGTTTGAATTAGACCCATGTGGTGGGTGCTATGCCCTGCAAAAGAAGAGTAGACCACCACTGCAAAGCATTGCCCTTGAGAAAAGTGGCAGCTTTCCTCACCTTAGAGGACTCTGTGTAATTCCCACCTGAAAAAGCAGCATCAAACTGCTGTAAAAAGGTAAGTGCTTTCAATTTATCCTTGGCCCCACTGAATGTGTCAAACTTCACTGCAGCTCCCCCTTCCTTGTAATCCTTCGCCTTTCCCATAGGCGTTAGATTATCATACGGAAGTGGTTTCGTAAGATTGCTGCCCCCAACATTCATACCCATCATTGGGTCAACATTTCCCATTCCCACACCAGGCATACCATACATTCCAGTCATGTTTCCATACATTCCATTATGCATACCTGGCTGCATACCACCAAACATATTGCCTTGCATCCCAGGTTGCATGCCTCCAAACATATTTCCTTGCATACCGGACTGCATACCACCATACATATTCCCTTGCATGCCAGGTTGAAAATTGGCTCCAAAAGGCCCATACATACCCATGCCTCCCTGAGGATAACCCCCAATCATGGATTGGAACACCGAGCCACCACCAAAATAACCTGGATGCATATTCTGCTGAGGAATAGGTGGCTGTCCATAGAAGGAACTCTGAGAGTTTGCACCATAAGCATGCTGCATATTCGTCGGAAACTGGCCAAAAGATGGTTCCTGTGGGATGGCACCACTATGACCCTGAGGAAGATTCTTTGAACGAACCTTCTTCTTCTTTTTCCGGGCTCTGTGCGGGGCTCTGTGCGAGATCTCATAAATTCAGCAAATCTCTCACTCTGTGTGAGCAGCATAAAAGTATCCCCAACACTAGCCAAGCGATCTTTGAACCAAGCATCATCATCCTCTTTACCATGCACATCTTCTGGTTGTGTTACATCCTCATAAGGCTCAACATCTGCAGCTTGTTCTCCTGCAAAAATATCCTCAGATACATCTCTCTCAGGAGGTCTCTTGCTCTTCTTCTTCATGATAGAAGTACTCATCCTCTGTATCAGACATGTTTGCTGAATTTTCAGCGATGGCTTTCTTCAAAGCAACCACGAGCTCACCCCCTTCAGAAAGTTGATGATTGGTCCCGGGGACGGAACCTTGAAACCGGCCTCTGCAGAGTGCGGTAGACTAGCAGTCACCCGTCCACTTGTAGTCTAGATGTGAAAACAAAACAGATTGGAGCTAGAGTGCCCAAATCTGAAAACAAGGCGACACCTGTTGGCCCCAAAGCTTGGCGTCCCTTGCGGTATTTCTTTATTCAATTATAATAATATGAATGACTGAGTACAACAAAAATCAGCCAAGAGCTTACACCTGTATGTCCAATCTGACGGCCCACAAATCCTTCTTAGCACAGAGGATCTATGCACACAGATCTGTGTCTCCAAATAACACACTGTGCCTCCCTCTGATCAGCCAAGACCACTATGCAGGGCAGCCATGAGCATACATCTGGCATAACTCAAGTGCATGATACATCATCTCAGCTCAAACATACATATGCTGTCCAAACTCTGTCTCAACCCTTGTCAATCTGCCATACCCCTCCTCTCACAAGGGGCCAGATAACTCATATCTGCAACAGACATCAAGCAGTAGAAAGAGAGATAGATGAACAGAAATGGAGCTTACCAAATTCAGCTCGTGAAACAGCACTGGAGGAAGCAACGGTACCAATCTGTACTTGCAGGCACTTGTTTCCACAACCCTGCTTCACACATGTGCACGTACTTGCCTGTACCTTCCTCCTTGTGTTCACCTTTATGCTGTCTTTGAAAGTACAGATCTTAAAAACAGCACTGTACTTGATTGTACTACTTGCTTGTACTTGACTGTACGGGCTGTTTCTGCAGAGAACCAGAAGTAGCCGCCTATTGAATTTTGTTGCTGGTCGCCTACGCTGTCTGCAACAGTGCTGCCCAGCTCTTGTGCCTGCCCTAGAACTGGCCGTACAGTGTACCTACAGAAAGTACAGAGCTATACTTGCAACAGTCGTACAGCATTGTACAGCCTGGATTCAATAGTTGCAGCTGCCTGTCTGTCCCACAGCTCTGC
This sequence comes from Cibotium barometz, assembly GCF_041138505.1. Lineage (NCBI taxonomy): Eukaryota > Viridiplantae > Streptophyta > Polypodiopsida > Cyatheales > Cibotiaceae > Cibotium > Cibotium barometz. The sequence goes on from NC_141094.1 coordinate 39,829,323, forward strand.
GCCTCTCTGTCCCCAGCAGTACCTGCAGTCGTACAGGGTTGTATGGCTGTTGTACGGCCTTCTTCAGCACACAGCTCACAGAAAACAGCAACTACAGCACAGATTCAGCAGCCGCCTCCTCCTTCTGTGCTTTTCCACGCATGTACTCTCACTTTTGCTCCACAACTCCCAAAAGGGAAGAGAGAGAGAGAGAGAGAGGAGAGAGAAACACTCACTCCAAAAGTGGAGTGGCTCTCCTCCCCAAAATAATCCCTAGGGCCCCAAACTTTTAAAAGTTCCTTAGGGCCACTAAGGCCTAGGGGCAAACTTTAATAAACATTAAAGTTTAATGTTCTAGTTCCCCCCCTTCACACCTAGGGATGTCCACACATCTTAAACTCTGTCCGGGCACCCCCCATGTGAATCATAAAATATTCTGACTCTGCAACCACCATGCCCACACTTGTACTGTTCCATTTTCACAGGGCCATGACACTTCCCCCTCTTTATATCTTGTGGTGGATCTCTCTCTCTCTCTCCCCCTCTCTTCCTCTCTTGTGGTGTGGACATTCTCTTTCTCTCCTTCTCAATGTGATTTGGCATTATGGTTTATCTTCTATCCTGTGCCTCATGTGATCCTACAACTTTGATCGCACCAGAAGAACCTCTTGCCACATGGACGCTCCTCTTCCATATGGATGTTCTCCTCCTCTGCTAAATCCGCATTGGCGTCACATATGTACTTTTTTTTCTTGTTCACTAGGACGGTGAACTCTTATGACTTGGGGTATCTGTAGTAGGGTGGTTTGCCTAGATGTATGAGTTGTAGTTTTGGTTATATCTGAGAGAGTTGTGTGTGTGTGAGTAAAGCTGTAGTAGGGCGGTTTGCCCATATGTATGAGTTGTAGTCTTGGTTGTATTTGAGAACGCTGTGTGTGTGTGAGTTAAGCTGTAGTAGGGCGGTTTGGAGAGCCTCTATTGCCTCCCCTCTCCAAATTCCCCTTCTGATTTTTGCTTGTTTTTTTTTGTATGCGCGACATTACGCTATAAGCTCATTTCATGTAGTTGTTCTCCTTCCCATCTACCTTAACTCGCCCTTCCCACCACGGCCTCTTGCTTGTCCTTCCCTTCCCCCACACACACAAACTAGCCCTCTGTATCTGTAGTAGGGTGGTTTGCCCAGATGTATGAGTTGTAGTCTTGGCTGTATTTGAGAAAGTTGTGTGTGTGTGTAAGTTAAGGTGTAGTAGGGCGGTTTGCCCATATGTATGAGTTGTAGTCTTGGTTGTATTTGAGAAAGCTGTGTGTGTGTGCATTATTCCATATGCACATGGGTGTGAACACCTTCATGAGTTGTATAAAAGGTGGATGTACTTGAGTTTAAGGGCATTCGAATGCAACTTGAGTTGTATAAAAGGTGGATGTACTTGAGTTTAAGGGCATTCGAATGCAATTTAGCTTTGTGCTCTTCTACGTGTTCAGTTCTTCATTTCATTTGCTCCCATCATTTAGTTAGCAGGCATTCGATTCTACTACATATGTAGCAAATTTTGTAAAACCCCGGGTCATAAGAGTTCACCATTCCCGGTGAACAAGCCAAAAAAAAAAAGTACATATGCAATGCCAATGCTGATTTTGAAGAGGAGGAGAACATCCATGGAAAAGGAGCATCCATGTGGCAAGAGGTTGTTCTGGTGCGATCAAAGTTGTAGGATCACATGAGGCAAAGTATAGAAGATAAACCATAATTCCAAATCACATTCAGAAGGAGAGAAAGAGAATTTCCACACCACAAGAGAGGAAGAGGGGGGGGGGAGAGAGAGAGAGAGAGATTCACCACAAGATATAAAGGGGGGGAAGAGAGAGAGAGAGAAGAAGAAGAAGAAATGCACCATAGGATTGAAAGAAATGTCCTCCGTAGGACATAAAGGAAGTAAGAGAGAATTCACTGAGAGAGAGAGAGAGAGAGAGAGAGAGAGAGAGAGAGAGAGAGAGAGAGAGAGAGCTATCCACCATAGGATGAAGAAGAGGGGTTCATCATGCTGCATTAGTGATCTTAAGAGAGCATAATTGGTTTGTTCAAAGTTTGAATTATTATCTGTGTGATAGGTTAACATTTGGGGCTGCATTCTATCTCTGGTAGACCTCCTAAGGGATACTTGGTTGGCATCATCTTCTTGCTCTAGTTCTTCAATGGAATCTTCCAAAGGTGCTATCTCCCCTTTGCAACGAGTAGATGACGAAGGGGTGTCTACATTTGATGGATGAGTTGATGTCCAGCTCTGACAGTCTCATCAAAGATCACATCCCTTGACACAAATGTTTCCTTTTTTATTCGATCATAGAGTTTGTAAGCCTTATGCTCACTACTATATCCAACAAACACACACACTTTCTTAACTTGTCCACCATCAAACTTCTTCCTATGTGCATTTGGAATATGAAAAAAAGCTAAACAACCAAATATTCTGAGATGATGTACTTGTTGAGGCTTGAGTCCCCATGAAAAGCTTCATATGGGGAGATGTTGCGGAATTCTTCAGTTAGGGATCTATTCATTAGATAGTATGTTGTGCTGATAGCTTCAGCCTAGTAGGTGTTGGAGAGGTTCTTCTCCTTTAGCATACACTTGGTTGACTCAAATAGAACTCGATTATTCCTCTCAGCAACTCCATTTTGTTGAAGTGTATAACTGCAAGTGCCAATGCAACAGGCTTCATAGACTTTATCAACTTTTTAGGGGGATGGTATGCCCAAAACCATACCTTTCAATTTCAGCACACATGTTATTGAAATTCAGGTGACCATACCTTTTATGCCATAATTATGATGGAGGTAAGGAGGCTGACCTATCAACTTCCATTGCTCGCAATTTTGCTATTGATCCACTAAACTTGAAGACTTTTCTATGCTTCTGACCTCTATTGACAACCTTGTAGCCGTGTTGAGGTTCTTTGATCAGGCATTACTAACCTTTAAATTCCACTTTGAAGCCTTTATCCACCATGGCTCCAAGTGAAATGAGGTTCTTGGTGAGTGAAAGCACCAAGAGGACATCTCCAAGCTGCTTCCTTTCCCCTATGTTCAGCTCAAGGGAAACTTCTCCTTTACCTGTGATAGAACTAGGAGTGATGTTTGTAGTATAATCAAACCTTCATGAGTAGAATCTAAGTTAAAAACTACTCAGCAAGAGAACTCATGTGGGAGCTTATCCCACTATCAATCCACCATGGTTCCTACTTGTTGCTGCTGCCATGGTCTACATGGTTGGCCTCTATGATCTCTTCAATAGAGAGAAAAGTGTTGGCATTTGTGAAGTTTTGCGAGCTTGCATCTTCAACATAGCTAACTAATTTCCCTTTCAGATTAGCTTGCTTTTTCCTGCAATCCTTCTCAAAATGTCCATATTGATAGTAATAACATTGAAGGGAGTTATGGGAAGTTCTACCTCTTCCTCTTCCTCTTCCTCTTTCCTTTTCTCTTCCTCTTCCTCTTTCTCTTTCCTTTTCTCTTCCTCTTCTTCTACCTCTAGAGGAATAGCCACCTCTACCATTAGAAGAATAAGTACCTTCATGAGTACTGTTATGTGCACATTATATGTGCATATACTAGGAGTGCATATACTAGGAGGCTAACCCACATTAGGCTTGTGAGCATGGGAGCATGGGAACAAGCTCTAGAGAAGTATGGGTTAGGACTAACCTTAAGGGTTGAGGTTAGGGTTAGGCATCCAAGGGTCACACATGGGAAATGGAGAGTCACTTGAGGGCCCTCCTATATAATAGGGGTATGGGGCACACTCAAGGGATGTTTTCTTAAGTCTAGGTGATGATACGATGTTCTCTTGTGTGTAGAGGATTGTATCTACTCTCATGCCATTTCACACTACAGCTACATGTGACTACAGCTACATGCTGCTGGATTGGACGCAATACCTCTTGGTGGTATGGGACATCAAGGTAAAGGTATGAGGTACTTCATTGTAATTCATGTGTGCGTCCCTTGGGCTCGGGGGTGGTTGGGTGGATGAGTTTATGCATGTTTTATGCATGTTTATGCATGTTTTATGCATGTTTATGCATGACAATTATCTAGAGAGATCTTAGGGTTTTAACAAGTACCTTGATCGTTGTTGTTGTTGTTGGATTCGTAGTTGTTATGTCTTCCTTGTCCTCTTTGATTATTTGATCTTCCTCTACCTCTTTCTGTGAAGAGAGCTTTGTCATTGTTACTTTCTAAAGTGCTGCTGCTACCATGGATGTTCTTCATGGCTACTTGTCTCTGATCCTTTTTCCTAAGGATCTACTCCATTTCATCTTGTGAGTGTTTTTCCCTCATAATGATGATGCCTTGAAAAAGAACAAGAACTTAATAGCCTGCCTTCATCCCATAGATGATGATTGTAGCAAGCTTGTTGTCAAACATCTTGTATCCCACAACTATCGGTTTGCTAATGTAGATCCTTTACCCACTTGATGAAGTCTGTAGCATTCTCATTGGGCTTTCTTGTCTCATTTGTGAGTTTAGCTCTTAAGGAAATATGTCTTAAAGTGCTTTTGGACTTATACACCTTCTTTAGATTGTCCCAAACTTCTTTGGGAGTCAGCACCTCCCTCAAATGGCTGAGGATGTCATCCTTCACACACTCAGCTTTATCATGTGGACAGCAAACATGGCCTTCTTGTCCCATTTTGCTAGGGCTTCATCGGTGAGATCACCTGGTCTCTCCATAGAAACCATCTCCCAACTATCTTGGAAGAATAATAATGACTCCATCTTCAGCTTCCATGTTGCATAGTTTGTATTATTGAGTTTTTTAGCTCCCTCCAACAAGTGTAGGCTACTCAAGTTGGGTGCTATTGACTTAACACAATAGTCAATTGATTCCACCTTTGGGTTCTAATAGCTGGAGTTGACTTTGATAGTTGACTCCAAAATCTGTTTCTGACTGTAGTAAACCAAGCTAAGAAAGTAAACCTAGCCAAATGAGTAAACCTAGCTAAATGAGTAAACCCGACCAAACGTTGAATGCTAACTCCGAAATGCAAAAAGCTATGTGGTAACAACCGATTGACTCTCACACATCAAGTCACTGGATGTCAGCACATCAGGTTGATGACTATCAGTGAAGCAGGTCAACGGCTTGTAATTTAGCAAGTCGACGGCTTGTCAATTAGCAAGTCGATGACTTGTCAGTTTAGTAGGTTGACTCGGTTGGCTGACTCTAATAGTTAATGTAAATGGTTGATTCCGTCAGCTGATTCAGGTAGCTAGCTTAGGTAACTGGTTCAGATAGTTGGCTCTAATAGTTGTTTCAGACAGCTGGCCCCAATGACCAAAAGATGACGTGACCTTAGCAGGTCGAACAATGAATTAGCTTAGGTAGCTGGTTCAGATAGTTGGCTCTAATAGTTTTTTCAGACAGCTGGCCCCAATGACCAAAAGATGACGTGACCTCAGCAGGTTGAACAATGAATTAGCTTTTATAGGTTAGATGATGACATGGCTTCCGTAATTCGAAAGATGATGTAACTTCAACAAATCAAAAGATGAAGTTACATCAATAGGTCGGAAGTTGATGTAGATTCTACATATATGAGCCTACAAGAAGAAGTAGCTGATGCTGAATCTGTAACCCAAGTGTAGAATACTGAATGCCAGATTGTAAAAGACAGACTTAGCAATTATGTAGTGCCAACACGGAGCCGAATGGTTGTAGATATGATTCTGCGTAGATCTGAGGCAGTGTGTGACTTAACTGATGCAGATGCTGGTGTGTGACTCAACTGATGCAGATGCTGGTGTGCTTGATTTCAGAGGCTAGGTGATGCTTAGGAAAACTCTATGCAATGGAGTAAACGAGGCTCTAATACCATGTCAAGTGAGGGCAGGAGGAAATGCGACAATGACCAGCACATCTAATTCAATGAATCAACACTATTTATATTTTTGAAATAGATGAGGTACAAGGGTGATAAATTTTGACTCTAATTTGTGGATGGGCTAACCCCAAAAACCCGAATCCTAGTACTAAGGAGCTCAAACAACTCAGATCTAACAATTCATACAATGCTGTGAGTATCAACTCAGGCTACACTCAGCACGTGGCTTCTGCTCAGTCTTTTGTTCCCTTTAGTTCACCTTAGTTTATTGTTAGTTATTGCATACAAAATAGGTTTTTATAATGATCCAAGATGAGAAGGTCATCTTTTATAGTAGACATGTTGTACTTCATCTCCACCGATGTAGTCAAGTAGGTGTGACTAGAATTCTATAGCTAAATCCCGGTGCTTAGGTCAATTATGCAGAATTATCTCCTAAGACGATGGCATAACTTGCAATCTTCCTTTTATGTAGGGATTGATTTCTACCAAATAGGAGGTGCATTTGCAAGGTTTAAGATACCCTAGAATGGTGTGAATATTGAATCTTTTAACACCAAGCACAAGTATTTGAGGTGAGTGACGCACCTTGCCCTTGCATTTGTGAGCTAGGTCATGGATCATTGGCTTCTCAGTTGAGCTGTTTTATGCTCCCAAGTGTGGTTGGGCAAAGCCCCACGACAAGTTTCCTGTGTCTTTTCTATGGCACAAGGGACTTCAATGCAAGACCCTTCATCCACGATCCTTGCCTTGTACTTATCCAATGTACCATCAAGCTTGTAATTGGCCTTCCAAACCCACTTGGTGCGCCAATAGCTTTCTGTTTTGTAGGGACAATCTATAAGATCCTAAGTGTGGTTTCTCATAATTGAGTTATAATTTAACTAGAGGCCCCCCCCCCTCTCCAATTTGGGTCTACTAATACACCCTCCAAGCTGGCTCTTGGATCTTCTACTTTCATTGTCTAAATTCACCAAGGTTATTTTGACAATGTGAGTGTAGGCCCTCTTTTTCTCCTCCATTATCTTAGATATGTAAACAACTATTGCAAGCTGGCTCTTGGATCTTCTACTTTCATTGTCTCATTCACCAAGGTCATTTTGACAATGTGAGTGTAGGCCCTCTTTTTCTCCTCCATTATCTTAGGTATGTAAACAACTATTGTATCTTCTATGATTGTTAATGGATTTTTCCTATTCAAGAGTTTCTTCACCCATTTAGGATATGGCCCCTTCTTTGGTGCTTTAGGCTTCTCTTCATCATCTGAACAATCCACCTCTTATGAAGTTGGTACTATCTCACTAACTATGTCAAGCTACTTCTTTGTTGAAGGATAGTGTGGATGGAGCCTTCTCCTCCACCTACTGATGAGGTTGCTCCATGAACACCATTTCATGAGCTGACAATTATCTTCTTTACCTCGATGTGCCTTCGACTCCATATTATACCCCAAGAAGATACACTTCTTGCTCTTGGAATCTTACTTAGTTCTGGATGAGTCTGGAACATGCACAAAAGTGTCACAACTAAATGTTCTGAAATATGCACTGAAGGTCATGCCCTTGACTGCCTTTGTGTAACTTTTATAGTATAGTGTTAACTACCTCAGTAAGATTTTGTCATTCATTTTCCTTTAAGCATACTCCATGCCATCTCTAAAATTTTATGATTCTTATGCTCTATAACACCATTTTGTTACAAAGTATGAGCACCTATCAAATTTCTCTTGATCACATGCTCTTTATTCTAGTAGTAGGCATTGAATTCATTGACGAACATGAATTCTTCCCCTCAATGTGTTTGAAACTTCTTCAGCCTCTTTCTTGTCTCATTCTCCACCAAACTATGCCATATTTTGACTTTACCAAAAGCTTCAGATTTAACCCAAAGAAAATACACCCACATCTTTCTACTGAAGTCATTAACTAGTACAAAAAGTAGGAAGAACCACCTAATACAATGGTTGGAATTTTACCACAAAGATTCTCACAAATAAGCACTAGAGGGAGCCTCTACATGATTCTTTATTTCTTGTGAAAATGCATGGGTCTTGCAGATTGTTTATCCATAATATGAACTGCTCTTCTGCTTCTCCTTTATAATGCTACTGCAAGTTAATTCTCAAGGTTTTATATCCTTATTAAGAACTTTCCATGCTTTAAAAGTTGTGGTAGTATGCTCAATAAGAGACATTACCTCACCTCCACACCAAAGCAAGGGTAGAATGGTATGTAATGTGCTGGATCCAGAGAAGGACCCGACTTTGCATCAACCAATATTTACAATTTCCCATAACTCACATGGATCGAGAATGGACCTAAAACTGAGCATTTGCAGGTTGGGCCATCTATCCAAATCAGGCTTCAAATAGTGAACTATCAAAACAACCTTTACATAGAGCCCAAGCTCTGATACCATGTAAGAAAACACAAGAGCGGAAGAAGAATCTTCATAATACAAAGCACTGAATTGTAGAAAGAAGTTGAGAGTAAACAATAATGTTACTTGCAAAATTTGATTACAAACTAATGGATGTTAGCCCACCAATGTGCTGCATGGGTAAGGAGATTTAATGGCAATCTAGGAAAACTCTAGATGGAGGATGCATCACTTACAAGGGTGCTTGAACAAAAATAAACTTGATGATTAATAAAGGTTGCCAAACTAGTGTATATATAGTGCCCAAGGTCGGCACATGGACACAAGTTTGGCCATGTCAACCATCCCATGACTTGGTCCAAAATGACCAACTGGTCATATTATCTACCTGGGACCATATTAGACTACAACATATCATCCTATGCAACTCCCATGACCATCTAAGACTATCTCAATGCTCAAACAGGATCCACAACCTGAGAACAGGTGTATCCTTGATTTTCTATGTCCAACGCTCACACAAATGTAATTACATAGCCTACACAAGCATGCATCCTAGTTAGCATAGTGCCAAGTAACCCTCACCCCCAAATTGAAAACCCTATCCTATTCGAGCGTAAATTCTCAAACCAAAATCAACATAGTGAGCCTAGGAGACAAACGCAGTTGAGGTAGACTACTCTAGCACATGACTAGGAGTATAGACCTAGTGAATCACGTGTATGGGGCAGGGAATCATCACTTGAGGGGGAGTGTTAGAAATACAAGTGATGAAGGGTACAAACGTAGATAAAGGGGGATATTCTTACACCTTAGAGATAAATAAAATCAAATATTAGAGAAAATTGGAGATTGTAAAGTGGTGAATGTAAAAGGTGGAAACGGTCGATATTCCAATGATGTGTAAAGGTTGTGTCTCTTGGAGATGGAAAAGGGCAAGTGTACCCTTGGAAGGTGGAAAAGACAAAAATGAACTTGATCACATTGGATGTATCTTTAATGGCTATTAAGAGCCCCAAAGCAATCTAAAGCAATGCAATTATGCGTGGTTTTGAGTCTTCATTAGTGCGCCATCAATAACACATTATCTTAATTTTTGTTTGACTATTTTAAACATTTAATTATGGAGTGTAGAATTGGTTTTAAACCTCCTTAGATCCAAGTTTTAAATGGATGAGGAGGATGCCATAGCAATCCTTCTCAAGAGCATCACCTTAGAATAGCCCATTGATGGTTACCTTGAAAAATCTACCCAAGTCGAACCTCATCGGCATTGAAGTAGCCTTGATTCAAGAGGAGAAAAGACTCAAAGTCAAAGCACATGGACCTTGATCACATTATGATGAGAAAGCATTCTTCAACCAAAGGACTAAGAGCCAGTGTAAAGTACAACTTTTGTGGCAAACCAAGTCACATGCCCGTCACATGGAGAAAGATTGTTGGAACAAAAAGAAGATTCAAGCCAACACTCAACCAAACATAATGATCAAAGAAGAACCAAATGAAGGGGTTTCCCAAGAAGGAGGCTAATCATCAGAACATGTCTTCTAAATGATAAAAGAGGGCACCTCTGTAACCTTGTGTTTAGACGCACTCATTGTATTCCTACCCTTGTGTAAAACATTAAGCCCTAAGCTAACATTGTAGCCTAAAAGGCACCCTGTGATAGATCATCAATGACTGAGTGTAGATTCAGTGTACGTGGAGGGAGTGTTGAAAATATAAAGTGATGTTGGGTGAATGTTAGGATTAAAAGGGGGAGTGCTATGTGACCCTTAAATTAAGTAGGAGTTGTACTAGTAGTAGGACTAGGGTTCAAAGGCCTAAAGGAGGCTCAAATGTGAAGGAGAATGTAGAATGTCCAACCCAAAGGCTGCCCAAAAGGATTCACCTAAAATTAGGTGAGAAGAGGCCCCAAGTGGTTGCTCAAAAGGAGGTGCCTAGAATTAGGTGAGAAGAGGCCCCAAGTGGGTGCTCAAAAGGAGGTGCCTAGAATTAGGTGAGAAGAGGCCCCAAGAGGGTGCTCACTTGAAGGGAGGCAATCCTCAAATCTTGGAAGGATTAGGGATGGCCTAATCCAATTTATGAGTCATAGTTAGTGGTAAATGGAGATGTACTCAAGCCTATATAAATCCCCCTATCTAATGGAATGTCATATGAGCTTTTTGCTAAATCTCTTGTCTTGTCATTATGCTAAAACGGTTTTTTCATTATCCCTAATCATTTTCTTACATTCTTATTATGTGAAATTATTGATGTTAATCCATTTCTTCACACCCCAATCCTCTCTAGGAATGGAATTCAACTATAAGTCTATCATTAGCTACATCTAAGATTAGTTCTTAATAGGTTTAGTGCCCATTTCACCATTTTTAGAAGTAAAAGATGGGTTGCATGATGCTTTTAAAAAATAACTAACCCATTAAACTACTTTTGGTATATTTCTCAAACAAATATAGAGTTCATACTTCTGACATCATAAAATGATAATCATAGTTTACACATTGGTTGCTTTCATTGGAAGGGGAATTGGCAAGCCATGCTTGCAAAAGTGTATTTGTTAAATTCATAGTTCCATGGCTTTCCCTTATAGAATAACTCTTTCATCAATACATTAACTCTTGTTCATGTCACACAAGATGTAGGTCTTGTAACTATAAGACATATTCTAGTGTCCAATTTTTGATTTATACCAAAAGGGTTTTCATCAATACATTAACTCTTGTTCATGTCACACAAGATGTAGGTCTTGTAACTATAAGACATATTCTAGTGTCCAATTTTTGATTTATACCAAAAGGGTTTTCAAATTTCCTTGTCTGATATCGTGTGCATTTTTTGTGGATTCTTCACAATAATGCAAAGACATGAATGGAAGAAAAGTGTCATTTTTATGATATAGTGTGCATGTTTTGTGGATTCTTCACAATAATGCAAAGACATGAATGGAAGAAAAGTGTCATGTTTATGATACACAACGTTTGTATAAAAGTGCTTAGAGTCTTGTTAAAGATTTTTTTATTTTTGCAACAAACACATCAATAAAGTAAGCACAAAAGGCATGGACATAAATCTAAAGGGAAAGTACCACTTTTGAGAAGGTGAAGTGCTTGTGAAAATTTTTCTTGAGGTCTTTTATTCAGTTATCTATTCATGATAGATAGCATATGCATTGTTCATGATAGATAACATAGTTATCTATTCATGATAGATAACATATGCATTGTTCATGGTACACTACAGAGCACTCATGATCTCTAACTTTTAAATCACCGTTCACTTGTTGTAATAAGGTAAGAAGGACATTCGCCTAAAAATATCATTTAGAAAAAGATGCACATTATCATATAATGACATACCTCAAAAGATATGCTAGAGCATGAAAATGGTTCTAAGAGAAATAAGTTTAGTTATAGTAAGAGAAAAAGACCTATTTGTTAACATAATTTGAAGTGGAGCACAATAAAATTGTACCTTTAAAGGTTTACAAGATCATATATGTGGCCTTAAAGGAGAGACTTGTCAAATCTTGGAAAGAAGAAAAAGACATCATGCCTTATGGGTATTTATAGATTTAAAAAAATATGCTTCACCTTTTGTTTTTCACTATTTGCTCCATCACTACTTTTACATTCTGATAGAATTATTTGTTGGGAGGTACATTCGATGCATGAATTTTAAAGTTTCCCTTTCTTACCCATACTAGGTAACTTGGGGAATTTAGGCATTATGTTCTCAATGCTCTTGGCTACACATAGGGAAGCTAACTACTATGAATGCAATGTAGAGCTTTATCTTAAGAGGCCAATAAATGAGACTTCTCAACAGGCCCGAGGCAATAAATGAAGCGGTGATGATGTGTGTGTGTGCATGCGCACACATGGGTACAGGTGCATGTGTGTGTGTGTGCACCCACATGCATGTACATGTGCATGTGTGTGTGCACTCGCACATGTACATGTGCATGTGTGTGTGCACTCGCGCGCGCGCGCGCGCACACACACACACACACACAGAGATTAATGTTCGCTTGGGCCAAATATCACCCACATGATTACTTAAAGTGTGAGTCCTCAAAAAGGCCTCATTTTGGACATACAAATTAAATGAATGAGACAAACACACAAAAATTATTCTAGAAGAGGCTCTTCATCTCAAGGTGTGAGTTCAACATTGTGGGATTGAACTCACGAATGAGGGCTTGCCCTTCATTGACATGAGCCTCATTTAGCCTCTTGCATGTAGCCCCAAGCTTCTTTAGTTTTGATTTTTATGTTTCGATTGTGTGGGTGTGAGCTATCCAAACCGATGTCCCTTCACATTTTGGATTGTTGAAGTAGAGAGAGAGAGAGAGAGAGAGAGAGAGAGAGAGAGAGAGAGAGAGAGAGAGAGAGAGAGAGAGAGAGAGAGAGAGAGAGAGAGAGAGAGAGGTCAAAAGATAGGATTTAAATGGCCACTTGTCAAGAAGTCCAAATGATGTCATAAAAGAAAGCCAAATAAAGATGGTTCACCAAGAAAAGGAAAAAGGTGAAAGGGATTTTCCCTTTTCTTTACTTTCTGAGAAAGACAAAAGAAACATTGTGTTGACAAGAAGCACATTGTTAGCCACAACTTTAGATTGGACCCCTCTTTTGGGCTTCCCACTTGTCCCTTAAAATACTTTTTGGATTTCACCACCAACCTACTTCCCAAGTATCCCCTTTTTCTCACTTTTATTGTAACAAAGCACAAAAAAGTTTCAAGAAAAAAGGATTGTTTTATCGCTCAAACAACAAGATATACCATGACTTTACCGTCATGAATGCTAAAACAAAATCATTTAGAGAAGCTTGAGTAAGAACTAGCCTTTGGAGTAGGTGAATGGAGAGTTTTAGACCACAAAGTGTATTCACACTTTAAGACCTCTTTCATGGATCATTTTTACCAGTCAACAAAAAAAGATGGCGTGTCCTATTTAAAATCCCCTTCTTGATGTTGAGGGTATTGTGGATAAATAGTGCCCATTATTTTACAAATTTTTAACCCTAATATGCCTTGCTAGGGGGTTTTCAAGAGGGTGTGTAAAGCATTAAACAAGGAAGAACCATATGGAAAAGGCCATTTTTTAGATAACTAGCTTGCCCCATGCTACAAGAGAGGATGTAAGTGTGGTATTAATCAATTTAATGTAGAGATAGGACAAGCTTTATTTGGGAATTTGTTGCAAGGTAAATAATCCATTATACTATCATGATGAGTCCCATTATCCATAATGTTATGTGCCCACCAAGACAATTTGACAAATGAGCTTGTTTGTGATCCCCATCCATCAGATGAACAAGTACATGATGTGCATAGCCATTCTAAGGCCCTTTACACAAAAATTAGGGGTGGAAATGCCATGCAGCATGCAAAAAATGCACCCTGACCATCGAACTTCCATTTACAATAAATATCCCCCATCCATATATGTTGGTGAAGGGTGTGATCCCAACCTCTCACCCTACGTCCTTTTGGAAAAGGCAATCCAAAAGATGTAATTCGTTTCCTTTCAACATTTAGTCTCTTCTCCTTGAGACTTTGAGTCCCTTTATCCCACTTATAAGCTAGAGAGCCAAAGTACCAATGGATAAAGTGATCAAACTTTGGTTAGGTGGCAAGCTGTCTATTTAGCCTTGGGGGAAAAGAAGTGGCATCAGGGGATTGGGGGGGAAAAGCAACACATGAAAAGTGATGCTTTGAAAAGCTCAACTTTTTCCTTCCTATTCATCACTCCAATTTGCCTTCTCCTTGAACACATCATGTCTTCTATTTCTTTTACATTATGTTGTCTGAATGCAAGTTCACCATTGTTCTCTTCTAGCTAGCTTCACAATTGCTCTCTCTCTCTCTCTCTCTCTCTCTCTCTCTCTCTCCAACCCATTGTGGTGCAAGTCCACCATAGCTCTTCACCATTGTTCTCTTCTAGCTAGCTTCACAATTTCTCTCTCTCAATGTGATGCAAGTCCACCATAGCTCTTCACCATTGTTCTCTACTAGCTAGCTTCACAATTGCTCTCTCTCTTTCCAACCCAATTCACATTTGGGGCTTGGGACCAAAACCCATGTCCCAGAGTTTGCTCTAAGTCAGCAAATTTGTCCACGTAGTTCTTATATTTTGGCAGCGATGTCTGGAGAAACCCTTATCCAAAACGATCCTGCAATCAAGCTCTTTGGGAGAACGATCGAAAAAACGAACTCGGAAGAAAACACCTTCTTCAAGGTTCTCTTCTCTGATGCAAATCTTTTCTGCCCACAAGTAGTTTTGTGTCATTTCTAACTCTTCATGCTGTCCTGTTTCTATCAGATTGCCGGAGATGCGGTTCCGGCGTCTGCCGCTGATGCCGTCGGCGGTGGTAGTAGCAGCGGAAGCAGTAGTCTGCATGAGCGTGGCAGCTCATCAGAAAGCATTAATGGGTGTGCTGATATTGAAATGCCCATCACAAGGGTTGTAGACATCCCAAGCTCATCAGTACATGTACAAGATGAATGCCGTGATGGTGTAGCCCATGTAAACAGTGAAGATCATACCCATCCACATGCATCTGACCAGGCTCTCAAGAGACCAGACAAGCCCGTGCCATGCCCTCGGTGCAAGAGCATGGACACCAAGTTCTGTTACTTCAACAACTACAATGTCAACCAGCCACGCCACTTCTGCAAGCATTGCCAGCGGTACTGGACGGCAGGGGGCTCTCTTAGAAATGTGCCTGTTGGTGCTGGTCGCCGGAAAAACAAGCATTCAGTAGTTGTACATGAGAGAAGATTTCCAACTGATGGTATGGCAGTGAGTGGGGATCCACCGGACCGTGCACAGCAGGTGCTTGCTTCTTCGGGGGTGGCATCTCCTTTGGCCTTGAACAAGCACCTCAATATGAGGCATTCTTCTTCCCCATGCTTCCTGCCCTTGGAGGCCTGCTCTCTTGCAAGGGCTTCAGACGATCCTTCATCATCCAGCACAGTTCTGTCATTCAGGCATGAGAATTCTCCTGGTGAGAGCACACATGCATCTGTGCATCAACATAGAGCAGAAGTTTTTCAAGGCTATACACGAGACCTGTCACATGGTCAGGAAAGTCTCTATCCAAAGGTAGAGGCGAACATTAGCCCACATCTGTTGGCATATGTAAACCCACCGGTAGACATGGGGGGCAACAAAGCTTGTGATGGAAATCCCAGCCAAGACCAGATTCCTAGTAGAACTGCAATTGGTATTGGCCATGAAGCCTCACGGCAGCCTGTTGGGAAGCCTGTCTCAACTTATGTGGGGGCTGCTGAATCTCAAATGCCCATCTTAACTGACTTGAAACCAGCTTCTGCGACTTCTAATGATATGCCCAATCATGATGCAGCGCATGGTTGGGCCCCAGGAGCTCCATTTCCTTTCATGGGCGGCCCTTGGCAGTATGCAGGCAATACTGGTTGGGCCAACTCCCCCACTCCTACTGCATTGGCAACTGCTTTGCAGGGAGCTTTGTGTCCCTACAGCAACGCAATATGTGCAAACTCTTCCCAAACAGCAGTTGCATGTGTAAATCAGCCTCCATGGAGTGGAGCTCTTGGGGCTTTCTGGGCTGGCTTTCCCTGGCCCCTTATGCAGGGGCCATTATGGGGACCTCCTGGTGCCTGGACCATGCCATGGGCACCTGCTGCTGCTGCTGCTGCAGCCACGGTGGCAGCCGCTGCCATTGCTGCTGCCGCTGCCAATGCAGCTACTGCAGGCAACCCCATGCTTGCAAGCTCTGCCACAGGAAAGCGGGAGCGTGAGCAAGAACAGCCTGCTAGTAGGGAGGAGCAAGGGCCACTTTTAGTTCCAAAACTTTTAAGGATAGACGATCCAGGGGAAGCTGTGCGAAGCTCCATCTGTGCAACTCTCGGAATTGATAAAAGGTCAGATTCGCTAGGTTCTGGTGGCATTTTTGGGGCATTCCAGCCGAAAGCAGGAAGCAAGGAGGGTGATGATACACATGTCCATGCTTGGTACTCCAATCCAGCTGCACTGACCAGATCATTTGCTTTTCAGGAGGGGTCAACACAAAATGTGAATGTCCATGGTGAGTAGCATTGAAAAGTCCGATCCCTGCCGGTTAGGGAGTCCATCCGAGCAACTAAAAGTTATGGACAAATGTATATAATATGTAGCATGTATCCTTCTTGACTAATATGGAAGGCTGCAGCCTGAAATAAATTATCCCTGCCAGTAGATAGTGTATGAGTGGTGGTGGGGTTTTCTTTAATAGTTATGGTTATCAAATGATCTTATGCAAACTTGCACTTAGATAGTTGCCCTCTTTTCTATGATGCTATAGTATGCATGATGCTTGAGATGCTGTGTAAGTAGACTCTCACGATGTAGTTGACACACTCTCTACTCTCTCTTGTAAGGATGCTACAGTAGCATGATGCTTTAGATGCTTTGAAAGTAGACTCTCATGATGTAGTTGATTCTCTCTCTCTCTCTCTCTCTCTCTCTCTCCCTGTGCGCTCATGATAGAGTGCCATTTACATATGAAAATTGATAACTTATTATGGTGGTCGATTTATGAATATAAATTTGCACCAGACATCTTTGTGCATGGACATGCTCCCACTCTTGGGTGTTGATGATGAGATTGGGGATGTCATAGCATGTAGTCTATGCATGATGGAGCTGAAGACTTGAAGCTTTGTGAGTAGACTATCATGGGGTTAAGATTACTTTTTTGGTTTTTGTTAAGTTTGAAAAATAAAGGAACACTTCATTGGTATAGGGTATGCATAAAGGATGAGTGTTTTGTGACTTTGCATTCTATGATGCTTCATTCTTGTTGCTCGAGCATCTCCTCAGTGCAGCCCAGTCCTTCCTTCGAAAATTTTCATTGCCTCTTGGTGCCGCAGCTAGTCTCCATATCCTGGCAAAAAGATTTTGTTGCTGGCTTCCAAGTTAGCCCATGGGTCCTTGCCCTGAGTTTGTTCCTTCTCTTCTATGATAAATTTTGGGCTTTGAGATGCAATACTCAACCCCCTGCCTTCTGATTCCGAAGATAGTCACAAGATGCGATTGCAGTGTATCCCTTTGCCTTGTATCTTGTCTATTGTCACAATGGAATAAGTCAAGTTAGCCTTTTGATTTCGGATCGTGTGACTTTATTCAGTCCACTCCTTGTCGAATTCTATGTTTGATCTTCAATTGGAGCTCTTCCACCTATAGGTATGTTGCCATGACCTGCTTCCTTGCTCATCACAATCTCTTGGTACACTTGACTCGCTTCAAGTAAGCATCCATCTAGAATGCATAAATCCAATCCCATCAGACAAGCAAGCAAAAGTAGAGAGGAAGAGAAAGAAGATAACTAAACCTCACTTAGCACAAAGGGGGTTTGTGTCATTGTATTATGAGAAATTGACTTACAACTCGCTCTTATTCACACTTGAGTGCCCAAACTTAAACCCTAAACTACTAAGCTTAGTCATTTGCCAGCTTTTCTCATAATATTTACAATGTTTATAGTTCCTTTTTATGAATCTTGTTATGCTACTCCCGTATACAAAAAGAAGTGTTTTTGTAAAGCCCAAAATGGGGTTTACATCCCCCCTCCTTGGATGTAAGTTTTGTCCTCGTAAGTTTTTCATGGTCCAAATGCCACGTTGCCAAGATTGAATGTGTAATGACTTCTTCATGATTATAGCTTGTGTATTGTTCTCTTGAAGTCCGGAAGGGGTTGACAATGAGAAGGATGTCTATCATGTCTTCAAATGGAATGTGCATATATCTATGCAAGCATCAAAGATGATGATAATAATACAATATTTGTTGCTCTTCTGGACCCATGTTCATGTCAAAGCACAAGATCTCCTTCTATTGCTTCCTTCTTCTAGTCGAGAAATACCACGATCGGCAGAAACAACGTGATGCAATAATTGTGGATCTGGTATTCTACGCCATGTTCTTATCCACAAAAGGAGACCTTATCATTGCTGACACTCTCTATGCAGTCAAAATGAGATGGATCAAACAATGGAAAGTTGTAACATGCATGATAGTCCTTTCTTTGTTCAGCTACAAATTCATTTGGGATGAACGCCCTTTTGATTGGCATAAATAGAGAATCCACCAGTTATGTTGGTAAAGCCCATATATAATTATGTCCATACTCTTGAATGGTAAGAAAATTTTTCTCCACTTGGGTTGGATGCCAAAATCTTCAATCTTGGGGTTTGCATCCTTTGTCCCTATCTGTAGGTTGTATGCACTAGCTGTTCTTCTTCCATCTCTTGTAAATGTATGCAATCATGTATGTGTACACTTGAATCCTGAGAAAGTCTTGTAATTGTGGATTGTACTAACTACTACATGTTCCCCTCACGTGCCCTTCCCTACCACCATTGGTATGAGCTCCTCCAATCCCAACATTGGTGCTCTGATTGGATATGGTATGTATGGAAATCTATGGGGGGTTGTATTGTATGCCTGTAGAAACAATCGTGTGGTGGAGTTGAAAGGTGTCACCTACATCAACACCTTGAAAAAAAGCTTGGGCTGCAACATTGGCTTGTCAATCTTGATTAATCCCTTATACTCTATTATAGAAGCTGCTCCAAAACATCTTGGTTAGCATAATCTTTTGGTAAAGGAGTAGATGGTGGTGTTACCTCAATGAATACCTCAATGAAATTCACTCGTTTGCTATAGGCCTCAGTGCCTCCTCGCAGGTGAGAGTGTTAGTAGGGAATTCAACACATGGAGAGAAGAAGATGCTATGTTAATGGAGGGTTCATTGTTAGTTATGTTAGGGACATGTTTTTGAGATGGGAGAATTTTAGAAGTGAGATTTCTATTAAGTGGATAAGTATAATGATATACATTTTCTCCCTCCCTATTCTCCTCAGATGTTGGGGGGTGGTGGAGTCTTGGTGCTATTAATATCCAGATCAATTTGATCTTCTTGGGTTATTACAATTGGGTACTTAATATGTTTAACAAAAAAAATCATACACAACAACATATACTGATATTTTCTCTAGATATTTATATATTTTGCACGATAAAGCTTAAGTATCCCTATGGGTGATAAAGGGTACTTTCCTATAGACATAAATATTATGTGTATCATATTCCTCCAACCATCCTTGGGTCTAGAATCCTATAAAAGAGTTAAAAAGGGTTTCAAAATTTACAGGGGTAGAAGCAAGATTAGGGAGCATAAACAATTCTAGCATCTTCTCTCTTTCATCCAAAATGGTGGATTGCATGAGACCTCTAGACCATGATCTAAAATTAAGCACTGTTGGATGTAGTGCATGGGTGTACATGGCAGTATAGTCAGTAAGATAGATCTCATTATGAAAAATTGACAAGATCATCATTGGGCCGTCATCTCTATCTGAATTTTATTAAATGAGAGCTATGTCCCCCTTGGTTAGATCCTTATTAACATCTATGTCATATTGCCAAGATCATTGTTGGGTCAACATCTCTATCTAAATTCTGTTAGATGAGAGCTATGTCCCCCTTGGTTAGATTCTTATTAACATCTATGTCATATTGTACAAACGAGAGAGTTGGTGAGATGAAAAAATTGTGGAACTCAACTTCATCTTAAGTTCCAAGGAAAACCATCCATCCACTATTGATGCAGCCCGGGTAATGGCAATGGAGGCAGTGTGCATGATAGAGCTACCTTGCAATCCCTCATTGCCTTTGCCTCGACCCATTTGGTGCAATAATCTGTTTGCCACCAAGATGTATTTGTCTCTTGTTTTCTAGGCTGCAGGTTTGAAGGGCCCACAAAGTCAAGCCCCACTTCTGGAATGGTTCTAGAGGAAATATGGGTTGGTGAGGCATCATGTAGTAGGCTATCCCACTCTTTGACACATGTTGCACTCTCTTATAAATTTGCAAGTATCCTTAAGTGAAGTGGGCCACCATAGTTTGGCTTGGAATACATTTTTTTCTTGCTATGTCTCTGGAGAAGTGACTTCCACTTATACCCTGATGTGCTTCATCCAAGACAGCTTGATGTTCATGATCCTAGACACATCTTCTTAATATCTGATTTATACCCATTTTGTACAACTGCCCTGCTATCCTCATGAATAACTTGTTCCTCAAGACCAGCTTTTTCCTATGATCTCTATCCATGTATTTTGGAAAAGAGAGATTTCTCAGGAATTGTAGCATTTCATCATACCAATTTCTCTTGTCTTGATCTAACAAGAATAGATGAGCATCCAAGAAATCATCTTCTACTTCCACAGGGGCTTTGCTAGACTAGTCTACCACATCATGTTCCTTCCCTGTGTATGCTTGATGATGAAGGTGAATTCCCGTAATAACAACATCCACCTTCCCAATTTACTTGCTAGATCTGGCTTGTTCACACCAGGTACAGCAATGCCTTGTGAGTCACATGCAATTCAAATGGTTGCCCACCAACAAGTAGTGTTGCTTGAACTTCTTAATGTAGTAGAAAATCCCCAATGCTTCTTTCTCTACGGTGGAGTAGTTTCTTTCTGCCTTTGTAAACCTCTTGCTTGCATAATACACTGGTTGAAACCGACCTTTTTATGCTTCCTATATCAATGCACTCCAAATGGCCAATATGGTGCATCCATAAATATATATGAAGATGCAGATGCTAGCATCTTCTTCAAATTCTGAAATGCTTCTTGACATGAAATCAGGTGACACAGATGCTCAAACTGCTTTCAAACACACAAAAATCATTAACATATACCCTCACGAATGTGGTGAGGTATTTATCAAAGATTTATTGTACCATCCATTGGAAAGTTGCTGGTGTGTTCTTGAGGCCAAAGATCATTACACTTGATGTAAATGCTCCCCATTCTGTGATGAATGCAGTCTTCTCCTAATCTTTCTAAGCCATCTAGACATGGTTGTAATACCCACTAAATCCATCCGGAAAGGCGTACATTCATGCCCTGCTACTACTACATCCATTGATGAATCAATAAATGGCAACGAAAAAGGATTTACATTTGTGACTGTATTTAATTTTCTATAGTCAATACAGACCCTCAGCTTCCCATTATTCTTAGGTATTATCACAATGTATGATAGCCATTATGCTTTGTCAAAAGGATAAATGAACCCTACCTTGAGCAACTTGTCCATTTCTTCATTCACTTATCTTACACATAGTTTGGGTTCATTATGTACCTATTTTGTTTGAGGGGCACCACATCTTCCTTAAGGTCGATCTTATGTGCTTATAGAAGCTTGGATCAATGCCCTTCATGTTTGTGTAGTCCACATCCTTATATGTTGTGAGCAGTTGTGTCAGTTTATCTTTTATATCATGCTCTAGCTTTATGCTTGCCTTAATAGTCTTGGGGTCATCCTCCTCCTTGTATGTTGTGAGCAGTTGTGTCTGTTACCATATTATAGTAGTGATGTGTGTGAACACACTTAGGACTGCCGGGGCACTTTTTCCCTCACTAGGAGGTTTTTTCCCCCGTGCATTGTATATACGCCCATTATCTTCTAGGGCTTGTTATCTTTCATTTTTGGCACTCATAATACACTACTGTGTTGTGCTCAAGCTTCCTCATCTTCTTGAAGTTGTGTGTGCATTCCTGCAACCCTAATTTCCAACAATTGGTATCAGAGCAGGCTTCCTCCTCCCGGGCAGCATCACCGGCACCTGCCGCTTCATCTCCTCCGATTGCGACGAGGTTTCACGAGCGTCTGCAGGTTAGTATATGCCGTGGGAGAGCCCTATGGGCTTGGTCGTTTCAGAATTTTGATCTGAAGTCATTTCGCCCTCCGTTTTTGCATTCCAAGTACTGCGCAGGCAAAATCGTCCTACTGTGCAGATTTTCTGTCAGGATTAAAATCTGCAGGACAGGTGCCCATTTGTCTGTTTTGGGCTGTGCTACATAGCACAGGTCGATTTTATACAGGTTTTCCTCTTACAGACAGCATTTACGTCTAGTAGTACAGTCATTGGCCATGGCTGACAACAATGATGTATTCCGCATGTTGGCTGCTGAGGATAAGTTGGATGGCACCAACTATCCATTGTGGGCATATATGATGCGACATGTATTGGTAGCAAAGGGGTTATGGAACATTGTGCAGGGTATTGATGCACGTCCTATTGTGGCTGGGAATGCTGCAAACACATCAGAAACAGGTACTGTTGATGATGGTGCAGGCACAAGTGCTGTAGCAGCTGTTCGAGAACCACCACTTTCAGCAGAGCAGATTCGTTGGGATGGTAGAGATGCGCAGGCTTATGCCTTGATTGCGCTGTCTGTCAAACGTACCATTATCCCACATATTCGCTCCTGCAGGACTTCTAAGGATGCTTGGGATGTACTTGCCACATTGTATCAGGCAAGAAATGAGGCTCGTGTTGCTTACCTTCGAAAACAGTTGGAGAGTGAGCATATGAACGAAGGTGATTCTATGGATAGCTTTTTGACAAAGATCAAGGATTTCAAAGAGCAGCTCATTTCTGCAGATGAAATCCTGTCTGACAGTTCACTTGTGCAGACTGTTTTGAATGGTCTACCAGATTCTTATCAGGGTTTTGCTTCCACTCTTCGCTTGATGATGAAAGGCAATCCCAATGCCTTATCATTTGAGGAGTTAGTTTCTGTTTTGCTGCAAGAAGACCAGTCAAGGCAAAACAGGAATATTATGCGTGTCGCAGATCAAGCTTTCGTTGCTAGTCAGAGAAGCGGGAAAGGTAAAGCTGGCTTTTCTTCTAGTAAGCAGAAATCTGCAAATGCTACGCAACCAAAGAAGGAAGACAAAGATGAGAAAAAGGGTGACAAACAGAAGACATTTTGCAAGTACTGTAAGGGAAATGATCATGTCATCAAAGCGTGTCCTAAGCTGGCTGCGAAAGAGGCTAAGAAGAAAGAGGCTGGTATGGCTGTTGCAGATGCCTCTCCTTCTAACAATGAATCTGCTAATGTTGTGCTAGATACAGAATGGGCATTCAATGCGCAGTGCAGTTATGACCCATCTTTGCATGACACATGTATGTCTGCAGTAGATTCAGATGTATGGTACTTTGACAGTGGTGCCACTAAGCATATCACCTCGCAGCGCAGTTTATTCACTTTCCTTGAGTCTGCTCCCACAGGGAATACTGTCACTTGTGCCAATAACTCCTCTTATCCCGTTGAAGGAGTTGGACAGATTGTGCTGAATGTTGCAAATGGCAACACCTTTACACTTTTTGATGCATTGTATGTGCCAGGGATCAAAAAGAATCTGCTGTCAGTCTCCGCATTTGCCAAAACAGGTTTGGTTATAAAATTTGTGGATGACAGATGTACTGTTCATGATCTCTCTTGTGGTGACATCATTGTAGCATCTGGTTCACTATGTCGAGGGCTGTATAAGCTCAATATGGATGGCAAATGTGTAGAGGATTCAGCATGTGCTATTATGGATACGCAGGCTATTTCAAATGCAAAACTGTGGCATGCACGTTTTGGTCATCTGAATTTTGCAAGTTTGCTGCGCCTGCAGAAATCTGAAATGGTGTCTTCTTTGCCTAAGCTTGAGGCACCTGTCAAGCATGTTTGTGAGGGCTCCATATTGGGTAAAATGCAGCGTGCTTCCTTTCCCAAAGATGGATCAGTGAGAGCTGCACGCAGATTGCAGCTTGTTCACAGTGATGTTTGTGGTCCCATGCAAACTCCATCATTTGGAAACTACCTTTACTTCGTGACTTTCATTGATGATTTTACCAGGCATGCATGGGTATATCCTTTGAAGGCAAAGTCCGAAGTGTTTTTGTGCTTCAAACAGTTTTTGGTTATGGCTGAAAATGTGTCAGAAAGTAAGATGGGCACCCTCCGTTCAGATCGAGGGGGGGAGTACATGTCTTCAGAATTTAATGCATTTCTGGCTGAGCGTGGGATAAAACACCAATGTACAGTGCCGTATACACCACAACAAAATGGTGTGGCTGAGAGAAAAAACAGGTCTCTCATGGAAATGGCAAGATGTATGGTTAAGAGTCAAAGTCTACCACATGGTTTTTGGCTTGAGGCTGTCATGTGTGCCACTTATGTACTAAACAGGTGTCCCACCAAAGCATTACAGGTTGTCACTCCATATGAGGCTTGGCATAGCCGCAAGCCATCTGTTGGCCATTTACGTGTTTTTGGTTGCCTGGCATATGCATTAGTGCCTGTGCAACATCGCAGAAAATTGGATGACAAAGCTGTCAAATGTATTTTTGTTGGATATAGTGCTGAGAGCAAAGGCTATCGTTTGTATCATCCACAGACAAAGCGCATTTTGGTTAGCCGTGATGTTGTATTTGTGGAAGATGCAGTTCAGCCCTTGGTTTCATGTACTAAGGAGACAGATATCAGCTCACGTGATGTCTATGATACATTGTTGCCTCTTTTCAGTGGTGCACAGTCAAGTGCAATACCTCATGAGGCAGTTTTTCAGCCTATGCAGGTTTTAAATGATGGCACAGATCAGCCTATATCTGATGCAGATGTGCATGATGCACTTGAGGATGAGAGACAAGAGATTGAGGGCTCTAGGAACATGCCTAGATGGCTGGTGCAGACTTTGCGTGACAGCAAGTTGGATGCCCCTTTGTCTAGTCGCACTCGTTCTGGCTCTCATGGTGCCTCTTATGCATCAGATTGTTATGCATTGGCTGTTTCTAGTATGTGCGATGAAAGTGAGCCTGTTTCATTTGATGAGGCACAAAGTTCAGAAAATTGGATGGCTGCTATGCAAGCAGAATACGATGCTATTATGAAGAATAGTACATGGTCTTTATGTGACTTGCCCCCTGGCAAGAAGGCCATTGGCACTAAGTGGGTATACAAATTGAAGCGTAAGCCTGATGGCACAGTGGATCGCCATAAGGCTAGGCTTGTTGCAAAAGGTTATGCTCAAGAGAAGGGCATTGATTTTGATGAGACTTTTGCTCCCACATGTCGTATGACCACTGTTCGTAGCATCTGTGCATTAGCAGCTCATAATGGTTGGAATGTACATCAGCTGGACATAAAGACTGCGTTCTTAAATGGAGATTTGCATGAGGAGGTGTATGTATCGCAGCCTCGTGGTTTTGTTCAAAGAGGGCAGGAAAACAAAGTGTGCAGGTTAAAAAAGGCTTTATATGGTTTAAAGCAAGCTCCACGAGCTTGGTATGAAAAAATACATGCATATTTGACTGCACATGGGTTTCAGAATAGTCCAACAGAAAGCACTTTGTATGTTAAACGTGTGGATGGTGTACATCTAATCATTGCTCTCTATGTCGATGACATGCTGCTCACAGGACCAAATGAGAGTCATATTGCTGATTTTAAGGCTGATTTGAATGCCTCTTTTGAGATGTCAGATTTGGGGCATTTGCATCATTATTTGGGGATACAATTTAAGCAGTGTGATGGAGGTATTGCTTTGTGTCAGACAAAGTATATTGAAACATTGTTGCGGAGATTTGGCCTTGAAGACTGCAAGCCTATTGCTACTCCAATGGAGACAGGTTTGAAGTTGAGTCTTCATGATGCTGGAGATCACTTTGATGTCACACTCTATCAGACAGCTGTTGGTTGCCTCATTTATGTATGCATTACGAGGCCAGACATTCAGTTTGCAGTCTCACAGGTGAGCAGATTTATGCATAGCCCAGGCATTAAGCATTGGCAGGCAGTGAAGCGTATCTTTCGCTATTTGAGTGGTACTCGGCATCTTGGGTTGTTTTATCCCAAGGGGGGATCATTGCCGCCAGATTTACATGCTTTTTCAGATTCTGACTGGGCTGGTTGTTATGACACACGCGTGTCCACGAGTGGTTTTTGCTTCATGCTTGGAAGCTCATGCATATCATGGTTGAGCAAGAAGCAGCCTACTGTGGCCACTTCTAGTTGTGAAGCTGAGTACAGGGCAGCTTTCACAGCTACGGTTGAGTGTGTGTGGCTCAGACGCCTTATGGCTGATTTGGGTGTTGGGCAGTCATCTGCCACCACCATCTTCACTGACAGTCAGAGCGCATTGGCAGTTGCGCGGAACCCAGTGTTCCATGCTCGTACGAAGCACATTGAGGTGCACTACCATTATGTCAGGGAGAGACTCTCTGCAGGAGAGATCAGTTTGGCTTATGTGCCAACACAGGATAACCTTGCAGACCTTTTCACAAAGGCTCTGCCTCGTGAGAAGTTCGAAGCTTTTCGCAAAGCTTTGGGCTTACTCCCTTTTGTGGATTCGTCCACATAGCTAGACACTTCCCTATACATGAGTGCTAGCTCTTGTTCACCGCATCACTCCAGGGGGGATTTGTTACCATATTATAGTAGTGATGTGTGTGAACACACTTAGGACTGCCGGGGCACTTTTTCCCTCACTAGGAGGTTTTTTCCCCCGTGCATTGTATATACGCCCATTATCTTCTAGGGCTTGTTATCTTTCATTTTTGGCACTCATAATACACTACTGTGTTGTGCTCAAGCTTCCTCATCTTCTTGAAGTTGTGTGTGCATTCCTGCAACCCTAATTTCCAACAGTGTCAGTTCATGTTTTAGCTCATGCTCTAGCTTTATGATTACCTTAATAGTATTGGGATCATCCTCGTTGTCTAGGTCAATTTTAATGAGTTCGTCCTCAACTCTCAAATGATGCTTTTGTTTTCTTTTTCTTCTTTTTGGACTGCATCCTGGCTTCTTCTTCTTCTTCTTCTTTTGATAGTAGGTCCTTGTGCTTCTCTTTTTGATTCTCTTACTCCGTATATATTTCCTTAGCTTGTGCCATTGGTTCAATTGTATTTAACCTCAGGATCGTATTTTTGAATCATCCTTTCCACATCCACCTCAAATAGGGATAACATATCCATATTTTTCCTCAAGATCTGCTCCTCTTTGTCATCCAGATAGTTGAATCATTCACGTCTAGTAACTTGCTAGGTTCAATTTTTCCTTGGCCTTGATAAAGACTCGCATCTTCTTCTTGCCCTTGAGATGGCGATCCAGTTTGTTTCCTAGTTGTGCTCAATCTTTCCACTCCTTAGCCATGGTCTCCCTAATAACATTGGGTAAGCTCAAGATATGTCTTCCATTTTGAGCCAAGGCACATCCTGTTATCTCTATCTACAATTCCACTAGTTAGACTCTTCTTTGATATGTCATTTTCACCTAGAATGGTGCTGGTGGCTATATTGCAATTGTATCCACTCTCTTGGCTAATCTTTCCATCTAGAATGACATGTGGTATGGTTTTTCCTCTCAGCTTAACCATGACTTCCAAAACTAATGTGTCATAGTGTGCCACCTTCTCTACTTTGGTGCAATCAGTTATGGTGGGTTCTAACTCTATCGTTGGCAATGTTGTTAGCTTATCCTGAGGTAGTAGCTTTTGGAGAAGCTTCTGCCTATAGTTTAGTGCAAGAGAGATGACAAGAACTAGTCTCTAGGATAATGTTGAGCTTCATTCTGCTGAGGTCCTCCTACAACTATTATCCTACTAGTTTCTTCTCATTTCTTTCCTACTCTTGGCAAGAATTGCTGGTTTCACCTTGCTCCATGATTAGGGTGGTACTTCTCTTTATTTCTTGTTACTTTTTTCCTAGCATGTCCAGTTTAATTGGTCCATTACCCATCTCCCTTTGAGTTTCTTCGGGCTCTTTTTGGCACTTTAGCACCTCTCCACTTTCATGAGTTTTCCCTACCATAGGTCTCTTTCCAAAAGCTATTTCTTTCCTACTTTGGCTTGTTCCTAGTTGGCTTTGGTGGTACGGCCTTTCCTGCATTGTTCGGATCACTCCTTGGGCTTCGTTTACCAACTTGGTGACTTGTTCCCCCGGACTCTATGCTACCCTATTCATTCTTCCAGCCTTAGCCTTCTTTTTTTTGGCTTGTCCTCTTATGTCTCTGCTAGTATAGTCGGCCTTGTGATCTCGATATAGACATCACTTCTTGGGGCTCCCCTTATAATCTCCTAGGTATAGTTTATACTCTTGTTTACTGTAGGTTCAAGTCCTCCTTGGTCTACATCACCTTTTTGCCTTGTGGCTTGATGCTCTTGCTAATGTCTTTGCCAAACCAGACACTCAGCCTTTCTATCAACTCTTCTATGTCTGGGTACATTATAGTAATAGCAAGCTAATCCTGCTCCTCTTGGCCCAAATTTACCACCTCCTTCTCATCCATATTTCCAAGCATTTTGAGGTGTTTCTTGCCACTTGATTCACATAGAATAGTGGGACTTATATTTGATGGCTTTCCGCTACTCTTGGATTTTTGTTTCTCATGTTTTAATAACATTTGTTTGTGGTGTGATTTGTCTTGTCACAAATGGCACATTGCTACTAAAGAAGTTGGTAGATCCTTGGTTCTTACACCAGAACCAACGATTTCTTGCATGTCCTCCAATTTCCTGCCTCTCTTCTTCTGGGGCTTCTGCTCTTCATCGGATTTTAAGTCCAAGTTGGTGTCTTGGCTTGAAGTGTCCTCTTGAGATTTTAACTCGGAGGAATACTCCTCTCTTCCTTTGCCTTTCAGAGCCCTCTTCTTCTTCATCATCGGCTTTTGAGTCCAAGCTGGTGTCTTCACTTGAAGTGTCCTCTCGAGATTCTGACTCTAAGAAATATTCCTCACTTTCTTTACCTTTTCTCTTTTTCTTCTCCTTGGGCTCTTTCTTCAACACTATCTGCTCTGACATGGTCCACCACTTGCTGTTATGACTCACCCAAACCCCCTTTGAAACACATCCAACAAGAAGATTACCTCGCAAACCACAACTATCGTGGGGATCTTTCCGATGGCTGAGCTCGTAACCTTGAGGTCTCTAAGCTCCACAACTCCTTGAGAAGCAATTCCACTGTGCCTCCCATGAGCATTGTCACACCGCCGCGTTGCACTATGTGTACTTGTCCTCCTCTCACCTCACTTTACTCACACATACTCACCAGCATGGATTAGAGAGAGATTAGCAAGATCAAGACTCTATTTCACAATGGGAGAGTTCTTTGTATTATGAGAGATTTTCACTTATATACATGTCCATAAGTGTTCACACTCACTTAGACTATGGCCGGTAGGGAACTTTAGGCTCAGAAGAGGGGCCTAATGCTATTACAATGACTACTCTCATAATATATCCATGAATTACATCACTTGGGACTTCATCCTAACTTGCAACCATGGATATGTACTCATGGAGCAGCTGCTATATTAACTTAGCCAAAAGAATAGTAAGCTTTAAGCTTAACAAAAATGTAATGGTTATTGAAGATCCTTGGGGGTTTCTTGTGATATTCTACAATTTTTAGGTAGGCCATTTGTGTGACTCCCTTGTGTTTTTATCTCTTTTTATTTTTGCTACCACCTTGCGAGCAACAAGTTCTTGTGGCTACTCTCCTTTTTGAGAGAATAGGTTCTTATTTATATGCCGCGTAGCTTCTGCACTCATCCTTGTCATCATCTAGAGGGGTGAAAAGAGCACTGTGAGTTTGTTCTTGATGCGCTCATAAGTCTCCATTGCAGACATGGGGATGGATTCTTGAATTGGTGGCTCAAGTGTTGTCGAGGCAGTAGGTACAGCTTTTGGTTGGTTGCTATTGGTGTTGACTAAACACGTAAGCTCTTGTGTATGTGTTGTATGTATGAGAGGGGTTGAGTGTTGCTTGGGCCTCCATTCTTGTCAAACTTTAGGGAAAGTCTTGGAATTGAAGTCGGTTTTAAGGTTTTCTTCACTTTGTTCCATCTTAGCAACCATATAATGGGATTTCCATCATAATATCTTTGTTCTTGAGATCATGTGCACAGGCACCCATCTTAGATGAACATTATGAATTGGTGACTTCTTGATGTACTTGGGAATCCAAGCTTTGGTATTACCTTGGTAGTACCCTTGAGCTTGCAGTAACCTTTTTTGGTACCCACACTTGTTGAGTGGCTAGAGTTCTTTGAGGAACTCGCATAGGCTTTTGTGGACAATGTTGTGGAGTTCTTTTATTCTTCCTTGACCTTTGAGTTTTGTGTTGAGGAAGAGGCTTTGATTGTCGACGAGGAACCCAAATTGGATTGGCACCTTTGTAATAGCCCTGAGCTACAAGTAGCTACTTTTCCACCCACATTTTAACACCATTAAGATACCTTGATTTTGGTTGTCAAGGTGGAGTTTTTGTTTTGGATGTAGTGGAAGGTTTGGATCCCTCCCTAACACATTGGTTGGCACTGAGGTTGCGGGTTTTTGACTCATGGTGGGCATTGTTGATGATGAGGCTTGGGTCTCTAGCAGAGTGGTGGGCTGATGTTGAGGCTTTTGAGCATGCAACTGTCTCCTGTGTGGTGGTGAGGTTGGTCATGAGAAGTTGTCGAGGTTAAGGCTTTTCCATTGAGTTCCTTGTCAAAGTAAGAGTGGAATGCTTGAGGAACTTCTTCAAGAGTGGCTGTCGATGGTGGAGAGGTTTTAACATTGGAAATAGAAGCTCTTTATCTTATTGGTGAAGATGAAGTTGAAGGGATAGATGCTTTGTCTGAGTTGGTCATTGACACAGAAGGCACGTTTTCATGTAGAGGGACTTCCGACAAGGAAGAGGCTTGTAGATTTTTGTGTTCAGCATCATAGAAAACCCTTAGGGTGGTTGGATCCTCTTCCTTGCAATATGGTATTGTCCACTTTGTGTCATTGACCATCATGATGACCCTATCGCTAGCAAATCACATTGGTGCTTGGGTAGCAATAGTCCATTTATTCCCTAATATCAAATCTTCTTCCAACACATACTCAACCACAAAAAACTTGCAAGTAAGGGGGTTAGATTCTCTATACATTGTTTGTTCAAAGTATCCCAAACATGGCATGTTCATGTCTTTTGTGAAAGTAATTTTCTCTATATGTACTTTTAGTGTTGGTTGACCTAACAAATCCCATAACTCGAGGGTCATGAGGTTGTGTTCTTGTTATGGATAAAGATGTGCTTGGAGTGTGTTGATTATATTGTAAAGTTCAAATCCAACTATAATCCTTGGGATATTGTGAGTTAGATATGTTGGGAGTTCCAGCTCCTCCAAGGTCTCTTCTTCCTGTAATAAGTAAGAGCAATTTCACAATGTCTACATAAGTGTCCAAGGTGATTGTTTGTATGGGTTCGTACTAAATACCACGAGTCACATACCCAAGTTCCACCAAGTATGACATCATATTCAAGGGCATCTAGGGTTGCATGGAAGGCAAATTCCATAGTTTGACCGATTGTTTGAGTAGCATAGCTGAATCAACCTGGAACTTCAATGTCTTCTCGCATATTTTGCAAGAAAATTTTCTTTAGGGATGATTGTAGGTTGGCCCAATGATACCCAAGTGTCTATTGTCTCACAAGGTTATGGCTTGCTCGAGGGCTAATCAATGCACATTTGCACTTAACATCATTTCCTATAGGGAAATCTAACCATACCATGATAGAATCTTCAAGTGGAACCATGGATGTTCCCATATTTGATTCAGTTTCAATTCTATTTTGGTTTCATTTTTCCATTCACTTTCATCCTCTTCATGACTCTCATCTTTTTCAAGGGTTCCCAATGTGTACAATGGCACTTTGGATACACTGACCACTTTAACTAAGGTCTGTTTGGAAACCTTCGAATCCTTACAGTCCTGGTCTACGTATCTCTTAATATCTTGGTATAACTCATGGTGGTTAGCCTTTAAAGGTGCAAGGCCTAAAGCTATGCTAGCTTCACCACCATGAGAGAAGAGCACTCCTCTAAATGAGGATTTGAGAGACTTCTTTAATTTCGTAAGGGATTCAACGAATTCCTCACGTGCTTTTTCAATCGTATCATTGGTGCAATCTTCCTCTGATGACTCTTCTTGGCGTGATGAGTTCATTTCAGTAGAGAGTATCCTCCGGTTTTTGTATTCTCGTTGCTTTTTTAGGTTTGACATTATGAGGTTCAATCACAACTGATGATCTTGTATGACACTCAATAATGCTAAGCATGTTCTCCTAAGCTTGCTTTTTGTGTTCTGCATATGTCATGTGATCATAATTTTCAATATGGGGTGGTTGGGTGGGTTCTAGTTTCTTTATTGGTGAGGTGCATTGAGTAATGAATTAGAACTTGTTTTGTCTTCACTAAGTGACGTACTAGAACTTGTTTCATCTTCTAACTTTCCTTGGATCGTCAGGTTTTCATTATGTTTGCCCATGTGATGAGAACGAACTTTCTTTCGGGCTTTTTTATCATGTTCTACACATGTGGGTTTTGTGGTTTCAGGGGTATCCCTTGAGGTGGATGCATTCGCATCATGTGTAGATTTTGGCTCTTTTAGAGTCAGGTCCTACACAGGCTCCTTTTTCTTGTTCTTAATTTCAACCTTGGTTTGGACAGTTTGTTGGCCCTTGTTTTTCTTTGGTTTAGAAGGTTTTGCACCCTCTTTTGGTTTTTATTTTAAAACATGCTCCTCTACCCATTTTGAAGTGTGTTCTTTTGCATTCTTTTTTATTGTTTCTTATGCTTTAGCTTGCAAAGCGTGTAAGCACATTCAAGGGTACCGTGGATAAGTTCCCATTTTTCACACTCAAGATGTTAAGAGTTGTATTCTGCGAGACATGTTAAGAGTTGTACTCTGCGAGACAGGTTGCATTGAAGCAACTTGCCGCGTGATCCCCTCCCACAGAACACGGTCTTCAGAGGACTTAATCTAACTAACGTAACTAATCGTATCTTAATTGTTTTACAGGATCCAGCCCGATCGGCCCATGGGTTATTAGCCAACCACCCGCCCATTGTATTGGTGGGATTCCTTTATAATATTTGGTTGTGTTTTGCTCGGGTACCGAGGAAAAGAGTTCCCAGGCCCCCTAGCCGGCGATTCATGCAAAACTTAAAGTAGGCATACCACATACACACCCAATATGAAATTGCCATTTATAACAGATTCAGCTAGCTTTAAAACAATCCTTCAATAGAAATCGTAATATTACTGATCACACCATCCTCCAAAATTCTGAGTCCATTGTATTTCAAAATGTGTCCTCAGGACTCTCTGTTGAAGACCAGCTGGCCAACTAACGAGATCCAGTATCAAAATTTGATTCACAAAAATCTTTCCCTTTAGTCCATCCGAATCTTCCTCGACGCACGCATGGGTGTCCTAGCAATTGTGAGCCCGTGCATCGCTTGGTCAAAACCCTCTAGGATCCTCCTTAGGTGTCCTAGCACTTCACTCAGGGACCGCTTCGTCGGTCCTCGCCCATCGTACTGGAAGCGCACCATTTTAACCGTACCAAGGCTGGTCAAGACCTCGACAGGCTTTGCCACGAGCGATATCCCTTGACGACTCCCTGCCAGCTGTTCCAATGAACCTCCTCTTAGTAAACACATGCCAAATGCTTCCTCCAGCATTCTGGCATAAAACATTCCTTTAGATGAAAATAGAGGTTCCAATGCAAGTAAAATTCCCAGTTTCAGATTGGTTCCACAAAACTCCTTTTTCCATAATTCTCAGTTTCATAATGAGGATCCTTGATCTCTCATCGGGGTAATCTACCCATCATTTGACTGATTGTCCAACTAGATTCTTGGTGAGTTCGGTCAAAGGAAAACTACTTTAGTTCAACGGTAGTCTATTCTTTGTATTTAGGAACTAGAATTGGTCACGTAGTTTTTGCTTGATTCAGATCGAGAGATGGACAAGTAGGTTTACTGTCCGTCCCTCTCGTAGTCTAACCAAATTCATTCGGTTTAGTTCTAACAAGGATTCCCTTCAGATAAACATCTAGTTTTGGGTAAATACCAATTTAGTGATTTAACCAATGAAAATATCTAAAGATATTCTTTCTGCCACTTAATTTCATGACCTTAATTCTCTAGGTAGAATTATGGTGGAAATTCATCTTTTGATACTAAAAATTAATTCAAATCCTTCTTTTCTGAAATATCATAAAAATTCTTCTTTTAACTAATTACTAAACTTTTTTTTTTGAATAAGCTTGAAATCCCTCTTTTTCTCATTTAATGAGTGCAATCCAAATATCATGGGAATTAAATCTATCTAAAACTCCTCTTTAAATTAAATAAAATTTTTTAATATTCCAATTATACCAAGAATTCTCTTTTCCCATTTAAATGATTGAATTCCAAATATGTTGGAAATTTCTCTTTTATCATTTAAATTTTTTCTAAGCATAAAAATAAATTTAAATAAAATTTCTCTTTAAATTGAATAAAAATGTCCATTAAAACAAATATGACAAAAATTTCACTTTTTTCATTTAAATGATTAAATTCCAATTATGATGGGAATTCCTCTTTTATCATTTAAATATTTCATGCATAAAAATAAATTTAACTAAATTTTCTCTTAAAAATTAGATAAAAATATCCATTAATTTCATTCTACTAGAAATTTCACTTTTCTCATTTAAATGATTGAATTCCAAATATGGTGGAAATTCCTCTTTTATCATTTAAATTTATTTATGCATAAAAATAAAATAAACTTAAATTATTCTTTAATGTTAAATAAAATTTCCATTATTTTAGTATTCCAAATTTTCTCTTTCTCCATTGGAATACATGGATTTCCATTGTCATGGGAAATTCTCTTTAATCATCAAAATGAAATTCCTAGAAATCTCTTTTTTTTCCTAAAATTAACTATTTGTACATAAACATTAAAAATCAAAATTTCCATGGTTATGATGAGAATTATTCAATTAACTTAGGATGACCAATCCTAGAATATGGTAGGAAGTCCTCTTTTCATATTATGCATGAAAATGATTTATGTGTTAATTTTCCAAAATTTTTACCATAGCTTCGCTACTATTACTGATAATTTTCAATAAATTTGAAAAGCATAAGGTTTAGTTAATACAATATGATAGAATAATTATCATTTGGATGATCAATATCCAATTTATGGATTTAATCCCAAACTTTATCTAAGTGGGTTTTTTAGCACTTCATGTATTATCTTATGGATTTTTCCCACTCAAATGGTGCATCACGATGTAAACAAGGGATGTCCAAGATAAGTGTAATGCCAACATCACATACACATGTATACTAGAAGTGTAGATACACATAGTTCTCATTTTTACACAATGGCTACCCAAGTTTGGGTGCTCGACAACCTATAAGTATTGTATAAATAACAATGTAAGGAATGAGAACACACACTTCCCTTGTGCAATCTTAGAGCTACCCAAGTTTGGGTGCTCGACAACCTATAAGTATTGTATAAATAACAATGTAAGGAATGAGAACACACACTTCCCTTGTGCAATCTTAGAGCTCTTGTGTTCTCTTACTCTTATCCTCTTCCTAGAGTGTGAGTGAGAGTTTCTTGCAGAGGTTATTGGGTTGCATCACCATAGCTATGGAGCTGTGAGTGGGTATGTCCAAGAGAATCAACACAAACATCATTCGGTGTGACAGGCGGTGGGAGGTAAGTTTGCACTAACTACTTCTCTAAGTGGTTGGAGTCTCCAATGGGAAGCTCTAAACGGATTTCCCTTGCATCCCCATGATAAGTAAGTTGTTTCATCTCTTTCTCTCATGTTGAGCCTTTCATTGGTGTGTGCATAATGCCATTGCTTAGGTTTTCTTGAGAGTGTAGTAACATTGGTGCCGTTTCCATGGAGGTAAGGGCTTAAATCTTAGTTGCATTCTTGCTTCTAGTCTTTCTCTTGTATTTTCTTCCATTTTTTCCCACTTTGTATTTATAACACAGTGGATAAGGTAAGAGAAGGAAGGGAAACAGGAAGAGATAAGATTGGTTCTTTTTGTATTTGTTTTGATTTTTGTTGTGTGTGGGTTGTTTTTCTTGGTTAATATGGGTTTAGTGTGTGGTATTTGTTATGTTTTTGGTGGTTTTTGGTTGTTTAATGTGTTGACTAAGTTCTCTTTAAGAAAACAAAAAAACAAATTTTGTTTTTTGTTTTTTGCAGGCCCATAACAGTGGGCTTAATTACCCCAAATTAGGTTTTTTGGCTTTAATCTTCCACCAAATTAATATATTAGCTATTAGCATTACATTTCTATCATTATAGTAGCATCTAAACTTGCATTTGCATTAATATTGGGTGAAATATGATTCTCATTTTTTGGCTTAAAGCTCCTTTACATAGTGCTTAATTAACCTAAAGTTAGATATTTAGCATAAAAATAACTAATTAATCCGCATACTAGTTAATAGCTTTGCATTCTAAGCATAATAGATGCATTTAGACTTGCATTTCATGTATTTTGCATTATATTAAGCATTTACTAATTACTCTATAAAGATAGATTAGTGAGCTTAATCTCTGAATAACTCAATTAATAGGACTCTAATCCAAAATCCAAGCTTGGATTTGGAATCAAGACACCTAAATTGAGTTATTTTAAGCCTCAAAACCACATTTGAACACTCTTGAATTTTTGAGTTAATTGTTAACCCTCATTGGACACCTCTCTAGTGTTGTATACGTGTGTGATCGTCGCTTGTCTATGAAGAAAGGTGTGCCACGGGATTAATTATGGAGATTTTATTTTTATATTAAGTGTTTGCTAAAGCCTAGGTGGCGGGCTATCAATAGCCATGGACCTATTTTTTAAGTATGGTCACCCAAAGTCTGAAGGTTGGGGACCAAGATAAGGGTCATTTTGTAGTTTAACCACTCATTCTCTTATGCTAATTCAATAGAGTGCTCTTCTTCTCTACTCTCCTATGTTATTACTTTCTTGCTTGCCTCTTGTTTGTTTGAGCTCTCGTGTGCTTGCTTGCATGTATGTGAGAGAGTGAGAGAGGAGGGTTGAGCTTATGTTGGAGTGCGGCGGGGCGGCAATGGAGTGGAGCTTGGAGTGTGCCTATGTGTAAGATTCCTCCTCAGCCTGAATAATGAATAAGCTTTTACCTCAATCCCCTGTAATCATTCCCTATTTTTGAATGCAAGAAAATATTGTTTTTCCTTGTTTTTGCTTAGAGAGAAGAAAAATTCTAGAGAAAGGCGGGCTGTGCCTCGTTAAAGGAGGAAAAAAGCGGTGATTCCATGGACCAAAGTCTCTTCTTGATCTGACCATGTGACTTCAAGTTCGGTCAGATCAGTTTAACTAGTTAAGACTTTGACTTGTTAGAGTAATTCCCCCGTTAGAAGATTTTCCCATGGAGGAATCGCTCGTGCCTTCCAAGTGCAAGGGGAGTTTTTTCGGGCTTGATTTCGGAGAAATTGCCCGGGCTAGTCTCTCATCCGGACATCCGCAGGTGAGGCCCTAAGTGTGGATCTCGGCCCCACGTGGGAGGCCAACGCTGCTTCCACCGCCCCGGTGCACCGCGGAGGGGAGTCTCACAGCTGGTATTAGAGCTTTGTTGAAAGCTAATAAGGACAAATGAATTCTTATAAAAAATTGATTTTAAAAAAAACTCAAAAAAAGCATTTACATATTATATTTTCATTCCGTAAGCTTCATTAATGAAGATTTTTAATCAAAGAAATTATTTTTATAGATGGAAGCTCCACACTTATCTGGTATTCCTGACCTCACCCAATCACAAGACATGACTGCGTTCGCCTTCGAGCATCTCATCTCTTCTGCTACAACTCGAACGAGCTAAGTGAGACTCGTATGCCATTTTGAGGATCTATATTTTCATAACCCAATGGAGAGACGACAGCGCAAGTGGTTTGCAGGGCAGTATGTCCACGCTTGCAACCATCGTCGTGCTATGCTGAGGCAGAATCTCTCACTGACCATGATTCTGATGAAGCTGAAAGTGATACATGGTGTTATTTTATATCACTCACAAGGCCTCGAAATTTCAGACTTTCCTACCAAATCTACAGAC
This sequence comes from Cibotium barometz, assembly GCF_041138505.1. Classification (NCBI taxonomy): domain Eukaryota; kingdom Viridiplantae; phylum Streptophyta; class Polypodiopsida; order Cyatheales; family Cibotiaceae; genus Cibotium; species Cibotium barometz. The sequence goes on from NC_141094.1 coordinate 39,867,357, forward strand.
TCCTTAGTCACTTTATTCCTAAGGAGAAGATAGTAGCTCCCTTGGCAGTTTGGGAACATTTGTATCAGGGCATGTCTATAGTCCAATACCGTCGTCTTATGCGTCTCCCGAGGAGATTTTGATTTCTGGAGCCGAGCTGCTCTATGTACATATTACAACTTTTATATAAATAAAGAAATATTTTATGGAGAAAAATTCCATGTTGTATAAGTGATTGTGTATGGACGAACTGATAAAGTAAAATCTGTTACCGGGACATATGTCATAGATCCCCAATAAGATCATTTATCTTGTTTAAGAAATTATTTTTCGAACCTCTTAAGTCTTAGGATATGTACGATATCAAAATAAAAAATTTAATAATATATCATTTTTGGCAGAATCATGAGGCAAGGAAACCGTGGCCGTCAGCCAGACCCTCTCTCTAAAGAGGAAGAGCTTGACCCCGATGTTCGCAAGGCTCTTCACAGAACTCAGCCAGGACCCTTCAAAGGAGAAGGGGAGAACGTGGGCGAAGCTACGGAGAAATGGGTAGAAGCTATGGAAGAGTATTTTGATGTCACAGGCTACAATGAGCGGAGCAAAATGGCTCTTGCGAGGCTGAAAAATTGTGGAAACAGCCAAGGTGGCATGGAGGAACCATTGTGACACCAACCATCTGGACAGGAATACTCAGTCCTGGAATGATCTTAAAGCCTATTTAAGGAAGAGGTTTTGTCCCCCCGGGTTCTTAGAAACCAAAATGAATGAAGTTTTAGAGCTAAATCAGGGGATCAAAACCATCGAAGAATATCATCAGGCATTTGCTCTTTTACTCAAATATTCACCACCTCTAGATGAAGAGAAACTCATGGTGGCCACGTTCATTCGGGGAATGAACGAACCCTTGGACACACTGGTCAAGAATGGCAAGCCAGTGTCCATGATAGAAACTGTCAGAATGGCAAAGGACTTCGCCAAAGCTTTCATCATGAACATCCCGTGCCAAAGCCAGCTCCCTCATCCTTCAAGAGATTTCAGACACCGAGAAGTTCTTCCAACCTTCCGCCTCCAAAGAGACACCAAGGAGACACCAAGGACCCAACCAGAATCTGAAAGACTTTGCCAAAGCTTTCATCATGAAAGTCTTGCCAAAGCCAGTTCCCTCATCCTTCAAGAGATTTCAGACACCGAGAAGTTCTTCCAACCTTCCACCTCCAAAGAGACACCAAGGTCCCAATACCAGAATCTGGAGACGGGAAGCTTCACGAATGAAGGAAGACCTTTCCCTCGAAGTAATTTCTCACGAGCTCCAGCTCTCTCAAGAATGCAAAGGGAAGAGCTTCGAAGTGAGAACAGATGCTTCAAATGTCAAGGGTTTGGGCAGCAGCTCAAGGATTGCCCATCTCCTTCAGAGGGCCAAGGAAGCCAGGGACCCAAAATTCAGAGACAGAATCCTTTGTGTCAGTCCAATCAAGGTCTCCCGTGTGCCGCCAGAATCAAGGCAACCCCAGAAGGGTGCCAGCTCAGCGTGCACCCTCCATGCAAAGCAGTCTCCAAACTCCCTCTCCCAAAATTGGAACAACTAGAGAGAGAGAGAGTTCCACCTCAGACTGCAGCAGCCAGAGCTGTCACTATAGCTCATGAAGTGGAGGAAGAGAAAGGACAAATCTATGTAGCAATAGAGCATCAGGGGAATAACCGTCAATTCTCAATCCTCCAGACCCCAGCAGAGTACCAGGGTAAGCAATTTAAGCTTTTGATTGATTCAGGTAGTACTCATTCTTTTATTTCCCCAGGATGTGTGCGTAAATTAGTCCTAAATCAAATATTAGGGGAACCTATGCAAGTGGAATTGGCCAATGGAAAGATTCTTTTCACACCTTGAGACATACCTTATTCACAGTTTAGCCTAGATGGGAACATAACAGAGTGCCAGTTCAGAGTCCTACCCTTGGGAATCTATGATGGAATCCTTGGAATGGATTGGCTCCAAAAGAATCAGGCTAACATTCATTGTCACAAAGAAACCATCTCTTTCCTTGACCTTCACGGGAATAAAGTTCAAGGAACTAGAATTTCGGATCCCCAGTACTACAATTAGTCAAGTCTTCCAAATTATTAAAAGGGCTCAGAAAGAGGCAAGCTGTGTATGTCGTTAAAATGAATCCACTAGACATAAAATGCAAGGCTAAAGAACTAGAGTGGTTAAGTGAGTATGCAGATGTGTTTCCTGAAGAGCTAACACGAGATGCCTCCATCTCGTGAAGTAGATCATGAGATTGAGTTAACCCCCAGAGCTCAGCCAGTTGGCATAGCGTGCATACAAAATGCCAGTCCCTGAAGCCATAGAACTTAAGGAGCAGTGAAGACAACTGTTAGAGCAAGGATTCGTCAGACTAAGTGTCTCACCTTGGGGTGCGCTCGTTCTCTTTCAAAAGAAGAAAGATGGAACGTTAAGACTCTGTATTGACTACAGAGGGCTGAATCAATTAACAATTAAGAATAAGTATCCTAGTGGGACCCAAATGTTCACAAAGATAGATCTCAAATCCGGGTACTACTACCAGATTAGAATCAACGAGTAGGGACATCCCAAAGACAGCATTCAATACTCACTATGGGCATTATGAGTTCACAGTCATGCCGTTTGGATTGACTAATGCCCAGACGACATTTAATCATTTTATGCAAGATATTCTCAGAGAATACTTGGATGATTTTATTCTTGTTTTCTTTGATGATATCTTGGTATACTCAAAGAATGTTGCAGATCATGAAGATCATGTGCGCAGGTCCTCGAAATCCTAAGAAAACACCAACTCTTTGCAAACAAAGAAGAGCAAGTGTTCTTTCTCTGTTGACCAGGTGGAATACTTGGGATTCATAGTATCAAAGGATGGGATTTCTCCTAACCCCACAAAGATCCAAGCAGTTGTAGAATGGCCAGAGCCCAAGACAGTAAAGGAAGTCAGAGGATTCCTAGGCCGGATGGTATAGGATCTTTATACCTAGGTATGCTCAAATAGCATCCCCTTTAACTAACCTTCTCAAGAAGAGTATACTTTTTCAGTGGATTGCAATGTGTCAAAGTGTCTTTGACAAGCTAAAGATAGCCTTAGTAACCAACCTTGTCCTTAAATAGCCAGATTTACCAAACACTTTGAGGTAGTTACTGATGCTAGTGGGTTTGCCTTAGACAGTGCTCTGATGCAGAAAGGTCATGCAATGGCCTATGAATCCTAAAAACTTAGAATACATGAGAGAAATTATGCCGTCCATGACTTGGAGTTACTCTCAGTAGTGTATGCTCTGAAGTTGTGGAGACATTATCTTTTGGGACAGAGGTTCACCTTGACGAGGACAGATCATCAAAGTTTGAAGTGGATCTTCACCCAAAGGGATCTCAACATGCGCCAAAGGAGATGGATGCAGACCCTACAGGAATTTGATTTTGAAATCAAGTATCGGCCGGGGAAAGAAAATGTGGTGGCAAATGCGCTCAGCAGAAAAGCCTCCTTGCTTGCATTACAGTGGTGTCAAATCCATTGATCAGTGAAGCAAAGGAGAAAATCATGCAAGACAAATTCTTTTTCTCTATTGCTACCCTTCTGATGCAAGAAAGCAAGACTCCTCAGGAAATGAGTCGAGTTATAGGGTACAAATTGGATGAAGGATGCATGTGTTATAATAATCGGCTATGTATTCCCAATGATGAGGGAATAAAGGGAAGAATTCTAAGAGAAGCCCATGATAGCCTGATAGCTGGACATCTAGGGTTTATAAAAACCTATATGTCTGTGAAGAAAAGCTTCTTCTGGCCAGGGCTCAAAAAGGATGTACTTAATCATGTGCGAAAATGCTTAATGTGTCAGAGAGTCAAGATACCAGGTAAACTGCAGCCTCTAGACGTTCCTCAGATGAAGTGGAAATGTATCAGTATGGACTTTGTCACTGGATTACCTTCAATGCAATCAGGTTACAACTCCATTTTTGTGGTAGTTGACAGACTAACCAAAGTTGCCCATCTGATTCGAGTAAAAGAAACATACACTGCAGTGGATGTTGCTAGACTTTTCCTTAAAGAAATCTTCAGATTGCATGGCTTACCCAGGAGGATAGTAAGTGACAGAGATCCCAAATTCACATCGAAATTCTGGACTGCATTCTTCGAAGCAGTAGGAACTTTCTTGGATCATCTCAGCACAGCCTATCACCCCGAAACAGATGGCCAAACTAAAAGAGTGAATCAAGTAATAGAAGATATCCTTTAATCATGCTGCGGCGCGGCAGGGAACCCAAGAAGTGGTTAAGCCATTTGCATTTGGTTGAATTTGCTTACAATGCTTCGATGATGCTTACAATGCTTCTTATCATCGAAGCATTGGGATGAGTCCTTTCAAAGCTTTGTAGGGACAAGATTGCCTTACACCGTTGACTTGGTCTAACCCATTGATCATCAGAGTCGAAATGTCCAGATAAATGCTTGATGACATGGACCAGCAGATGCAATCAATCCATAAAGATATAAAGGCAACCCAAGATAGGCAAAAATAGTATGCAAATCAGAGAGAGAGTTTGAAGAATCAGATATGGTCTTCATTCGAGTACGACCAAAAAGAAGTTCCTTATCCTTAGGGAAGTACAAGAAGCTCTCTCCAAGATACTGTGGGCCATATGCTATCATAAAGAAAGTGGGCGATCTAGCCTACAAACTTCTTCTGCTTCCCCATCTCAAGGTACATAATGTATTCCATGTTAGTTTGCTTAAGAAGTATGTACCCACAGCCCGAGTCACGTGCTTGATGATGAACAATTGATCTCTCTGACTTAAGGCCAGATGGTACTCCAACTTGAGGAAATCCTTGACATTCAGGAGAAGATTCTTAGGAGCAGAGTCCTGAGAGAATTTTTAGTAAAGTGAAAGTTCTTCCCTCTAGAAGACGCACCTGGGAGAAAGAAGAAGAGTTGGCGAAAGCCTACCCCCACTTTGCGAGATGAGGGCATCTCGCGTTTTTCAACTGGGAGAGGATGTAAGATTCCTCCTCAGCTTGAATAATAAATAAGCTTTACTTCAATCCCCTGTAATCATTCCCTGTTTTTGAATATAAGAAAATATTATTTTCCTTGTTTTTGTCTAGAGAGATAAAAAATTCTAGAGAGTGGTAAATTAATATTGAGATATTTTTGGATATATAAACTCTACAAATATTAAAAATATGTTTTCCTAAAACAAAAAATCAAAATAAATTTTCCAGGACACAATTGAAATTAATTAAAAATGATTTAAAAGACCTTAGCTAAAGGGTCAAGATTTTTTAAAAATTTTGGATTATGGTCCAATTAAGGTTCTTATAGACAGACCAATAAGATTAATCCAAGTGTTGGGATGAGATAAATCCAATGAATAAAAGAAAATACCCAAAAATGAGTAAATGCCCACATAAGATGAAGAGTTGGCTGAGTACAAGATTTATTAGTTAAAATTTTTGAAATATTACTAAAAAAATGAGATATTTTAGAGTAATCATACCATTTTGACACCTTGGTAAGGAAAGGGGAGCCTTCAAGGAGGTGCCTATTTCACACATGTGAAGGAGTTTTAAACTCAAAAATATTAAGATATTTTTATCTCTCCTCTCCCCTGGATTAAACCAAATCAAAAAGGGAGCCAAACTAGTCCAAATCTTGTCCAAATTCAGCCAAACTGAAGCTAAAAAAATCTAGAACTTAGTTGGACTCAGTTAGTGGCCTCCCTCACCTATAAATAGACCCTCATTATTTTGTATTCTCATCTGTGAACTAGACCATGCGAGTATTACTCTAAAATAAGCATATTTTCTATTATCCTCTTAAAATTCTCTACAATTTGGAGAGATTGGAGCTTCTCTCTCTCTTCAACCTTCTTTAGAGTCTTCCTCAACATACTAAACCAATTTATTGGTTGGGGGCCTCTACTAAGATTAGAGAATCAAGCAAAACAAGAGGTAAAAAGTGACTTTATGATTTTTCTTTCTCTTCTAAATGTTTTTCACTTCTCAACCCCTCTCAAGCTTGAGAAGTATTCAATTGAATGGTTCTTCAATGTAAATGAAGCTCTCTAATGAATTTTAGTAATAAATAACATAAAGTTTACATTTATGCTTAAATTAATAACATAAAGTTTACATTTATGCTTAAATTAAAATGTTTTTCAAGCATATCTCTTTCCCCCCCAAAGAATGGTCACTCCTATGACCAATTCTATATTCAAATGATGCTTCTCATGGAGCAATTCTTAATTCTAAAAGTAAACTCTATGCTTGTCAAATTAGAGGCCAAAGAAGTGGCTTTTTAATGCTTTTATGTTACTTAATTTATGATAAAGTTTGGGATTACATCCATAAATTGGATATTGATCCAAATGATAGTTATTCTATCATTGGATATTGATCCAAATGATAGTTATTCTATAATATTGTATTAACTAAACCTTATGCTTTTTAAATTTATTTAAAATTATCAGTAATAGTAGCGAAGCTATGGTAAATTTTTTAAAAAATTAACACATAAATAATTTTCATGCATAATATGAAAAGAGGACTTCCCACCATATTCTAGGATTGGTCATCCTAGGTTAATTGAATAATTCTCATCATAACCATGGAAAATTTGATTTTTAATATCTAAGTATAAATAGTTAATTAGGAAAAAAGAGAAATTTCTAGTAATTTCATTTTGATGATTAAAGAGAATTTTCCATGACAATGGAAATCCATGTGTTCCAATGGAGAAAGAGAAAATTTGGAATACCAAAATAATGGATATTTTATTTAACATTAAAGAATAATTTAAGTTTATTTTATTTTTATGCATAAATAAATTTAAATGATAAAAGAGGAATTTCCACCATATTTGGAATTCAATCATTTAAATAAGAAAAATGGAATTTCTAGTATAATGGAATTAATGGATATTTTTATCTAATTTTTGAGAGAAAATTTAGTTAAATTTATTTTTATGCATGAAATATTTAAATGATAAAAGGGGAATTCCCACCATAATTGGAATTCAATCATTTAAATGAAAAATGTAGAATTTTTGTCATATTTGGATTAATGGATATTTTTATTCAATTTAAAGAAAAAATTTATTTAAATTTAGAAAAAATTTAAATGATAAAAGAGGAATTTCCATTATATTTGGAATTCAATCATTTAAATGGAAAAAAAGAATTCTTGGTATAATTGGAATATTAAAAATTTTATTTAATTTAAAGAGAAATTTTAGATAAATTTAATTCCCATGATATTTGGATTGCACTCTCATTAAATGAGAGAAAGAGGGATTTCAAGCTTATTCAAAAAAATAGATATTGGTAATTAGTTAAAAGAAGAATTTTTATGATATTTAAGAAAAGAAGGATTCGAATTAATTTTTAGTATCAAAAGATGAATTTCCACCATAATTCTACCTAGAGAATTAAGGTCATGAAATTAAGTGGCAGAAAGAATATCTTTAGATATTTTGATTGGTTAAATCACTAAATTGGTATTTACCCAAAACTAGATGTTTATCTGAAGGGAATCCTTGTTAGAACTACACCGAATGAATTTGGTTAGACTACGAGAGGGACGGACAGTAAACCTACTTGTCCATCTCTCGATCTGAATCAAGCAAAAACTACGTGACCAATTCCAGTTCTTAAATACAAAGAATAGACTCGCGGCAAAGCCTACCAAGGTCTTGACCAGCCTCGGTACGGTTAAAATGGTGCGCTTCCGGTACGATGGGCAAGGAATGACGAAGCAGCCCCTGAGTGAAGTGCTAGGACACCTAAGGAGGATCCTAGAGGGTTCTGACCAGGCGATGCACGGGCTCGCGGTTGCTAGGACACCCATGCATGTGTCGAGGAAGATTCAGATGGACTACATGGAAAGATTTTTGTGAATCAAATTTTGATATTGGATCTCGTTGGTTGGCCAGCTAGTCTTCTAGTTAAACTAATCTGACCAAACCTGAAGTCACATGGTCAGATCAAGAAGAGACTTGCACTTGGTCCATGGAATCACCGCTTTTTTCTTCCTTTAATGAGGCACAGCCACCCGCTGATCCCCTACCATAGAACAAGGTCTTCTTAGGACTTACACTAACTAACGTAACTAATTGCATCTTAATTATTTCTTAGGAATTCCCATGGAGGAATCACCCATGTCTTCCGGGTGAGGGGAGTTTTTTCGGGCTCGGTTTTTCAGAGGAACCGTGTGAGCGTCTCTCGTCCCCGGACATCCGCGTGGGCTAGTCTCTCGTCCGGACATCCGCGAGCGACAAGCGAGGCCCCGAGTGTGGATCCCCACCCCGCGCGGGAGGTCGACATTGCTTCCACCGTCGACGCACCGTGGAGGGAGGTCTCACAATTCATATGTATGGGGTCCTGCGAAGACTATGTCTATGGGTGGTTGCAGGTACTACATAACATTTATTGATGACCACACGAGGAAAGTGTGGTTGTATTTCATGAAGGAGAAGAGTGAAGTTTTCACTCATTTTCAGAATTTCAGAGTGATGCTAAAAAACAGACAGGAAAGCATGCGAAGTGCCTAAGGTCAGATGGAGGGGGAGAATACTTCTCCAATGAGTTCTCTAAATTCTTGCAAAAAAAAGAATGGCATTTAGAGACAATTTACATGTAGATACACTCCGCAACAACAAAATGGAGTTGCTGAGTGGAAAAATAGGCACATTGTAGAGATAGCACGAGCATTGATGGCAAAGAAGACTATGCCGCATATAGCTATTGGGCTGAGGCTATCTCAGCCATATCACAGCAGTTTATATCATGAACAGGACTCCTATTGCAGCCATACATGATGTATCACTAGAGGAGAAGTTTCTTGGCAAGAAACCTGATTTGTCTCACTTGAAAGTTTTCCAAAGGCAAAAAAATATGTGTTTATTAAGTATTCCCTTGAGCAAAAGGGATATACACTCTATTATCCTGCTACATGTGAATCGAGGGTAAGCATGGATGTTGTATTTGATGAGATGAGTAGCTAGTATACTGCTTAAAAAGATGTTGGGGTTGATGTAACTAGAAACGTGGTTACACATAATGCAAGTCAATAATCATAGACATTGAGTGGACCAGGAGAGTCCTCATCCAATGGTTCTAGTGATAGACCATGGAGTGGCAAGCTGTGTCATAATACGAGTCCTGGAAATGTAGTTGGTACATCACATAAAGGCAAAGAGAAAGTGGTCGAGTCCCTTAGTATGCCTGATATTTTTGCAGGGCATTCTCTTTTTGATGGAGAGTCTTGTCATGAGAATATATTTTAAGTCCTCTAGAAAAATATTATTTATCCCCTCTTGAGTAATTTGGGGACGCCTAGATTACTCTTGCGTCATGCCGGCTAGGTTAATATCGTGGGTGATACCACTATAAATATTAATACGTGCGGTATATGACGTATGTTTGAGGCCACCTATGATTATTTCAGTTAGGTTTGTATGGCAGGGTGATTCCTGGGGTACTTACGCCTGGTAGTCATGAGTTGGTGATGATTTGTGCCTGTTTAATATCTGTGGGATTAATTTAATAATTAATTGGGCTTATATTTTCAGGTGATAAAGACTATGGAAATTGAAGAGTTTACTTTGGAAGAAATGTCTTGGTTCATCACATTTCATTTTTGGCAAGCATAGTAGCTTGTAACCTTATCAAATGATTTTTCCATTTTGAACTTTAGGAAAGATACATTTATTTATGTGGAATTTATTAAAGCCTATGGCTTTACCCTAGTCCCAATTTGACACTCTATTTTTGTTAAAGAAGAGTGCCGTGCTCTATAAAAAGCACATCTTGTATATTTTGGGGGCTATGGCCTAATTTTGGTGAAAAAGAAAGCTAATAAAGAAATACTCTTGTGTGGGGAGAGGGCACGCACAAGAGGGGGGAGGATTGCACCCAATATGGTCTTTTTGGAGCTAAGTATTTTTGTTTAAGTATTTAATTTTTCAATTGATTTGATTTAGTTGAAGCTTACAAGCAATGGTTTTTATGATTGAATTAATTCTCTACTTTTCCACAATCAATTCCTAGAATAAGATTCCGGTTGCAGTGGTATCAAAGCTTGGGCTAGGAGATTTGTGGAGAAGGTAGGAAAGGGCTTCAACTTCTCAAAAATCAAGAAAGTGCAGGAATTTATCCAGTGGATAGAAGGGTGTTTTGTAGGTCTTTACCCAAAGGTCAAAGATTCAAAACTAGATCTACTCTCAAACCCACTCACCACCCTGCAAAACCATCCCTCTCTATCAAAAAGTGGTTTTCCAAATACTCAGTGAAATCAAAATCTGACCGTATGGATGAAATCCTCATAGCCAAAAACCTCACGGGTATCTCTCAGAAATCAGAAAGCTTCAACCATGAGCAAATCTATAATAGACGGAGCAGATAAATCAGTGTAAAAGCTACCAAATAAATCATCAAGGAAATTCGTGGAGAAGAGGCGCACGGCGGCAGCCTGCCGGCGCAAAACGGCGTGGAGAGGAGATTTTAAAAAAAATCCAAGCCTAATTTCCATAAGCCTAAACACTCCCTAATCCCAAAGCTAATCAAGCTTCCTTTTCCCAATCCCCATGCAAGTCACATCACTTTTTGAACCTCTATTTTTTCCCTATTTTCAAATTTGAGGAGAAATTCAAAGGTTTCCAATTCTGAAAATTTCTGGGTGCAGAAAAGTGATTTACAGGTTTTAAAAAGCTTGAAAATTGCCTTAAAAAAGCCAAAAAATTTCGAAATCGCTTTTGAAAAATTCTGAAAAATTTCAAAAAAATATTACAAAGATTGGGCAATGTTTACAGGACTGTTTCAGCAGGTTTCAAAGTGCAAAAAAATTATTTCATCAACAATTCAACTAGCCCAAGACTCTTGAATCATGCGGAATCGTTCGGGATTTATTTGAAGCGATGAGTATTTTTCCTAAAGAGATTAAAGCACATGAGGGTACTTCTTCTAAACCATTTAGTAAATCTTTTTATGCTTCAAAGAAGATGTATAAACCAAGTTATGACAAAGGCAAGGACGAGGCTAAAGGCAACCTGAGTACCAATAAGAAAGTCTCAATGGTGGCAAACCGAAGACATCTCCTATCAAATGTTTCAAGTGCCACAAAGAAGGTCACATAGCACCGAATTGTCCGAAGCGTACCAAGAATCCAGCAGCAGCAAGCAGCTCGAGTCAACATGATTGAAGAAGATGACAATGAAGAAGAATCATTCGAGCAAGAGGGTAATTCCGATCCAGATTACTCAGAACAAGAAGGTAAACCTCATGTTCATTCTTTGCTTAAAATAAAAGGAACGATAAATGGACATGAAGTTCTTATTTTGCATGATGATGGTAGTACACATGATTTCATTTTTGAAAAGGTACTTAAAGCATTAAATCTTCATTCTTCACCTACGCATTATAAAGTCAAAGCAGCATTTACTGGAACAAAGTATAATTGTATGCAAGAGGTGAAAAGTTTGGATTTATGCATCAAACCTTTAACAAAAAAGAGGGATTTCTTAGTTGCACCTTTACAAGGGGTAGATATAATTTTGGGTATGCCTTGGAGACACAAATACAATCCTATTATAGACTATGACACTCATAGCATTTCTCTAAGGAAGGACAATGAAAATATTATCCTCCCCAGTGTCAAGTCAAAGGAGAAATGAGTCCTTTGTTGAGTCACACTCAAGCAAAGAGAGCTCTAAGAAAAAGAGACAAGACTTATATGGTATGGGTTAACCAGCTTGATGCTGAGTTGGACACATCCAAAAGACCAAAGTTTGATCTTTTTATCTCCAAATTTAGTGACTGTTTCATGGAAGATCTGCCTCCAGGATTACCTAAGTGTAGGCCTAAGAATCATAGTATTGACTTATTGCCTGGAAATTCCCCGCCTTGTAAAGCTCCCTATAGAGTCAACAATTTAGAGCAAAGAGAAATCCAAAGCCAAATAGAAGACTTGCTAGAGAGAGGCCTTATTCGACCTAGTAGTTCACCTTTTGGAGCTCCAGTACTTCTTGTTAAGAAGAAGAACGGAACTTACCGAATGTGTGTAGACTATCGTGCATTGAATAAGATTACTGTCAAGAATAGATATCCTATTCCTAGGGTAGATGATCTTCTTGATAAGCTTAGAGGATCAAAGGTCTTTAGCAAGATTGACCTAAAGTCTGGGTATCATCAAGTTCGTATGACTCAATCTGACATTTTCAAGACAGCTTTTAGAACCCAAACTGGTCATTATGAATTTTTGGTTATGCCATTTGGTTTGACCAATGCTCCAGCTACTTTCAGCCGTATGATGAATCGCATATTCCTTAAGTTTCGAAGTTTTGTTATAGTGTTCTTTGATGACATTCTTGTTTTCAGCAAGGATCGACAAGAGCATGAACAACACTTGGAACAAGTGTTTCAACCTTTTGAGAGAAAATGAATTGTATGTCAATCCTGAAAAGAGTTCTTTCTTTCAAGAGGAGATTGAATACTTAGGTCATATAGTATCAGCTGAAGGGATTCATGTAGATCTTAAGAAAATTGAGTGTATTGCTTCTTGGCCTACGCCTAGAAACATACATGATCTTAGATCTTTTCTTGGCTTATGTAGTTATTATAGGAAGTTCGTCAAGAATTTTGCTTGTATTGCTCATCCTTTGACTGAACTCCTTAAGAAAGCTACAAATTTCAATTGGATTGAAAAGCAAGATAAATCTTTTGGAACACTCAAGAAAGCTTTAACACAAGCACCAGTTCTAACACTACCTGATTTTCAAAGACCATTCTTTATAGTAGTGACTGATGCTAGTGGCAAAGGATTTGGAGCTGTTCTTATGCAAGACAACCATCCTATTGCTTATCAAAGTAGAAAGCTTAAGCCTGCAGAGCAAAATTATAGCACTTATGACAAGGAATTAGTAGCAGTAGTGCATGCTTTGAAAATCTGGAAGCATTACCTAATGGACTTTGAATTTCTTATCAAGACAGACCAACAAAGCATTAGGCATTTGCTTACGCAACCTCTTATTTCAGATAGGCATATCAAATGGGCAGCTTTCATTCAAAGTTTCCAACCTATGATTCAATAACAACCTGGAAAAGAAAATGTTGTTGCCGATGCTTTGAGTCGAAGATCAAATATCAACAACATTTCCATAATTGAAAGTGAACCATTTGTACTTATGAAAGAAACTTATGAAGTTGATCCAGATTTTTCTCAAATATGGATTAAATTGCGTGAAAACAATTGGACACCTCATGGAAGTTATTCTCATAATGATGGCTATCTTTTCTTTGAGAAAAGATTGTGTGTTACTCAACCTTATAGACAGCTTGTCTTGGAAGAGATGCACCAACCACCATTTGTGGGACATAGAGGAGTTTTCGCAACACTTCAAGTAGTTTCTCGAGAATTCTATTGGCCTCATTTGAAGAATGATGTAGCTAAATTTGTAGCTAAATGTAACATTTGTCAAACAATTAAAAGCTACAAAGGCAAAGCTTTAGGATTGCTTATGCCTCTACCTATTCCTGATAGACCATGGGAACAAGTGTCTATGGACTTCATTACTGGCTTCCCTACTACTTCCAGTCACCATGATATGATTTGGACAATAGTGGACAGATTTAGTAAGCACGCCTATTTCATTCCATGTAAAAAGACACTAACTTCTCAGCAAGCCGCGAACATATTTGTTAAGCAAATTTTTTGTTCATCATGGTCTACCCAAAGTGATAGTTTTTGATAGAGATTCTAAATTTTGTAGTCACTTTTGGGTTGCTCTTTTCTCAAACTTAGGCACTAAGTTAGATTTTTCCACGGCTTTCCATCCAGAATCGAATGGACAAACCGAAGTCACAAATAGCACTATCTTAGATATGCTTAGAGCCTATGTTTCCCAGCAACCTAGTGCATGGGATAAGTACATACACCTACTCCAATTTGCTTATAGTAATACTCCTCATACTGCTACTGGTCGAGCACCATTTGAGATTATCTATGGAAGAGCATTGCCTATTTCGGCTACTAGACTCTCTCATAAGATTGAAGCAGTCGACCAATATGTTAGAGACTTTGATCGCATTTTATCTGAAGTGCGTGATTGTATTCAAAGAGCTCAAGAGAAGTATACATCTCAAGCAAATAGGAAGCGTAAAGATTTTTCATTTCAAGAAGGTGATTATGTACTTTTGAGAATTGAAAAACGTCGATTAAAGAGTGTGGAAAAATTCCCAGCAATGAAGCTAGCGCCTAGATATTATGGGCCATTTAAAATTCTTCAAAAGATTAATGACGTGGCCTATAGACTAGAGCTTCCATCTAATTGGAATATCCACAATTCTTTTCATATCCATCTCTTGAAACCTTTTCGAGGAACACTTCCTACTCACCCAACATATGAGGAACCACCTCTTATTGAAGGAGAGGAAGAAGTACTAGTTCCTGATGCTATCATTGACCAAGAGATAACAACAACAAGGATAGGTAATCAATACTTCAAGTATCTTTTGACTTTCAAGAATCATCCACAAGAAGATGCTAAATGGATGCCTGAGAAATTTTTTCGAGTTTACCCTGAAATTCTTCATTCTTTTCAAACCCAACAAATCCGCAATTGAGGACAATTGCAAACTCAAGCAAGAGGGATGTCATGAGAATATATTTTAAGTCCTCTAGAAAAATATTATTTATCCCCTCTTGAGTAATTTGGGGACGCCTAGATTACTCTTGCGTCATGCCGGCTAGGTTAATATCGTGGGTGATACCACTATAAATATTAATACGTGCGGTATATGACGTATGTTTGAGGCCACCTATGATTATTTCAGTTAGGTTTGTATGGCAGGGTGATTCCTGGGGTACTTACACCTGGTAGTCATGAGTTGGTGATGATTTGTGCCTGTTTGATATCTGTGGGATTAATTTAATAATTAATTGGGCTTATATTTTCAAGTGATGAAGACTATGGGAATTGAAGAGTTTACTTTGGAAGAAATGTCTTGGTTCATCACATTTCATTTTTGGCAAGCATAGTAGCTTGTAACCTTATCAAATGATTTTTCCATTTTGAACTTTAGGAAAGATACATTTATTTATGTGGAATTTATTAAAGCCTATGGCTTTACCCTAGTCCCAATTTGACACTCTATTTTTGTTAAAGAAGAGTGCCGTGCTCTCTAAAAAGCACATCTTGTATATTTTGGGGGCTATGGCCTAATTTTGGTGAAAAAGAAAGCTAATAAAGAAATACTCTTGTGTGGGGAGAGAGCACGCACAAGAGGGGGGAAGATTGCACCCAATATGGTCTTTTTGGAGCTAAGTATTTTTGTTTAAGTATTTAATTTTTCAATTGATTTGATTTAGTTGAAGCTTACAAGCAATGGTTTTTATGATTGAATTAATTCTCTACTTTTCCACAATCAATTCCTAGAATAAGATTCCGGTTGCAGTCTAGTGGCTCAAAGACGAGCCTTGAGATGAGGAGCTTGGGATTTGAGCAATAAGGACATCTAGTGTGAAGAAGGCTATGGAAGCCATGAATGAAAAGTTATGAAGATCAAGAAGAGTCAAAAATCCTTTGCATAGGTTGACTTATGATGGTTATGTGGCACATCACTATGCTTATATGGCAAAAGTTGTGTAGGTTGTAGAACCCACATGTTTTGATCAGGTTATTGGAAATGTGTGTTGGGAGAAAGCTATGGATGAGGAGATGGATGCATTGCATGGAAATGAGACTTGGGATTTGGTGCCATTGCCTAAAGGCAAGAAAGCTATTGCTGTAAGTGGGTGTGTAAGGTGAAACATAACAGTGATGGTAGCATAAGCACATACAAGGCTAGATTGGTAGCCAAAGGATATGCCTAGACACATGGGATTGATTATGAGAAGACATTTACCCCGGTTGCAAAGATGGTAACTATGAGAGTTGTGATCGTCGTGGTGGCTAGAGCTAAAGGCTGGTTTTTACATCAAATGGATGTAAAAAATGCATTCTTGCATGGTGACTTGCAAAACAAGAAGAAGTGTATATGGATTAGCCACCTAGTTTTGAGGGTCCAGGTCACCCAGAGTATGTCCAGGTCACCCAGAGTATGTATGTAAGCTTCGTAAGGCTTTATATGGGCTGAAGCAAGCTCCACGAACATGGCATAACAAGATTTCTAAGTATCTTGTTACTATTGGTTTTCATATGGCAGATGCAAATCACTCTTTATATTTTTGCAAGAGTGATAAGGGTATTGTGATCATCATC
This sequence comes from Cibotium barometz, assembly GCF_041138505.1. Taxonomy (NCBI): domain Eukaryota; kingdom Viridiplantae; phylum Streptophyta; class Polypodiopsida; order Cyatheales; family Cibotiaceae; genus Cibotium; species Cibotium barometz. The sequence goes on from NC_141094.1 coordinate 39,883,623, forward strand.
GTATATGTAGATGATCTTATTGTTGGGAGTGACAACTTGGATGAGATTGAGCATGTGAAAAGTCTTCTCAAAAGGAAGTTTGAGATAAAGGATTTGGGAGATCTGCACTACTTTTTGGGAATTGAATTTATTCGCACACCTGAAAGTATTTGGCTATCATAGAGACAGTATGTATTGGACATGTTGTCCAAGTATGGGATGACTGATTGTAAGTCAATCTTGGTGCCATTAGATCAAAATGGCAAGCTTAGTGTGGATGTAGGTTATGTGTTGGAGGATCCCACTATGTACAAGAATATTGTGGGGAGTTTGATCTATGTCACAATCAGCAGGCCAAATTTGAGTTACACTGTTGGCTTAGAGAGCCAGTTTATGCCGGTTTTGCACAAACCACAGCTTGACAGTGTGCGACACGCACACTTTGGTATTTGAGGGTCATTGTTGATTATGCATTGTTTTATGCAACAGGTGTACCATTGGAGCTATATGGATACACAGATGCAGATTGGGCAGGTACACCTTTCTGATTCAGTGATCTCCTAAACCTCTTCACACTCTTTTCCTGATTCTGAAAACTTTTGATCTGTATATCTTCTAGTTCAAACTACTTCTAAACCCTTTCAGATCCCTTCCCTATTTCAAACTTTTTTCCTGATTCCGACAGCTTCTAATCTAAACATCTTCTAAATTCAGACTACTCCTAAACCCTTTCAAATCCCCTCCCTATTTTAAATTGATCTTGTTTCTGACATTTTTAGACCTTAACACCCTTTGCCTCAAACAGTTCTGATTCAGTCGGCTTTGGACCCATCACTTCCTTCTTTAGGCAATTGTGTTTCTGTCAACTTGCATTCAGCCACCTCTCAATCAGATGGCTCTCATCCTGACACTTCCTCCTTCAAACTTCTCTAATTCAGATAGTATTGATTTGATCAGCTCAAGGTTGATCTCTTTCTTCTTCAAAATCAGTTGTGCTTCTACTAACTCGCATTCAATAAGCTCCCATCCTACCACTTCTTCCTTCAATCTCCTCTTATTCTGACAGTACTGATTTAGTTAGCATTGATCCTATTAACTCTTATTCTGACATTACTAATTCAATGAGCACTGTCATTGATCCCGTCTGCATTGATTCAAATGCTTCCTCTTTCAATCAGCTCTCATCTTGTAAGCTTGGTTCCTTTACCTCCTCCAGTCAAATAGCACTAATCCAATCACCATTATTTCCTATTACTTTCCCTTTCAGTTTGCCTTGATTCTGTTGTGTGCAATCAGCAATAACTCCTATTACTTTCTCTTTTAGTCATCCCTGATTCAGTCATCAGCACTGATTCCTGTCACTTTCTCTCCCAGTCATCTTTGATTCAGTCAACACTAATTTTGTTACCAAACTGATTCTGAACCCTAGTACCATTGAGGATGACCATATCAGTGCTATGTAGCATGGAGACAAGAGCCTATCAGTAGTAGGGATGTCATTTTTATAGAGGATTTTGTATATCTAATGATGGAATTCAAGAAGCATGCCTATCAGTAGTAGGGATGTCATTTTTATAGAGGATTTTATATATCTAATGATGGAATTCAAGAAGCATGCCTATGCCAATTCTCTCGACATGTTTGATGAGCTATTACAAGTGCCAATTTTGTTTATTCCCAATTGATTTTTCCTACTAATCCTTGTCTGTTGGAGGGGGGAATGCTTAAGGAATTGACACACCAACTTCAGATCAACTGGAAGATACAATAAATGCTGAAAAATTAATAATCAATGAATCTATGGTTATGCCCAGATGGGTTGGAAAAGCATTTGCAGGATAGCAAATTGTATGGTCCTTTACAGAGTATAACCAGATCCGATGCTCAAACCTCTCCTTGTTCTCTACATGATGTAGAGAACATGATGTAGATAAATCGACCCAACAAGATCCAAATTGGGTGAAATCCATGCAAGATGAAAATTATTCCATTAAAAAAAAAGGATACTGTTGGGATTTAGTAGATCTGCCACTTTGGCAAGACAGCTATTGGTACTATGTGGGTTTTCAAAGTCAAGAGACAGGCAGATGGATCAATTGAAAGATTCAAGGCTAGACTTGTTTGTAAAAGGTTATGCCTAGAAGAAAAGGATTGATTATGATAAAACTGTTACTCCCACTTCCCGTCGTATGGCT